>NC_134796.1:1520079-1532579 GCF_046742065.1 Oratosquilla oratoria | reverse complement strand
TAAGATGAAGATGACGACGACGACGACGACTACGACGATGACGACGACGACTACGAAGACGACGGTGACTACGACGACAACGATGATGATAACGGAGTTTTCGTTGCCACCTTTGGTGACTCCTTGACTCTCTTGCTCTCGCTGTCGTCATCACCGTCGAACTCTCCGTGAAACTATGAATGCGTTCGACGAATGGTGACCGTCACTGTCACTACCATTATCCGTTGTCGTCGTTTTACCTGTCATATTCTTCTCCGTCATCGTCTTCACCTTCGTTGCCACTTCTTCGTTTTTATCGTCGTCGTCTTTGCTGTTGATGTTTTCATCTTCATCCTCGGTTTCGTCTTCACCATCGTCGTCTCAGTTTCAGTCTAAATCTCACTCCGTCTCAGTCTTGGGTAATCACACTGTGCCCTTTTTCGTCCAACCTCCGATTAATCGGCGGTACCACCTACCTCGGGAACTTTTTCCGCCGTAAAATCACTATGGCAAAATATTTTGTTTTCTTAATAAAAATGCAGAGAAGGCCATTTGACAAGCTGGATAAAAAAAAAAAAAAAAAAAAAAAAATCTCCAGCAAATCAGATTCTTTCTCTGAAGCTGCGGGTTGTAAATCTCCTCCAACAGTCGGAGGAAATATAGCCCAGTGTGATAACAACTTTACTCTTTGCCTCTATCGACAGCGACAACAAAGACGAAGACACCGATTACTCTCACTCCCTTTCCTCTCCTTTTCACTTTTTCTTCTTTCTTTCTCGCTCTCTCTTTCACCCACTTTCCCGTTCTCCAATTCCTCCGATGCGAGGTAAAGCATGCGTAGAGAGATTTGATATTATAGCTATTACTGAATCCTGGATCAATATGGCTGATAGACATTTCCTTCCGGAAATCGAGATAGAAGGATATAATTTTTTTTTCACAAGGACAGGGTTGGCAGGAGTGGGGGAGGAGTAGCACTTTTCGTTAAAAATACAATAAACTGTATTATCAACAATTCGATTAAGGAAGAGGATAGTACGGAATCTATTTGGGTGGAGATTATAGGCAAGAATAAGAAACTTATTATTGGCGTCCTATATAGACCTCCTAACCTCAGCATTGAGCAGACTGATCCCCTGATTCATGAAATTCGCAGGGCGTCCCAGTACAAAAACGTTGTGATCATGGGAAATTTTAATTATAGAAACATTGACTGGGAAATTTTAGTAGGAGATCAGGAAGCAAGAATTTTCTTAGATGTGGTGCCGGATAATTTCCTAAAACAAATTATTACCGACCCCACGAGGGGAGATAATACTTTAGATTTACTTTTAACTAATAAAAAGCACCAAACGAGTAACGTAAAAGTGGGAGAGTCTAGGCTCTAGCGATCATCAAGAAATAAGATTTAATATTATTTGGGAAGAATTAAAAAGTACGAATAACGTTCAAGTACCGGACTTCGGGAGGGCCAATTTTGACAAGATGAGAGACTATATAAGACATATGATCACTTACGGGACCGACCCAGGGGGCGACGACAGGGTCAGATTCACGGTCAGTCCAGACGTCATTAGCGCGGTCAGTGTTCGGGTCACGGGGGTAATATGCGTACCTTGGGTCAGGTCACTTGAGGGCGTGGGGTCAACAGCCTGGTCAGATATTTGGATGAAATGTATAGTAACCTAACATATCTAATTCTAAATGCACAAAATAAATTTATTCCCTTCAAGTCAACACAAAAGAATAGTAATACTTCCAAAATTGATGACGGACAGGCTGAAATATGAGACCGGAATGAAAAGAGGAATTTACGTAAGTATAAAAACGGGGAAAACACCTTAGGTCAAAATATATGGCAAGACTGGTTAAAAAGAATACGCGCACAGCGAAACGTAATTATGAAATTAAGGTTGCCAGACAAACGAGATCCAACCCAGAGGACTTCTTTCATCTCTTCAGAACAAAAAATAAGGAAAGGATAGGCACAAGTCAAAATGACGAAAATGCCATGATAGAATCGTAGGAGAAAATGAGTGAGGCGTTTAACAAATATTTTCTCACGGTCAGAAATCTACCTTCAAGAGAGAGGCTTAGGCACCTTAACTTACACTATCTGGAAAGACGCTGAGTGAGCCGTGAACTAATAGAGGTGTTCAAGTGGATCAAAAGCTTTAACAAGGGTGACGCAAACAAGGTCATCATATTAAAACAACAGGGTAGGACTCGCAGTAAAGGATTTGAACTGGACAAATTTAGATTGAAGAAGGAAATAGGCAAGAATTGGTTTACTAATAGGGTGGTCAACGAATGGAATAGACTTAGTAACCATGTAGTGAGCGCTGAAACTATCAGTTATTTTAAGAAACGGTTAGACAACTTTATAGATTGGGATGACAGATGGTAATGATCATGGAACTTCCTAGTTAAGGTTTTATGGTCTCTTGTAGTCAGCTTCGTTCTTATATTCTTAAGTTCCTTTTCTTCTTCCTCGCCTTAATTCTCATCCGTCTTTCCCTTTTCCTTATCTTCGTAATTCCCTCCCTCTTCCTCTCTAGCTCCTACTCTTTATCATCTACTTCCCTCTCTTGCTCTTCCTCTTTTCAAACCTCCTCTTTCATTCTTTCTTCATTCTTCATCTATGTTTGCTTCCTCTTGTTGTTACTTCTCTCTCTCTCTCTCTTTCTCTCTCTCTCTCTCTCTCTCTCTCTCTCTCTCTTTGTTAAACTATATTTGGAAGCTTCTACAGTCGGGACAAAGCACCGCCCATAGAAACTGGGTCTGCTTGCATCAACATTGTATAATATATGAGTGGAGACTTGAACACTTGAGTTGTACCTAGTCTCCCGAGCCTCTGCAACAACATGAGTTCTCAACCTGTTTTTCCAAGTAAACCATTCTTATGCACCGCTGTTCTCTAGCTTCCTGGTGAGCACTAAAATAGTAAATAACATCGCAAGAAATCCACTAACTACCACTATGACCTCAATGGTGAAACTATGTTCTTTTCTCATTGGGGTCCACACAGACAACATATCAAAAATCACTGCTCAACTAATATCATGTAATGTGTATGTTGCACTTCACTAATGGAACAGTCTTCACGCTGGGGTGATCGCGTAGTGCACGGTTCAGAACGTTGAGAATTTATTAGTCAAGTACCTGGGTTTCCTTTTTATTGTGTATCTCGTCTCCCTCAACAATACATACACGTTGCGTTATACGATTTGTTCTATTTTAATCATTTTCATAATTTTATTATCTAATTATTTGTTCATTTAGTTACTCGCTTTTACTAATCACTGTCTGTTAGTATATTAGTCTAATCCTTTACTTATTCAATTGCATATATATATATATAATATATATATATATGTATATAAATATATATATATATATACATGTCATATGTATATATATATGTGTGTGTGTGTGTGTGTGTGTGTGTGTGTGTGTGTGTGTGTGTGTGTGTGTGTGTGTGTGTGTGTGTGTGTGTGTGTGTGTGTGTGTGTGTGTGTGTGTGTGTGTGTGTGTGTGTGTGTGTGTGTGTGTGTGTGTGTGTGTGTGTGTATCCTTTTTTTTAAGGACTTTTTGCATCTTTCGAATTGTTCTGAAGAACAATTGTATTCCATCAAAAGGATCTTGATAATTAGTCTCATGTTACTAGAATACGTATAGCCTAGGTAGCCTGTGTAGCTAGAATTACAACATCAGGATTTTCACGATAATTGTATTGCAACAATATCTGACCCAATTTACCGAATAATTGACCCGGTAATTTTGTGTAACTTCCAATGTAATTTCGAATAGTTTTATAACACTGTTAGATATAACTCAAGTAGCGGAAATCTTTGCTTCCAACAATATTTCTTAGATTAAGTGGAAGCCTTGTCCTGAGACCAATAGACTCCTATAAGTTTTCTAAAAGAAAGCGACAATTATGTGAAATAACTTCCAACAAATGAGGTGATCTCCGAAGTGAATTATACTTGAGGCACGGTTTCAAAGAGTAAATTTGTTAATATCAGGTTACATTTAAAAGACAACAGTCTCCTTTATTTCTTTTACCGGAAATTGTGTTTGCGTCACTTTTCCGCCATCTACAGCGAAAAATCCTCTGTTCCAACTCCGGTTCCAACAATATTTCTGTTGAATTAAGTGCTGCAGGTTCCATCGTGAAACGACAGTCTACAACATTAAACAAGCCAGTGAGTTTTAATGGCTCAGTCGAGAAAGTTTTTAATCTTTTCAGTACCAAAAGAGTCTATTCTGTTGCCAATAACCAGCGCTTCTATCCTTGGGAGACACAGATGGAAAGGGGGATCCCTGAAAACTACATAAGGTCGTCTGAGTACACATCTGAGCGGTCACTTACGGTGGTATTCTTAAAAAAAATCTTTCCTTATATAAATCTTATATAAATTCTTGGAAGGGGGAAGATTTATATAAGGAAAGGTTTTTTTAAAGAATACCACCGTAAGAACCTTTCGGTGGTATTCTTAAAAAGAATTCTTTCCTTATATAAATCTTTCCCTTCCAAGTATTTATATAAGATTTATACAAGGAAAGACTTTTTTTTAAGAATGCTACCGTTAGTTTTAGCACATCCACGGCTGACAACAGGCGATTTCATTCAAACGGAAGAAACGCTGTCCGAAATTAAAGAGACAAAAACTATCTCGAAACTATCTAGAATAACTATTTCACGACATTTTAAAGCTTAAATCGTTGCTTATTTGAGCCGTCACCTTTTGCCGAGGAAAAGGTTCGTGAAGTTTCATTCTTCCAATCCTTCGCATTTCTCTGGCCACAAGCGTTGTTGTTACTGTTTCTCCCTCTTCTTTCTCTTCCTCATTCTCCAATTCTTTTTCATCTCCCGTCTACTCTTCTTTCTTTCATCCTCTCACTATCTCCTCCCCACCCTCTCCACCTCCTCCATGTGGATCACTTATTCCATTCCTTCCGTCCTCTAACCTTTCCTTTCTCATCTCTTTTTCTCTTTCGTCTCTCTCTCTCTCTCTCTCTCTCTCTCTCTCCATATTTGTCTCTCTCACTCGCTCAATCACAAACCCACTCACTGAATCACACACTCATTAATTCACTCACTCACTCACCCACACGCTCTCCGCTCGAGGGCGAATTAGTAGCGTATTCACTCACATACTCACTCATACACACACTCACTCACTCACTCACTCACTCACTCACTCACTCACTCACTCACTCACTCACTCACTCACTCACTCACTCACTCACTCACTCACTCACTCACTCACTCACTCACTCACCCACTCACCCACTCACTCACTCACCCACTCACCCACTCACTCACTCACTCACTCACTCACTCACTCACTCACTCACACACTCTCCGCTCGAGGGCGAATTAGTGGCGTGTTCATTGGCGGTCTTTGCCCCCCTCTGTTCCACTTTATCACAATTCGCTCTCCCCTTCCGAGATTTATCATACGTCTCTCCATCCGTTCTTTCCGGACCAGGCTTAAGTGCTTTGTTTGCTTCTTTATTTGATTGCTTATAGTTTGTATGTGTATACTGTGATATGCGGTGTGCTGTGTGGCGTGTGATGTGTGTTAATATTCACACACATACTATGTACATATATATATATATATATATATATATATATATATATATATATATATATATATGTGTGTGTGTGTGTGTGTGTGTGTGTGTGTGTGTGTGTGTGTGTGTGTGTGTGTGTGTGTGTGTGTGTGTGTGTGTGTGTGTGTGTGTGTGTGTGTGTGTGTGTGTGTGTGTGTGTGTGTGTGTGTGTGTGTGTGTGTGAGAGAGAGAGAGAGAGATTCATCATGGTTTTAGATCACGTGATCGATAGCTATCTCCCTCCCAGAAGAGAGCTCAGAGCTCATATGACCAATCTATGGGTAATGCTGTGACCTTACACGCACACACACACCCAACTCCCCACCCACGAGTGTTGGAGTAACAACTCGCAACGTAGTGATACTGAAATTATTTCAGCCCTGGGCGGGATTCGAACCCGGACCACCGTAGTGGCATACGGGAACTCTAACCACTACGCCACGAGGTGTGTGTGTGTGTGTGTGTGTGTGTGTGTGTGTGTGTGTGTGTGTGTGTGTGTGTGTGTGTGTGTGTGTGTGTGTGTGTGTGTGTGTGTGTGTGTGTGTGTGTGTGTGTGTGTGTGTGTGTGTGTGTGTGTGTGTGTGTGTGTGTGTACGTACATATATGTGTAAATCTGTGTGTATCCATTTGTATATACTCACCTAATTCTAATATTCAATCCCATAGTCACAGGGGCATCTGTGAGTCCATCGATCAAAATTGGCTTTAAATTCATTTATGTCGTCTTTCTGTCCAACTTCTTTATTCATTTTATTCCACGATTCATTGTATTGTACCTGAAAGGAAAACTGTCTTTCTTAATATTTATCAAGCGCATTTTTTTTTTAAATTTCGTTCTATGTCCTCTGGTTCTTTTTCCATCCCACAATAAGAGGAATTCTTTGTCAATTTAGAACATTCGTTTCATAGCTCAGAATGAGGAAACGTGGACCGTATGTGAGCGTGCACGAACGTTTGTGTGTTTATACGGGTGTGTGTGTGTGTGTGTGTGTGTGTGTGTGTGTGTGTGTGTGTGTGTGTGTGTGTGTGTGTGTGTGTGTGTGTGTGTGTGTGTGTGTGTGTGTGTGTGTGTGTGTGTGTGTGTGTGTGTGTGCGTGTGTGTGTGTACGTGCGTGTTTGCGTGCGTATATTTGCCTAATTGTATCTACCTAATTGTAGTAGTGTGTTTGTATGCGTGCGTACGTGAGGGTGCTGTGATGTAATGCCTTTTACTTTACTTGCATTTCTGTCATTATAGATAATCTTGCGTCAGTGTGATAGTAGTTTAAAGTATAATTTTTGAGTCTCGTATTAATCCTTTTTAGGTGCGTATATATGTTTGTATACACACCTTATGTGTGTTTTATTTATTTATTTTTTTTGGCGCGTGCGTTATACATCGTTTTCATATGCGTGCGTGGATGCCCGCCTCCGTGCGTATGTCATATTTCATGGTCCATTGTTACTTTTTTTCGTGTGTGCGTGTTTACATGCGTGTGTGCGTGCGTGCGTAGGTGTGTTTGCTCTGCCTTTGTGTTCCACTCTTCTTGCCTCTCTCTTTTATGCCAATTCTCTTTTTTCATCTCTTTAGTTCCTTCATCATTATTCCTCCTACTTCCCCACTCTCTTTCTCCTCTTCATTTCTGACCCGGTATTAATTCTCTTGGCATTCCTCTTTGTAGTCCTGACCTCGTTTGACCTTACCTGACCCTCTTCCGTCTCTTGTGCCCATCTTCTTCTTTACTATCTTTAACTATCTTTTTTTTTTTTTTTTTTTTTTTACACGTCTCGTCATGGCTATGATAAAACATCTTTCAGCTTGTCATTCTATTCGATTGTCTTTTTCCTTCTTCTTTTATCCTTTCTTTTCTTTTCTTCTTCCTTTCTTCTCTTTTCTTGTTTCTTTCTTCTCTTTTCTTCTTCCTTTCTTTTCTTTTCTTCCTTTCTTTCTTCTCTTTTCGTCCTTTCTTTTCTTCTTCCTTTATTGTCTTTTCTTCTTTCTTTCTTTTCTTCTCCTTTCTTCTTCCTTTCTTCTCTTATTTCCTTTCTTTTTTCTTTTCTTCTCTCTTCTCTTTTCTTATTTTTCTTCTTTTTTCATCCTTTCTTCTCTTATTTTCTTTCTTTTCTTCTTTCTTCTCTTTTCTTATTTTTTCTTCTCTTTTCTTCTTCCTTTCTTCATTTTTCTTTCTTCTCTTTTCCTATTTCTTTCTTCTTTTTCTTCTTTCCTCTTGCCCCTTGCCACTTGCCACTTGCCACTTGCCACTTGCCACTTGCCACTTGCTACTTGCCACTTGCCACTTGTTCCCACCTCTGACCAAACAATTGAACTACATGTTCGTGCGTACCATACTCAATCTCATTATACTTAGGTACGCTATATTCACGTTTACCGTGCTCATCCTAACAGTACTCGTTCTCACGGTATTCGTCCTCACGGTACACGTCCTCACGGTACTCGTCCTCACGGTACACGTCCTCACCGTACACGTCCTCACCGTACACGTCCTCACGGTACACGTCCTCACCGTACACGTCCTCACGGCACTCGTCCTCACGATACACGTCCTCACGGTACTCGTCCTCACGGTACACGTCCTCACGGTACACGTCCTCACGATACTCGTCCTCACGGTACACGTCCTCACCGTACACGTCCTCACGGTACTCGTCCTCACGGTACTCGTCCTCACGGTACTCGTCCTCACGGTACTCGTCCTCATGGTACACGTCCTCACGGCACTCGTCCTCACGGTACTCGTCCTCACGGTACTCGTCCTCACGGTACTCGTCCTCACCGTACACGTCCTCACGGTACACGTCCTCACCGTACGCGTCCTCACGGTACTCGTCCTCACTGTACACGTCCTCACCGTACACATTCTCACCGTACACATTATCACCGTACACGTCCTCACGGTACTCGTCCTCACCGTACATGTCCTCACCGTACACGTCCTCACCGTACTCATTCTCATGGTACTCATATTCTCTCTCTCTCTCTCTCTCTCTCTCTCTCTCTCTCTCTCTCTCTCTCTCTCTCTCTCTCTTTCCTTTATTTCACTTTAGCTCCTCTCTTCATGACCATATTTTGATATCTTTCCAATTATGTCCTCTTTGTTCTTCCTATCGTTGTTTCCATTATATGATGATTCATTTTTCTATATAAGTCTATTTTATATGTTCATTTCATTTTGATCAATTCTTTGTTCATATTCATTTCACATCTATGTTCCTCCCATTCTATGTACTTATTGTCTTTCCTCTTACTTTATTAATCATACTTTTCTTTTATCTATGAACCGTTTGTATTCATTCATCTCTACTTCCTCTCTATCTTTTACAAATAAACGGGAGAAAAATTTTTTTGTACATTTTTTTCATTACCGTCAGACAATTTAATTTATTTTATTGCAGCTCCTCGTCGTTTGATGAACCTATATATTTTTTTCTGGTTGTCGTGAAGACACCATGAATATTGTTATAATTTTTTTTTATTAGCAGCTGATTGAAATTGTAACTGTGATTATAATTATAATTATGATTACTACTATTATCATTATCATTATCATTATTATCAAAATTATTGTCGTTGTTGATTATGTAGACATAGTTACTATCATATATATTCTATCATCATTATTAACATTATCATCATTATCATCATCATCGTCATTGTTATCATTTTCATTATATCTTTTTTTCAGAAGTCTTCCTCCTACTGCTGAATTTGAACATATAAACAAATCTTTAGATTAACATGCAATATACTTGTCCACATATTAAATGTTTTACAGCAAAATAGCATTTTGACAACTTAGATTTCCATTATACAACAGGCTCTGGCTGTTGCAAGACAATTGAATTTACGATACCCGATGCCACTATTACAGCGCGTGCACATGATTTCCTGCGTCTGTTTGTTCCTCATTAATACTATTTTCTCTCTCGAGGGGTAATACGGACATTCCCGTCATGTCTCCCTCTTGCCTGGCATCTCGGAAATTCTCTCCTGCTTTCTCCTCCACCCCTTCTTCGTCTATTCCCGCCATCCCCCGTGTTTATCAATTTCTTCTTCCTCTCCTCTTCGGTCCTGCCCTCTTGGATGTGGACTCCTTTCCTCTGCCGTCGTTCTCGGTAGGAGTGTTTCTCAGGTTGACTGTCTGTAGGTCTGTCTACTCCCTTATTATGGAGTCTCAACAAGGAGAGTTTTAGAATTCCATAGAAGACATTATGACCACTGATCCTCATATTCAATCTATTGGAATGTAAATCTTTCTACAATCTACAGTCTTATGGGATTCTGTCATATACGCAATCTGCGGGATATCTTACCTTATTAATACTTACAAATTGAAACTTAGATATAAGTAAACATTTCAGGTTTTGAGTCACACAAATATGTTGGGGTAGGAGGGGAGAGGAGCATTTTGACATATCATTGTGAAAAGGTTACAAAAGACAACAAGGGTTGAGAACCATAGGTCTGTCTACTCGTCTGTCTGTTTATTCGTACGTGTCTGTTCGTCTGTCTCTTTGTTAGTGCGTCTGATTGTTTGTATGTTTGCTTGTTTTTTTGCTATATGTATTATTATCATCTTATTTATCTATTTTTTCTATCTTCCTCTGCCAACAGGTGATGTGCAGATATTACATACTAAATATATACCGGAAATGTCGAACATTAAGTTCTCAATATCGCAAATTAACCCGACAGTAAAGAGTTAAGGAAAACAAGTCCATCTGGTTTGACGGACTCCATCCTCGAGTTATCAAAAAAAATGGAAGACGACTTTGCTTTATCATTATTTTCTAATTCTTTTTTAGTACCCTCTAAACAGTGGAAAGCTACCAGATAATTGAAAGTAACCCAATCAAATTACTTTGTTTTAATAAGAAAACAGCTCTAATCCAGCTATTTGCAGACCAGTAAAGCCCACCAGTGTAATTTGTGAATTAATTGTATCTTTGGTAAGGGAGACACAGATTGCTTGTAAGGGTACATTAGCGCAAACGAATGATGAGCGATGGAGCAAGTGTCTTACTGAGTGGACGCCGCGAGATGGGAAGCGTGCAAGAGGGAGACCAGACAGAAAGTAGAGAGATGAGATAGAGAAGTTTGCAGTAGTGACGTGGCAGAGGTTAGCGTAGCCGTAGAACTCATGCGATGGTATGAAAGAGGCCTTTTTTTTAGTTGTAGACTCAAAATGGCTGATTGACTGATTAAAAAGGGTGCATAACCTATTGAGTGACAAACAATATTAGCTCCTTCCAGAGGGCCAACAACTCTACAGTTAATAAAGATATTGGATAATATAATTGGACAAGATCGCTGGATGAGAGAGATGCAGTGGCTATAGCTTATCTCGACCTAACGAAAGCATCTGACAAATACTAAAGAAGAGACTAACTAATAAGATGAGAAGTTATGGAGTGAGTGGATATATTCAGATGAATTCAAGGCTTTTTAAGAGAAAGAAAGCGGCGAGTGATTGTAGGACAGAAGTCGTATTGACACGAAAACTGCAGTGGGATTCCCTAGGAGTCAGTGTTGGGTCCTCTACTATTGTGATACTTAACAATGACCTGCCTGGATTGGTTGAGAATGAAAGTTATTTAAATCTAGATGCAAACGATACGAAGGTATACAGAAAAATCTATACTCAAAGCGAGGCTAAATTTCTCAATAGGGTATTAACAATAAAAAGGAATGGGAAGATAAGTGGTTAATGCCACTTTAAATCAAACAAATGTAAGATCATAGGAATGGGGAAGTCTGATATTGATCATGGTGGGGAAAGAGTGAATACTGTCTGAGGTCTACAGTGAGCAAGACGTTGTACTGTCATATGATCATACGACTATAACTACAAAAGTAAAAAAGCAAAAAGAATTGTGGGTCTAATTAAGCTAAAATTTGTTTCCCTAGATAAATTTTTCCAGTATTTCTATACAGCTATTGTGAGGCCACATGTAGAATATGGTAGCCATATTTAGTTAAAGACATCAAAACAGTTGAATATGTACAACGTAGAGCAAGCAAATTGGTTCCAATACTAAGAAAAGTAAATAAATAGGTAAATTAATTAATCAATAGGCAAACAGATAGATTAGGAGGATAGACTGAAAATAAAATTGGAATTACCAACCTTATCCT
This sequence comes from Oratosquilla oratoria, assembly GCF_046742065.1. Lineage (NCBI taxonomy): Eukaryota > Metazoa > Arthropoda > Malacostraca > Stomatopoda > Squillidae > Oratosquilla > Oratosquilla oratoria. The sequence goes on along the minus strand of NC_134796.1, from coordinate 1,520,842 downwards.
CCAGAAGTAGAAGAAGTGAATTCATCGGGATACATGAAATTTTATGTGGTGTATATGACAACAAAGGACCACTGTATGAAAACTGAACAAGAGGATTTTTTTTTTTTATCTAAGTTATTAATAATTGGAACGTCACTCAAATCAATAGTTGATGGTGTCAAATTTTGAGATCAAGTTAGACAGATCTTGGAGTAAACAAGATTTATTGTATGATTCTAAAGCAAAGATTGATAATCATAAACTAATTTTAACCACCACTATTGCCATCATCAGCACCAGTTTGGTTGAATTAGGTGGAACTGGGTACATAGGGATGTTATATCACATTTTCCCAGGACCGTACATAGTGATGTTATATCGCCTTTCTCCAAGACCTCCAATGTGTTGGTCATTCAGTTAAATAGCCAGTCAACCCTAGTCCAGTCCTGTCTAGCCATTCATTCACTTAGTCAATCAGTCAGCCAGCCAGCCAGTCAGTCAGTCAGTCATCTTCAAGTTTAATAGCGTGTCTGTCTTTGTGTTAGCCACTCAGCGTGCTTGTCTAGAATATTTTCTTTCTCTGAAGTCCTTCTTCGGGCCTTCATTCCTACCTCTGTTCATCCCTTTGTCTGTCTGTTTGTTCGTCTGTCCATTTGTTCATTTTTTTTTTATCAGCATGTCTGCCTCTATTTCTGCTTTCATTACTCGTTTCAGTGTCCTCCATAGTTGCCTTTCATGCACTCTTTTTCCCCTCTCTCTTTTTCTCCTCTCTCTTTTTCTCCTC
>NC_134796.1:1510079-1512579 GCF_046742065.1 Oratosquilla oratoria | reverse complement strand
CAGAAGATACAATATGAGGACACCGGGGTCAAACAGGTAGCATATGCAGATGATCTCACGGGCGCAGGAAAAGTAGCTGACCTAAAAAAGTGGTGGGATCTGGTGTTGGCACATGGCCCGGGCCTAGGTTACATTCCGAATGCAAAGAAATCTGTCCTCATAGTGAAGCCAGAGTACCTTAACAATGCCAGAATCCTCTTTGAGAACAGTGAAGTAAAGGTAACAAAGGAGGGGGAAAGACATCTCGGTGCAGTGATCGGCTCAGAATCCTTTAAAAAGCAATATGTTGAAAAGAAAGTTAACGAATGGGTGGCGGAAGTTAGAATTCTAGCCAACTTTGCAAAGACCGAACCGCAGGCGGCATATGCCGCATTCATATATGGTGTGAAACATAAGTGGAACTACATATTAAGGACGGTACCGAACATCACCGACCTACTAAGACCCCTTGAAGAAGCCATCAGAAACGAGCTAATACCGGCCATCACCAACGGACGGACAATAAACGAAGAAGAAAGAATCTTATGGAACTTCCACCTAGATTGGGAGGGCTAGGTATCTCCAACCCGCTAAACCTTGCCGACACAGAACACCGAAACTCCATGAAACTCACGTCCTCATTGACAAACAACATCGTGTCACAAGATCAACGGAAGGAGACTATCATGGAGGAGGTTAGGGAAATTAGAAGAAACATTTCAAAGGGAAGGGAGGAGAGGCAGAAGGAGGAACTTCAAGCACTTCTAGCTCGGCTATCGAATTATGTAAAAAGAAAGATAACAATGGCGCAGGAAGTTGGGGCGTCCAATTGGCTGACAGCACTACCAATCAGGGCAAAGGGATTCACCCTAAACAAAAGAGAATTCACGGATGCCATTGCCCTGAGGTATGGATGGCCATTAGGAGGGCTGCCTAACAGATGCTCCTGTGGTGTACAATTTACTCCAGACCATGCAATGATATGCAAGCAAGGTGGATTCATTTGCATGCGACACGATGAGGTAAGAGATCTCACTGCCCAAATGCTTCAGGAGGTATGCAAGGATGTGACTATCGAACCAACATTACTCCCACTAGGAGGGGAGAACTTCAGATACCGCACGTCCAACACATCAGATGAAGCAAGAGTGGATGTCAGCGCAAGAGGTTTCTGGACACGGGGACAATTGGCTTTCTTTGACATGCGAATATTTGATCCGATGGCCCCCTGTTACAGCAACCTAACTATTGAGGCATCCCACTCTCGGAACGAGCATGAGAAGATCAGGATGTACGAGGAGCGCATACAGAATGTAGACCAGGGCTCATTCTCTCCTATAACCTTTACGACTTCAGGTGGGATGGGTCCTAGAGCAAAGGCATTCTATGCTCGGCTGGCTGAGGTAATGGCTGAAAAGAAACAACAACCAAAAAGCAGCATTGTTTCATGGATGAGATGTAGACTATCATTCTCACTCCTAAGATCAACCCTCTTGTGCCTGAGAGGTACCAGGTCCCCACCGCCCAAATCAACACATATACAAAACCTGGATTTTGAGCAGACGGTGGTTGACAGTAGGATAAATGAACTTTTGTACTAGGCATTATTAAAAATAAATAAATAAATAGACAAATAAAAGGGTCGTCGACCACAGTCATTGGCGGGAGAGGGGCCAATGAACTGTGTCTGTGGAAGACAGACCCTGCTGCTTCCACCACACAGTTCCAATAGGATGGAGGTCGTATTTTCACATTAAAAAAAAAGTAGTAGTAGTAGTAGTAGTAGTAGTAGTAGTAGTAGTAGTAGTAGTAGTAGTAGTAGTAGTGGTAGTAGAAGTAGTAGTAGTAGCAGTAGTAGTAGTAGCAGTAGTAATGATAATGATGATGATGATGATGATGATGATGATGATGATGATGATGATGATGATGATGATGATGATGATGATGATGATGATGATGATGATGATGATGATGATGATGATGATGATGATGATGATGATGATAGTAACAATAAAAGTAATAATGATAATGATAATAATAATAATAATAATAATAATAATAATAATAATAATAATAATAATAATAATAATAATAATAATAATAATAATAATAATAATAATAATAATAATAATAATAATAATAATAATAATAATAATAAAAATAATAATAATAATACTAATAATAATAATAATAATAATAATAATAATAATAATAATAATAATAATAATAATAATAATAATAATAATAATAATAATAATAATAATAGTAATAATAATAATAATAATAATAATAATAATAATAATAATAATAATAATAATAATAATAATAATAATAATAATAATAATAATAATAATAATAATAATAATAATAATAATAATAATAATAATAATAATAATAATAATAATAATAATAATAATAATAATAATAATAATAATAATAATAATAATAATAATAATAATAATGATAATAATAATAATAATAATAATAATAATAGTAATAATAATAATAATAATAATAATAA
>NC_134796.1:1495079-1502579 GCF_046742065.1 Oratosquilla oratoria | reverse complement strand
CACACACACACACACACACACACACACACACATATATATATATATATATATATATGCTCTTAGCCTTTTCTGAACACATTACTTTGTCTCTGAATCGCTTTGGAAGTGTATGGAGGAGACCTCTATAATTGATGTCGTCGTTTCGCGTACACACTGTGCATTATGAACGCCATTATGGAAAGAGGGGCTGTGTATGCTTTATATGTGTGTTTAGGGTATGTGGTGATTTTCAATGGGAAAGAGCACTTTGTGTGATTTAGTGTCCTACTGCACTCTGTTGTGACTTGATGTCAGTCTACAAATAATTTCAATATAAGTTTTTCCCTTGTGTTTTGTTGATTAACTTCAAGATGTAGCTCTCGTATTATAAGGGTTTCTGCTACAAACGAACTTCTGTTTATTTATTGTTGGTGTCACATTGTTGTAGATTGAACTATCTCTTGTCAAGCTTTTTTTTTTTGTGTGTGTAGGGATTTCATGTTTTGTTTAATTGACCCATATTGGGGATGCATTATAAGTCTTCATGAAAGTGTTTGTGTTGTCGCTCCACTTGTTATCTAGGAGTTCACACAGTCTCCTTGTTTGCACTTAAGTTCGTAAATTACATTGGATTGCTCTAATGGTTATGGCTTAGATGCAGTATTGTTGGGTATGAGTAGGTTCCTCGTTTTCTTGTTTTTATAGTACATCATTAGCTTGATACTGTTTTCTGGTTTAGTACATGATATGTTTTTTGTAATGAATTCCGATAATATTCTGTCATCAGTTTTATAACGTGTGGACATTTAGTTACAGTAGAAGAGCGTATCTTTATTTTTTCGGGTTTTGTCATGTTTTCCATCATTCTATTGATGAAGTGGTTAAGTTATTGGTCAAAATCGGAATTTTAGTAGCCATTGCTCACAAGGTTTTGTTTGGTACGATTAGTTTCTTGATGGACTATGTGCTAATCTGAGACGGTTTTGCAGTCACAATGGAGAAACGATTGAATTACTTCAATTTTGTAACGATCGGGGCATTTATCTGACGCTTGGAGAAACATTTTCCAAAGTCGATGGGTTTCCTGTAGGTCTAAGTTCCTGTACTCTCATCTACCATGACATCGAGGAAGAGCATTTTATTGTTTGTCCTGTTTTCATATGTGAATATGAGTACCGAAGCAAGTTCAAAGGCATCTTTCAATTTCGTTATTTCGGAGTCTTCTTGCTACTCCTCCTCTTCCTTCTCTTCTTCTTCCCCCTCTCCCTCCTCCTCTTCCTCCACCTCTTCCTCTTCGTCCTCCTTCTCCTCCTCTCTCTCCTCCTCCTCTTTCCTATGTAGTCTACGTTGCGGCAGTAAATGTCGTAGGGAGGAATTTCACAGGATTTTGTTCTGGATGTGGTATACGTATAAATTAGCAAAAGTGCAACCTATGTTTACTCCGTCGATCTAATAGAATATATTTATCGAACTCATGACAAACGAGTTCAAAGCTACATAAAGATTTTCATCTATTTTCTGTTTATAAATGTTTATACCCCTCGTTCAGATTGCTCTTTCGACAAATAGAATTGACTTGAGCACTAGAAAATAACAAAAAATATCGTTACATCACAAAACTGATAATTCTAACATCTCCTTCACCGTGTGGCATTAGTTATTTTGTTCTGGCTGCCATCAGATTATTTTCGTCAATTGTTACGCGGCAGTCTCTAGAAACCAAATGAATCATAGTCTATCTCGACTGCATCCTTCCTTATCTGTTGGCACTTTCTCTTCAATTCTGGTTGATTCTAGACTGTTCTTTTCATCTTTAACACCTGGGGGCAGTTTCCCCTGCTATTTTTCCAGGTTATCTTGAACCCCACTGGCACCCCTCTGTACAAAAAAAGCGTGAAAGAGAAAAAACATTTCGTTATTCTTTGGCACAGATCCCTGGAGAACAACCGATGAGTCATCATCGTCTTGGCAGAAGACTTCGAGTCTAGTGCGCCTGAGTGGAGATCAAGGAACATTATCGAAGCATTTCCTCCTCATTTGAGGGATTAAGGTTTTAACCAGCAAAAAGCCTTGGCTCTTCGCGATGCGCCATGGCCTTGGAAGACAGTCGACGGTCAAGAAGGTGAAGATGAGGAGTCTACGCCAGGAGGCGCTGAGCAGCTGCGGCCAAAGCTGTCATCTTTGCCCTATTAAGCTCTGGGACTGTTAGGGAATGTAACAGTCATCTTTGGGAATCGGAGAGGGGTGCGGGATTTGAACCCACAACTAAGTGAATGGGAAGCCAGCGTAATTCCGAAGGTAAGAAATTAATGTTGAAAGTCGAAATCGATGGCATCAGATCCTTCAGTCCGACTTGTGAAACTAAAAAGATTTTTCTTCCGCTTAATTGTAAACAATTCAAAAGACCTCAAGGAAGCCCGTATGAGCTCCGTCAGCTACTAGAGCGTCCACCGCCGCTCTAACAGCTGCAGCCTCTCTTGTTTACTGCCCCCTATCCCCCCTCTGACTAGCTACACTATCCCACCTACTCTCCACAAGGTGTGTCTTACATAAACACCACCGCACGGGCTCAAACAAGGCCCGTGGGAGTGACACTTCACCCCCCCCCCAAAAAAAAAAAAAATATATATATATATATATAAATAAATAAATAAATAGATAAATGAATAAATAAAAAAGACGTCTCCCCCCCCTTTTGTCTCCTCTCCTCCCCTCCACAAGGAAAGAGTGAAAACAAATCGAATCATTCCTTCCATTTGGTGACATATCCTAGACACCTCACTCCCAAATTAAAAAAAAAAAAAAAAAAAGGATGCCCCCCCCGCTTTCTCTCCTCTCCTCTCCTTCATAAGGAAAGAATGAAAAGAAAAAGAAAATCATTCCTTCCATTTGGTGACATATCCTAGAGATTTTCTTGCGGCACAAGAATGCTCACTGGCCGAGCAGGTCAGACCGTCACTACCTGTGGCGTAGGTCGAGGTGACGACAGTTCAAACCCTACCGCTAACGAGTTGGACCATGGGCATGGTTCATCAAATTCCACGCTACAAAGTTCTATGTAAGGGACACCTTCCTAGCTCCTGATAAGGTAGATTTCACGATATTAAACCGAATCATAATCGCAAGGAACCCAATATAGGAATAAACAAGTATACAATGAAATTTATAGAGACGACATCAATCAATCACGGCATCCTTGTCCAGCATTCGTGTGCAAGATAATCATCAAAATCAATAGATTACCGTTCTCCTTCATCGTGGCTTACTTTCACTATATCATTTGATGCGTTCGTTGAATCGATTACTCTCTGCTTCTAGGCACGACATTGCATCACAGTACTCTAGGTTAGATCTTGCTTACTGAGTATAAATCATTATATTTCTCTCACTTTACCACTAGTCGATTTTATTCAGTCGAAAGAATACTTCCGGAGTCGAAGAATTCCTGTTCCCCTCCTCCGATATAGTCCGTTGCTTTGTTCTTTCTGCTGTTATTTATTTAGTTCTTGACAAACTTTCCTTACTTACTGAGTGTAAATCATTATATTTTTCTCACTTTACCGCTAGTCGATTTTATTTAGTCGAAAGAATACTTCCGGAGTCGAAGAATTCCTGTTCCCCTCCTCCGATATAGTCCGTTGCTTTGTTCTTTCTGCTGTTCTTTATTTAGTTCTTGACAAACTTTCCTTACAAGCGAACGGCCACCTTCATCTCCTTTACGGATTTGTCTTACTTATTCTTCGACATGATCCGATATCGTCTTGATCACATCTTTACTGGCTTCTCTTTGCATTGCGACCCATCTTCCTACCTTCTCTCGACCTTGGACTTGCGGAGGAAGAGTAAGAGGCGAGGATAAATGGAGATTCACATCTCTGTGCTACATCCTGCTAATTGCAGATGCATTCAATTTGCTTTCCGCCTCTTCTGCATTAATCTTTATCCCGTTTTCTAATCTTTTGAATGTCCATCTAACTTTTGGCTTATTTGTCTTCCCTTTCGACTTTTCTTCTTCCCCCTTTATTCTTTTTTATCAAACACTCATTCCTTGTGGCATTTTTCTATTTACTTTCATTTGTCTTTATTTATTCTCTATAACAGACGTTCCTGATCTCTTCCTGTATGGCAGTTTGTTTCCTATATTTTTGACAAATCGTCCTACATTATTACTACTTGTTTACTTTCATTTGTCTTTATTTATTCTCTATAGCAGATGTTCCTGATCTCTTCCTGTATGGCAGTTTATTTCCTATATTTTTGACAAATCGTCCCACATTATTACTGCTTATTTACTTTCATTTGTCTTTATTTATTCTCTATAACAGATGTTCCTGATCTTTTCCTATATGGCAGCTTATTTCTTATATTTTTGACAAGTCGTCCCACATTATTACTCCTTATTTACTTTCATTTGTCTTTATTTATTCTCTATAGCAGATGTTCCTGATCTTTTCCTGTATGGCAGTTTATTTCCTATAGTTTTGACAAGTAGTCCCACATTATTACTACTTATCTACTTTGATTTGTCTTTATTCTCTATAGCAGATGTTCCTGATCTTTTCCTGTATGGCAGTTTATTTCCTATATTTTTGACAAATAGTCCCACATTACAACTTATTCAAAGTTGCACAGAAGCCTCTCCTTCTTCAGTAAGGCTCTACCCACTAGTGATTCCTATGGTGAGTAACAACTTCCCTAAGAATGACATAAATCAGTTTTTGACAGCAAGCAATGTTTTAGACTATACAGTATATTCCTACATCTTTATCGAAAATAATGATAATAAGAAAACCAATGAACTAATACACTGAGGACTTCTTAGGAACAAATAACAAGGAGAATATGTTTATTTAAAATTGGTTGCATGAAGAGAAAAATGGTCATCAGAGTGATTCCATGTTCTGGTTAGATGCATGAATGTCTATCAAAAATCACAATGGAACAAGAGAGGAAACAAGCATACTTATGGAATTTTTCAAAAGATCTTTCAAGCATAATTGGTAAAAAAAAATATATATATTTGAATTTTTTGCTCCGTAGCTGTATAAAAGTAGAGGACACATGATAACTTTGGAACATACCTGAGGAAAGAATGAGCTTAGTTTTTGGAGTCTTTTAATGAAGTTATCGTCTATCTCGAGCAACACCTTCTGTACCAAGTGCCACTTTCATTTCTGATTATGAATGCCTTCAGTCTATGTTACTGAACTCCATGGCATCTGCTCAGCATCGCAAGATTTTTAGGAGAGAGACCAAACGCAGAGTATGGGATCCAATGTATTTAACGTTTCGCCCAGCAGGGCATCTTCAGAAATAACACAGTGGACAAACATCTGATTCCTTATATAACCCGAGCTTGCGGGGGGAAACGAACATGAAACTGGTGTAAACACAATTTGCTTGTTAAACACAATGGATCCCATACTCTGCGTTTGGCCTCTCTTCTACAGTGTTGCAGTGTTACAGTGTTGCAGTCGTTGCTACTTTTACTCATCGCAAGAGTTAAATCTTCCCCTCTGACCTTCCCTAATATTTTCCAAGTCTTCCTCAGTCTTCTTCACCCTTTTCTCCCTCAATACCCTCAAAGCTTTCTCCTTCATATTCCTAAAGTTGTCTCCTTTACTTCCATCTAAGCCCGCTTCCTCAATTTCCCCCAAATCGTTTGCTTTAAGATGGTGGGACACTAGGATAGCATGCTACCTACTTTTGCTATTTCGTTTGAGTAGAAACTACTTTGGTTACAATATCCTAGTCTTCCATAAGAACATGTCAATAATGCGTCTAACATTCATATAGGTTTAACTTCTCTAAGTTTGTTTTTCGTCTTCTCACTATATGACGCAAAAGTAATTTCACACATGGAAAAAAAAATGTAACCGATGTCGTTTATATTCAACGAAGTAGCAAAAACTAAGTAGCATGCTAGCAAGAAATGCATAGTGTGCCGCCACGTCTTCTTCATCAGTCTCCTCCATTTTTTCTCCCTCAGTATCTTTCCAGTCTTTTCCAACGACCTCATGCAAGTCTTCTATTCCTCAAAGTCCTTTCAGTCTTCTTCGGCAGCTTCTTTCAAGACTTTTCTGACAATCATCTAAAAATTTTCTTTGCTAAACCTCTACGGGTCTTCTTCCTCACTTTATTCCAAGTCCTCTCCACCAATCTCTCCCTTTACTCCTTAAGTCCCCTCCACATCAACTCCCTCAACTTTCTCCAACTCCTCAACAGCTTCCTTCGACTTTCCTCAAGTCTTCTTCCTAAGTCTTCTCTAAGCCTTCTCCAACAAATTCCATCTTCGCTAAGCCTTCTCCACCAAATTCCTCTCAGCCATCTCTACCAGTCCTTTCCTAGTCTTCTTCAGAAATCTTCTCCAAAACTTCTACAATTCCCTTCAACTTCCTTAGTCTTCTTGAAGTCTTCAACAATTTCATCCAAGTCTTTTCTATCAAACTCCTCCAAGATCTCGGTCCTGTCACATCAGCCTAATTCAGATCATCTTCGGTACTTGCATACTTTCTCCATCTCTCCAAGTTTGATCTTCTCATTCACTTTCCTCCAAGACATTCCTTCTCGGCCTCTTTCGAGTCTTACTCTTCCTACTCCTTCATGTCTTTTCAGCATCTCTCGTTTCATCTCTCCATTTGAACTTTTCTGATTCTCCTGCATACTCTCTTCTCTTATTTTTTTTATTCGTCATACTTTTTAGTCCACGTCGTTCTTGCTCCAAGATTTTAGATACCTCTGTCTTTTTCCATTTCCTTTTCCTTTTCTTCATCTTGTCCACTACCTTCATCACAACTAGTACCTTGTACCACCACTATTACTATCGCAGCCACCATCACTAACAGTAACAAACACAAACACAATCATAATCACAACCACAACCACGACAACATTCACAACCACAAATGAAACGATATCCACAACCACAACGGTAAGCACAACGAAACAAGCACAAACACAACGAAAACGACATCAACCCTATCCTTAACAGCAATAACAATAACAACGTCAATGCTTTCCTCGACCCCGTCTTCCAAACTAAGATGTTCGTCATTTCCCATTTCCTACTATGACCTCTCCTATGTACGACCTCAGATGACAATCTTTTAACAAAATGGGTTCTTTGCTTATCACTTACTTGCTTTTCTCGTCCTCTCTCTTACTGGGCATTTTTCCAAATATATATGTAGAGTACTTAACACTTTTACTGCCGAAAGTAGCCTGTGAAGTCCTATGGGTGAATTCAAATGATTTTCGTTACCTGAGGGAGAAATAAGAAAGTCAGGATTAGTGTCTGGTTGAGGGTATTCATTGATATGTATATACTTATGTATATATATATATGTGTGTGTGTATATATATATACATATATATATATATATATATATATATATATATATACTGAATTGAACACCGCAGCGTTTTCACAGTTATTAATTTTCTTCTTAATATTTTCAAGTTTCCTCACTAAGGTTCTAATCTTGGGAGGATGAGAGGAAACGAACTTTCCAAAGTTCTCTA
>NC_134796.1:1477579-1490079 GCF_046742065.1 Oratosquilla oratoria | reverse complement strand
CAATTGTATGATACGAGAGTAGCTAAATATTTAAACGTGTATCTGGAAATATTAGAGTTCATAACAAGTGTTTATAGAATATCAATGTGAGTGGTTTTAACAACATCACATGGAATCATACTTTCACTGTTTAATTTCAAAACATATTATCATTTACAAATGCCAATATACGAACATTTGTCTGTTCACTATCTTTTCGTGCATCTTTTCTATTTGTTTATCTTGTGTCATTCACTTGTTCATCTTTATTACGTCAGCCTCTTTGCTTCTCATTTTCTATCATCCGTTTCTCTTGTATTCGCATGTTTAATTGCCGCTTCCTTCTTTCTTCAGTCGCCAACTTTCCTCATGGTCGCATTTCGCCACTTGCCGCTTTATCTTTTTTTCTTTTATTCTCTTTCCCTCTCCTTCTCCTCCCTTTGTATTTTCTTCTTTCACCACTGCTCTTGTTACCACTTCCTCCACTTCTTGCTCTTCATTTCTTCTTCCCTCGTCTTCAGCGTTACTCTCTTTTGCTCTCCTTTGCCCCCTCCTCCAGACTCTTCGTCTTCCACCTTTCTACTCTTTACTCTCCGTCACTTTCTTTCTTTTCCTCCACCTTTTACCTTTTCTACTCCACCTCTCTTTCACCCTTTTCTTTTTTTCCCTTTCCTTCTTGCTCTCTCTTTCCTTCTCCTCCGTCGTCCATTTTTATCCCTTTCCATCCTCTGCTATGACTCCTTTACATTTGCCTCTCATCTTCCCTCCTCCCGATTTCATCGCCGATGGCCTCTGCTCCTTGATTTATCGAGCTGCTTTTGCACCCGTCCTTCAGGACCACAGAATTCTTGCTGACCACAACTTCTATCTCCTCCTCTTCCTCTTCCTCCTCCTCCTCTTCCTCCTCTTCCTTGCCCTCTTGTGGTCAGCTTCCCTGTTAGCAACCCTGTCAAGGTCGCCGCTTCTCGCCATTCAGGGCTTCTGCCTCTTGTCTTTCAGCACCTCATTCAGCACTCCTGTCAGTGATCCTGTTTCTTGTTGTCAGCCCTATCAACACCCATATCTTATCACCTCCCTTGTCTGAGTTCCTGCCTCTCATATTAGCTCCCATGTAGGGATCTTGCCTCTTGTCTGTCAGCACATGTAACGGTAACCCTGTCAGTGCTCCTTCCTGTTGCCTGTCAGCTTCCGTGCCATCGGCCTTATCAGGGTTCCTGTTTCTGGTCTGTCAGCTGCTCTGCCAGACTCCTCGTAAAGTCTCTTTCCTCCGGTTTGTCAGCTACCTGTCTTTACCTGTTTTTGAACCAGTTCCTCTGTCTGCATCTGTCTAATCCTTAGACCCCTTATCCCTCCTGTCCTCCCACTGTCATCTTCTCTAGCTCCGAGACTGTCTCTTGTCACCACCAATCTTCACTTCGCTTTTGTCAGCCTTCGTCTGTGTCGCCAGTGTCACTTTCTCTTCCTCTGCCTGTCAAATCTTGTCTTTGATGCTTTGTTGCTGAATATCTGCGACGTTCTCTTTCCGTGTGAGCCATTCACCTTCCTCTAACCTTCCCCCCCTTAGTTCCCTAGTTTTAAACCCTCCCACCCACCTCCCTGATCGAATGACCTACGTCTCTTTGTTGTTCCTTTGGCATCGCCCTGTCGATTATGACGCTTTTCTATACAACTCTCCTGTCTATCTCGTCTGTCCTGCACCTCATCTACGTCTGTTTATCATCTTTAATCCCGCGTCTTCTCCGTCTCGTTTCCGTTTTTGTTCCGTCTCTGTCGTCTGTCTCTTATGTCCCCCGTCCCTATCTTCCGTCTCTTTTCCATCTCTCTCCCTCTAACCTCCCGTCTTTCTCCTGTCTTTCTGCCGTCTCTCCCCCAGCCTTCCTTAAGACGGCCTTGCATGGCCTGTGACTCTCCTTGACAACCTCCTCATCTTTTTATTCTTCAAACCTTTGTTTCCTTTCAATTCTTCTATCTTCCTTTTTCTGCCTTTGAACCTCGACTTTTTCGTCGCGTCATTATTATCTCTTTCTCTGCCTTGTCCTCAGCTTCCTACAACGCTTTCTAAAACTCTTCCTCTTTTTCTTTTGCTTTTCAACACTCAGCATTTCAGGGATAGCACTATAAACGAATAGAAAAGTTAGAAATAGATAGATGAATAAGTAAACAGTAAGTAAATAAACAAAAAGAAAACGCAAAATATATAAGTTGATAAATAGACCGATAAACGAGTGAATAGATGAATAAAAAATAGACAATATATGAATAAGCAAACAAATTAATGAATAAATAGGTAAATAGATAGATGAATAAACAAATAAATAAAAATAAATAAATAAATGGATAAATAAATAAATAAATGAAAAATAAAGTGATAAAAATATGTAAATGAATAAATGAATGAATAGATAATCGAATATATTAATAAATACATAAGTGATTGATTACGTTTAACGTCGTGAGCTCCCCTCTCAGTGAGGGCAAAAACGATCATAGCCTACAAATGATTCCTTAAAACTCCTCCTTCAATAATCCCCCTTCAGTAAGTGGATAAACAAGTAAATGCATATATAGTTAGGTTAATTAATAGATATACAAAAGAAAAATCGCCCATGTAACATTAAGTATTTCCTCTCATTGTTGCCTTTGGAGAATTGCATTGAATAAACATCACCACCTTTAGCGTTTCTTTCTCTAACCGTCACCGAATGATTTAATTCACTTGGAGTGCTACTTTTTATCTTTTAGAGTGTCAGAGGTGCCCTCACTTCCCGCCTGAGATGAAAACTCTCCTTGATTTCACCTCATCATTCCGAGTCTTTCTGACCCCATGCTGCGTCCTTTTTTCCCCTTCCTATGATGTCAAAGGATTTCCCCCTTGTGCTCACTGAACTTTCTGATCAAGAGACGCTCCAATGATGTGAACAAATTACTTGGCGTTGTCCAGAATGAACAGAAGAACATAAGAAAAGAGGGAACACCTTTAAACCAAGAGAAGCTACAATGACGTCAACAAATCGCTTGTTGTCCAGATTGAACAGAAAAACATAAGAAAGGAAGAGAAACCTTTAAACCAAGAGAAGCTACAATGACGTCAACAAATCACTTGGCGTTGTCCAGAATGAACAGAAGAACATAAGAAAGAAGGAGACACCTTTAAACCAATAGAAGCTCCAATGATGTGAATAAATCGCTTGATGTTGTCCAGAATGAACAGAAGAACATAAGAAAGGAGGAGACACCTTTAAACCAAGAGAAGCTCCAATGATGTGAACAAATCGCTTGGCGTTGTCCAGAATGAACAGAAGAACATAAGAAAGGAGGAGACACCTTTAAACCAAGAGAAGCTACAATGATGTGAACAAATCGCTTGGCGTTGTCCAGAATGAACAGAAGAACATAAGAAAGGAGGAGACACCTTTAAACCAAGAGAAGCTCCAATGATGTGAACAAATCGCTTGGAGTTGTCCAGAATGAACAGAAGAACATAAGAAAGGAGGAGACACCTTTAAACCAAGAGAAGCTCCAATGATGTGAACAAATCGCTTGATGTTCTCCAAAATGAACAGTAGAACATAAGAAAGGAGGAGACACCTTTAAACCACGAGAAGCTAAAATGATGTGAACAAATCACTTGTTGTCCAGAATGAACAGAAGAACATAAGAAAGGAAGAGACTGCAAGAGACCATGTCTATCACCAGCTATGATCCCTATCCATAAAGTTATCCGTTCTTTTCGTAAAACAACGGACAGTTTCAGCGCTCACTAGATGATTACTAAGTCTATTCCATTCGTTAACCACTTTATTGATAAGCCAGTTCTTGTCCATTTCATTCTTAAACACAGATTTGTCCAATTTATACCCATTACTCTGGGTCCTACCCTGCTGTCTTAGTATGATCACCTTGCCTACATCACCCTTGTTGAATGCCATGGCCATGGTTCAATTTATTATGTCCTTTCATTGAAAGAGTGTGTACGTGTGTGTGTGGGGGGGGTCCTTCACATCTTATGGATATCTTCAACATATTTTTCTTTTGCACTCCGATATTTAATCCTAAATTATATAAAATCATTTGACGTTAGATATGAACAACTCCCATGACGATTGTTATCAGATCTAAGGGACGGGTAGAGATAATGTTGATTCACCTCAACCAAGAAAAAATCATAAACAAACAAAAAAATAATCAATCGAGAACAAAATTAATCGACAGAAAAAAACTCATTAACTGAGAAAAAAATAGACAAGCGAGAAGGTAATACTAAGATGAATCTAACACTGACTAACACTGCCGACTGGGGTTACCCTGCATTACACTACAATTGGGAAGAGAGAGAGAAAAAAGAGAAAATTAAAAAAGGAAAAGAAAATTTTAAAATGAAGAAGGAGAAACAGGAGAAAGTGAACAAGGAGAAGGGGAAGGAGAAGACAGAAATGGATAATGAGGATGAGAATGAATGAGAATAAGAAAGAGAATGTTTGTTTTGTTAATGTTGTTGTATTTAGCTTACAAGCGCTTGTATCTTTATGAATAATCGTGCATCACTGGAAAGGAGGAGAAAGTGTAGGAGAAAGAGGAGAAGGAGGAAAAGGAAAAGGAGGAAAAGGAGAAGGAGGAGGTGGGGGAATTTTCTTAATTTCATTCGTCTTTTCTTGACTTCTTGTGACGCCTTTTGGCTTCTTTTGGCTTTTCTTGGCTTTTCTTATCTTCTGCTGGGTTTCTCCGCGTTCTATTGGCTTTCTCCCGTGTCGTCTGTATTTTCAACTTCTTTTAACGTCCATGGATTTCTCTTGCGTCTCCTGCCTCTCCAGTCTCTCCTTTTCTATCTCCTAAATTTCTCTACACTTCGTGTTGTGTCTCTTGGCTATTTCTCCCTCCTCCTCTGAGATTTCCTTGGCTTTTCTTTTTGTTTGGTTTTACGATTTTCTTGACATTTATTAACTTGTTTCGTCTTGGCTTTGCGATTCCCAGTAGTGACTGTTAGTTACTTCAACAGTGACGGCTTCGGCCGCAACCACGCACCTCCTGTGTAGGCTCCTAACTTATGTAGCTCTAATTCTGTTAACTTCTCTTAGTTTCTATTGATTTTTTCCTTTTGTGTTTTCCTCTTCCTTGGCTGTTCCATTTTGGATCACCTCACTTTTGTCCTAAACTTTGTTTTCTTTTGATTCTTTGGCGTTTCTCTTGAAGACGTTTCAACACAGGCTACTCTTTGGCTGCTCACCGGGTTCTGCTTCGTCTGCTCGCTAAGCTGCTCCCAGTTCTCAGGACTTCTCAGACAGTTTCTCCTCCTGTGAAAGCGGCCAGACACTCATTCAGCAACGAAGAAATTAAAATTACAAAGGCGGAGCATGCCGACAGGAGACCTTTCGATCCATATCTAGGTCGGATGCAAAAAAAAAAAAAAAAAAAAATTATATTAATAATAAAATAATAAATAACAAATAAAATGCATAAATAAATGCATAGGTATATTTAAAATAATAAACAAACAGGTAAATAGTAAATAATAGATTAACATATAACTAATAATAAATGAAAATCAGACAGACAAATGATAACAAAACAAAAACAAATAATATAAGATAAATTATAATCATTACAGCATCTTACTTAAGTCTTTGATCCAGGTTTTGGAGAACGTCAGGCGATTCTGCTGAATGCAATGGTGTCTTTCATCAACCAGTGGATCAAAACCAACAACGTCGGAGGACATATGCTATTTTCCAACGAGATAGGGAACAGTGACGAAATGTAACTGGAATTGATTACAAATACTTGTGTGTGTGTTGTATGAAAGGAGGAAGCTGTGTCTACACGAGCCTGTCGCTGCATAGGGGAGTTTCCTTTGTTGAATACAATTCCCAGGTAGCGGCCAGGTCGCGAATAAAAATGGAAAAGGTTTCTAGAGATAGATTAAACCCTATTGCGGTGTGTGTGTGTGTGTGTGTGTGTGTGTGTGTGTGTGTGTGTGTGTGTGTGTGTGTGTGTGTGTGTGTGTGTGTGTGTGTGTGTGTGTGTGTGTGTGTTTGTGTGTGTGTGCGTGTGTGTGTGTGTGTTTGTGCATGCACACGCTGAAGATGGAGGCGAGTGGAAGGAAGACATACGACCCAGGAACTAAAACTGATACCTGGCCACTTTTGGCGGCGGACGACACGTTGACCTGTTTCTTTTTGAAATTCCGTCCAAGATTTCATTTCCTCAGGAAAGCCCCACTCTGGCAACTCCTCCTTTTAGGCTCAGTTTTACTTTGACAAATACTGACACGTGCGAATGGACACACGCCCGTTCGCACACACGGACACACACACACACACACACACACACACACACACACACACACACACACACACACACACACACACACACACACACACACACACACACACACACACACACACACACACACACACACACACACACACACAAAGACACACACACACACACACACACACACACACACACACACACACACACACACACACACACACACACACACACACACACACACACACACACACACACACACACACAAAGACACACACACACAAAGACACACACACACACACACACACACACACACACACACACACACACACACACACACAAAGATACACACACACACACAAAGACACACACACACAAAGACACACACACACACACACACACACACACACACACACACACACAAAGATACACACACACACACACACACACACACACACACACACACACACACACACACACACACACACACACACACACACGTGTCTATATATATATATATATGTATATATATGTATATATTATATATATACATATACATATGCATATAAATATACATACTTCTGTTATCGCTGAGCCATCGGTTGTCGGTTTGTTTTATTGATCTGAAAATCAAATTTAATTGGGGTATCTTTTGCCAGAACAATATATATGTGATATAAGGATGTTACCAATTCAAGTTAGGTGTCTCCCCTGTTTATCCTTTCCTTTTGTATTTTTTTTTACTTTGCTATCATTACTTAGTTTTGTTCTTCAGTTTGTATGTTTTGCTCACGGTTGTCCTTGCTTGTCATAAATCTAGTTGGCTTCTCTTGATTCTCGAAAGTTACTCGTATTTTTTGCAATTGTGATTAGTTTTCATGACCTTGCTCCGACATTTTTAGCTTTATCCTGATTCTCCTCAGTACTGAAATCTCCAAAGCTCCCTCAGTGTCTTGTGAACCATAATATATAAAGACGACCGAAGGATTCAACATGTAGCTTATTCTCTACTACTATATAGGAAAGGCGGGGGTATATATCACGTTGACTGGGTGCTTTTCTAGATGAACTTATTAAATTACACATGCCACGTGACCTCAGGCACTTTACCTGTTTCTCTGGTCAACAAAAGGCAATTTAATTCATCCTTGAGACACTGTTTTGTTATTGGATAGATTATCTATGCTACATGCTACGATTGCGGCGAGCTGAATTGGAATGATCTAAGATGGTGTCTTCATGCAGTGTAGCTTGATTATCCAAGACAATCTAGTGATTCGTGACGCATAAGCCACTTTCCTTATTTCGTATGACACCTGTCAGCCAAGGAAGAAAAACTCGGAAGATGAAAATAGATCCATTTTCAAAAGTGTCGATGGTGTTGGATAAAAGCGTTTCTTCACTTCCAACAGTTTCCTATCTTTGTTTGGCAACCAACACTTCCTTGTCTGAATTCCTCTTGTCGGTCCTTCGCCCGTTCCTCTTTTTTGACTTCTTGTAGCTCCTCACTTTATGGCTTCTCGTAAATTTGCTTGACTTGCTTCTCAATGCGGTTTAGGTTCATCCCGATGCTTTCACCAAATTACTGATGTTTATTGCTGATACTTCCGGAAGCTTCTGGATTTTCCCGAAGAAACAGTTTTCCTTTTACCTTCAGAGTCAAAATTCTCTTGCCTCATGCTCTTGGTCAACCTTTCGGTTGAATAGATTCCTTTAGCGTCAACTGAAAAAAACGAAGTTCTGTCAGTTTCGTCACTGATTTGAAGGAACTGATGATGAATGGAAACATTTACGAGTAAATTGTATATGTCCCTTTTGTTGAAAAAAAAATCCATCCTTTCCTCGCCATAAAGTACTTTTCTCTGTGTCTGGTTACTGCCAGATTACTTTAGTCATATCCCTGGCACGCTGTCGGAAGCGAAGGAATGCCCATTTCAATTTACCCTTTCCTTACCGGGTGACGTTTTTTCCTTTTATTTTATTTTTCATCAAGGTCTTCTTTTGGAACCACTTTGGCCGAGCAAAGGTTAACATATTTTGGCATCTCTGGACCTTCCCTGATCTTTGGTCCTGCTCTTCTTCCTCCTTTTCTTCTTGGACTTCGTTAAGTTTCTTCGATTTCCACCCTTTCTTATCCTACCCTATCCTATCTTCCCTTCCCTTTCTCTATCCCTCTCTCTCCTTCTCTCTTCCTCTCCCTCTCTCTTTCTCTTTCCACCATACTCTCACTTGACGTCTCTTCTTTGTTTTCTTTTTTATACGTTCTTTATCGTTTTGTTACAGATAATATCGTTTAGCTTCTTTCATCCACACCTCTTTTTTCTCTCTCACATTTCTATAAAGTCTCTTTCGGCGGAGAATTCTCCTGGTTCGCATTGACGCATCTCTTGGACTTTATCATCATCATCATCATCGCCATCATCACCACCGCCTCCTCCAGAGCTCTTCGTTATCATCAGCAGCTGCCTTTTGTCTTTTCAGGTTTCTTTTGAGGTTCGCAAAACTCCTCGAGGCTTCTCTCTCTTGCATCGTCCACTTCCCCCACCCTCCTCTCCCCGACTTCTCTCAGGTTCTTTCTTGAGGTACATCTTCGTGGCTTTCTCAAGGTTTTGTAATTCTATATGGTTGGTTGGTTGGTTCTCTCTATCTCTCTCTTTCTCTTTCTCCTTTTAAGGAGAGGGTCACTTGTCTTTGAAATCGAAAATGTTTTCCTGGGTCGGCACTTGTGTTTGTAAACGGATCAGGTGGAATTTTCTTCTTGGGGGTGGTCACTTACCCTTGGAGTCACTAAGTTTTGTGGTTGTTTACTTGTGGTTCTAGGAGGAGTGCATGTGGTTATGGAATTAGTTACTATAATTTCCATAAGATACTACTCGTGATTCTATAGGATTACGTGAGTTGATCCTTGTCGTTCACGCAAGGTTCATACGTGATAACGTTGTTTTCTTATCATTCTTTTGGCTTCGTACGTAATTATATTGTATTCCGTACCTGACAATTTACCAGCCCTTCTATCCCTATAGACAATATCTCGCTTTATCAAGGTCATGATATCAAGTATCAAATAGTTGACAAGGGTCCAACAAGCGAAACGTCGTAACATTGAGGGATCCGTCCTCTCATGGTGTTTGGACTCGTTGACGACTGACAATTGCATATAATGTAAATACTTGTTCCTCCCTTAAAAGAGTGAGTCCTTCTATACAGGGTATGGAGGGGGATCAAGTTGAATTGATTTTATGTGAAACCGATAAAACAAAGATAAAATGTCTAGAAGCAGCAATTATTCAGGGTTTAAACAGTTGAATCCACAGGTGACGTGTATTTCCAGTGAATCTCACGGGTTCCTTTTTCTTAACTATATTTAGCACTTTGAAATACAACCACGTAGATTCACCCTAAATCTACTTTCACCTGCAACTGCCACTCCCGAGTCCGGTCTTGGTTTTTATACAGTTTAAATGCTGAGACCATCATCCGGAGAGGGATATTAACAGTTCCACAATTTCAACCCTATTGTCTGATGTAAATGGAAAGTTTAAACATATATTTCATATAATAGAATTAGATATATTATGTGGTTATTTCTTGTGGTTTAATTTGTGTTCAGGTTTATTTAGGGATGTGGTGTATATGTGTGTTTGGAGCTATGTTCTTGGCTACTTAGCCATTATCACGCACTGATCATGTGATGGTCGCTTGCCTTAGGGTGTGGATGGTTGTTCATTCGTATGTGTGTTGTAATGTAGTTTTCCTTATTTACTGGTTGTAATATGTAAGGCTATAGGTAATGGTTGCACACTACATAACAGAACAGAGGCATATTCAATATTGCATCCCTTTTAATTGATTTAATTCCTGCAGTTAGAAAGACTTTAAATGTTATCCCATGGGATGCCCTGTCCTTGAATCCCTTCCTCATCCATTGTGAGATGGATAAGTAGCTTGGAGTTTGTTGTTCTGCGTCTGTGTGTTTGAAAACGTTTCAACAAGTGAAACGTTGTACATTTGAGAGAGGTTTCATCATCACAAAGTGTTTACTCATACTAGGATGGTACATCTTTATAGCTTTTGGCGCCAGGCTACTTTATTCATCATTGTGGCATTCCATTTTGCAGTGATTGACAGATGTCGAAGGTCTTCTACCTTCTGTTTAGTGCTACCTCCTCCTTTCATCTTCCCTCCGAGTCTGCCTCTCCATAAACTCCATCTTCTTCAAACTCCACTCTCCCTGTGGAAAAGTGAGATTTTTTGTTTTGTTTTTATGTTATCATGAGTAATGCTGGATGACATCTTTCGTTTGAAGGGAGGTCTCCATAAGGTTAAGTTTCTTTCGTTTAACCCGTACTTTACGGGGATATACTTCCCGGCCTTTATTCTGGCTAAAGTCGGACGCTTTTGTTCAACTAAGCTACTAAGGGAACGCCTACACGGTGACGTAAGTTGACGCTTTTGTTGCAGAGATTTCCTTTAGCTGAATACAATCGCCTGATGGCAAGTAAATAAATTTAAGACAGTTTCCAGCCTTTTGCTGTAGAGGTGGAAGGAGAAGGGGTTCCCTCGGCTGAACAAACTCGCCTGGAGGCAACTAGAATGAAGTCCATAGATGTTTAACGTAGGCAATGAGTTGATTAAAATTTATTCCTGGTCAACTCTCAGAGTATTTCGTTCAGTTAGAAGAACGTGAATGTAGTGAAAATTTTGTCCTTTTCAACGGGATAAAATATAGAAACTTCATTTCAGGAGGAACTTAGTCCGGACAATCCTATGCCTACTGTTTTCGAACATCCAGACCTAATAGTAGTTCTCAATAGCGACTGAATTCGAACAAGGGCCCTATCAAAGTCTTTCAGATATGAGTTCCTCCTCATGGTGAATAAAATCGACTGACATAAGCCAGAACAACAGTGTTAAAGACTAGCACATTACGAGTGCGCCGAGCCTCCTCCTCTTCTCCATCCTCTTCCTCCTCCTCCTCCTCCCAACCACCACCCCTTTCGACCTCTTCATATTTTTCTCAAAGAACTTAGTTTGTTATTCGCCTCTATTTTTCTTCCTATGGTCTCCACTCTATGTATTCTTTTTTAGTTCTTACTTCCCTTTTCTTCCCTCACTCCTCTCCCTATATTCGTCCTCCGTCTCTTCCTCTCTAACTCCATCACTCTCTAACTTACTCTCTAACTTCCTCCTTCCCTACCTCCCATCCTGCCTTCATCACTCTTGCTCTACCTTTCTCCCTCCTTCTCTCTTTCCCTTTTTCTCTTCTTTTTTAGTCTTTACTTCCCTTTTCTTCCCTCGCTCCTCCTCTCCCTATCTTCGTCCCCCCGTCTCTTCCTCTCTAACTCCATCACTCTCTAACTTACTCTCTAACTTCCTCCTTCCCTACCTTCCATCCTACCTTCATCACTTTTACCCTACCTTTCTCCCTCCTTCTCTCTTTCCCTTTCTCTCTTCTTTTTTATTTTTTACTACTCTTTTCTTCCCTTTCTCCTCCTCCAATTCCTATCATTGTCCCTCCGTCTCTTCCTCTCTAACTCCATCACTCTCTAACTTACTCTCTAACTTCCTCCTTCCCTACCTCCCATCCTGCCTTCATCACTCTTGCTCTACCTTTCTCCCTCCTTCTCTCTTTCCCTTTTTCTCTTCTTTTTTAGTCTTTACTCCCCTTTTCTTCCCTTCCTCCTCCTCCTCTCCCTATCTTCGTCCCTCCGTCTCTTCCTCTCTAACTCCATCACTCTCTAACTTACTCTCTAACTTTCTCCTTCCCTACCTCCCGTCCTGCCTTCATCACTCTTATTCTATCTTTCTCCCTCCTTCTCTCTTTCCCTTTTTCTCTTCTTTTTTAGCCTTTACTTTCCTTTTCTTCCCTTCTTCCTCCTCTCCCTATCTTCGTCCCTCCGTCTCTTCTCTCTAACTCCATCACTCTCTAACTTACTCTCTAACTTTCTCCTTCCCTACCTCCCATCCTGCCTTCATCACTCTTACCCTACCTTTCTCCCTCCTTCTCTCTTTCCCTTTTTCTCTTCCTCCTTCACTTTCTCACATCTCTCTAGATTCTCCTTCTTCCCACTTCCAGCAATATTATCTTCCCTTCTCTTCATTCTTCTTTTCACTTTTCTAATCTTTCTTTTGTACTTCTCCCTCTACCTTCCTCCTTACTTTGTTTTCTCTCTCTTTTTGCATCCTTCTCCTTCCTTCCTTCCTTCCTTCCTTCCTTCCTTCATCTTACTTATCCTCTTCCATCCTCCACCTCT
>NC_134796.1:1455079-1467579 GCF_046742065.1 Oratosquilla oratoria | reverse complement strand
CACACACACACACACACACACACACACACACACACACACACACACACACACACACACACACATATATATATATATATATATACATACATACATACATACATACATACATACATACATACATACATACATACATGCATACATACATGCATGCATACATACATACATACATACATACATAAATGCTTGCATACATATATATATGCACACATACACTCATATATACATACATACATACATACATACATACATACATACATACATACATACATACATACATACATACATACATACATACATACATACATACATACATACATACATACATACATACATACATACATACATACATACATACATACATACATACATACATACATATAGACATGCATGCACACATATACACACACATACATACATACATATAGACATGCAAACACATATACATACACAGACAGATAGATGTAAATATAGATATTAATATAGATAGATATATGGAGAGGGACTCTTTCATTTCGTTTTTCTTTTGTAATATCATTAATTTCAATTATCTCTCTTCCTTTCGCCTCCTTTTCTGATTCTCTTTTTCTTCCCATTTTCAATGTGAATGCTTTTTCATCTCATTTTCTATGAATCCTTAGTAACATCATGTTGGCAATTAGCATATGTACGAGTTTTCTGTTCGTTATTAAACTTCTCCAAGATCAATCACAACTTTATTTCGACTTCATACGTTCATGATTTTTTACTCCTATGCCTGTATTAATGGCTGTCTGACTTTTTCTGTCTGTCTGGCTGTCAATCGTCTTCCCCTAAACCAACAGTTTGGTCCTCCTTCCCTCTGTCTCCCTGTCTATCTGTCTAACTGTCAATTCTTTTCTTTAACATTTTTATCTCTTAACATGCCTTTCCCTTTCTATACCTGCCTTCTCTCCCTCCTTCTGTCTAAAGCAGACACATCTTACATTTGTCTGTCTGCCTGTTTTTCAGTCCATTTCTTGGCTCGCCTTTTCATGTGTACATCTGTCTGTTAACCGTTTTTCTGTCTGTCCAAAGCCGGGTCGTCTTTCTGTCTATCTGTCTGCTTGTCTGTCTGTCAGCTTACTCTTATTCAAAGCACTCAAATGTTCTTGTGAACGCATGGATGGAAGCGGACGAGTCCAGAGCGGTCTGGGCTCGCTGGTGAACAAACAAGGGGCCTCAGGGCCACTTGTGATCCAGAAATGGCCTCCGGCCCGCTTGTGATCCGGAAATGGCCTTCGTCTTTCCCGAATACTCGACGATCGTATTCGCTTGTGATTTTATTCCATTTACGTCCGTTTCGAATTTCAGCCTGTTTCGTTTCGTCTCGCATGTGCCAAGTGCTTCTGTTCCGCTCAGAATAAGACTTCGGGCAAGAAAGGGACAAGGCAACGTCAGCTAATCCCCACTTTCATCCGTGTTACACTTAAGAACTGCCCTTCTAGTTGACGCCAGACGATTTTATTCTCCTCGAGGGAAGGAAGTTTCAGGCACGCACGGTCTCATAACGTGCATACACTCTCGTAGTAAGACGCAGACACACTTTAAGAGTTTATATCTCTGGGTACAAATCTTGTCCCGCGCAAATCTTCAACTCTTGGTCCCTTAAGACTGAAATCCATGTGTGTTGAAAGTTGACAGAAATAGTCTCCAAAGACGGCCCTCGATAGCTGTGTGGTTCTTAGTTTAAGGAATTCAGCACGATTTCGGCAATCTCGCCCCTCTAAGGTATTCCTACGTGCATCGAAAGGAAAAGGAAACTCTTCAGCGATACGTATACAAAAGTAAGGTTAAAGTAGAGAGGCGCCTGGCCGATAATCCATTGCATCCAGGAATCGGCCATGAATCTATCCGATTTTCCTTGTGGTTGATGTGTAGTTTAATTCAGCCTTAATGGTCCACTGCAGGTCCGGTCTAATCCCTGTGGAATGATGCAGCCTCTGTGCCACACCACGGTGTCTTAGTAAGGTTGTATGTATTGTGGGAAGTGCTACATGTTAATCTTTGGTGTGCTGGAATAGCTGTGGCTGTAAAGGAATACTAAAATCGGTGTATAATCAGCTCGATCGTACATACAATACACTGACCTACCGGACCTCTGATGTTGTTATTGGTATACTATATTATCAAAAGGCTCTAAGATGGGCAAGACGACGAATGGATGTCGGATGGGCATGGTATGGGTCCAGGGTGGGTGCCTGATCCAGCTTATCCACCCCCTTATTAGGTGGAAAATGCCTTTCCATGTATGTACAAATATATCTACTTACGTATGTACGTATTCATTAGTCAAGTACATATGATTCTATCTACATAAGGCATAAAACACCCATGAGTTATGTTCGATTCAACTATCTATTGTATTGACTAGATAAACACCATATGAGGACGGAGCCTTTATTTGTACGACGTTTCGCTTATTACAGCTTTTTCAAGTACAAGTTGAGATACAAATGCTTGAGATTAAATAAGGGGAAAGGAGGGAACGGGGAGAGAAAAAGGAGGGTGGTGGGATGGACACTGGGAAAGGAATCTATTGTATCTATTGTATCAAACATTCTCACGGTCATATTTTAAGTCAGATCCAACTGCACTTATGTGAGGTTACAGGAATACGCGACGAGAAGCGAGTCCGTTACAATCTTCCTTCAATTATAGAGAAGATCCTAACTCATCCCTGTCTCCTGCCTCTTTCAGTTCCTGTTAGACTTTCTCTCTAATTGTACTGTACATGCACACCACGATACGTAGCTGTATATTTACGTGTGTTTACGTATACACATTCCAATTATCCACTCTTCCTTGAAGATGTTTGGTTAAGACGAACCCCCCTTTGGACAAGTGCCTTTTCAATTTTCCTGATATTCGTGTGTGTGTGTGTGTGTGTGTGTGTGTGTGTGTGTGTGTGTGTGTGTGTGTGTGTGTGTGTGTGTGTGTGTGTGTGTGTGTGTGTGTGTGTGTGTGTGTGTGTGTGTGTGTGTGTGTGTGTGTGTGTGTGTGTGTGTGTGTGTGTGTGTGTGTGTGTGTGTGTGTATGTGTGTGTGTGTGTGTGTGTGTGTGTGTGTGTGTGTGTGTGTGTGTGTGTGTGTGTGTGTGTGTGTGTGTGTGTGTGTGTGTGTGTGTGTGTGTGTGTGTGTGTGTGTGTGTGTGTGTGTGTGTGTGTGTGTGTGCGTGTGTGTTTACTTAATTTCAATTTTCAGGAAAAGGAGATAAACTCGTAGAATCCAGTGTCATTCTCTTCATATATGAAACTTGGTTTTGTATTAATTTCTATATTCTACGAGTATCTAATATTTCCTGTTTTATGTTATTCATAAAATTGAAAATCTGTGTAGGAAGCTATGTTTTCCACATACTTCAGGCGCGTTCTCTTTTTATTTATTAATTATTATCTTTTTTTTTTTTCATGACCTGTTGTCACTCTCCCATCCTAGACGCAAAAACCTTTCATGTCGATTTTTCCCTCTCCTTTCACGAATCTGAAAACAACAGTCATGTCTTTGATTTCTTCTAATGAGGAGAGATCTAGTTTTCCAACCTTTCCTTATATAGTCCATATCTTCACCTATATTTTCTTTTTTCTTTCTTTTTCTCTTACAAAGGTTTATAATGGTTTACAAAGGAAGAACATACCGATAAGTGACCTTTTGATCCATAAATAAGTCAGATGCTAAGAATAGATAACGAAGAAATGAATAAACAGGAGGACCAAACAATTGGTAGCCATTATAGCATCTTGCTTAGGTGTTTATCTAAATGAATCTTAAAACTTCGAACCATACTACATTGCACTGCTTCTGCAGGAAGTTTATTCCATTCATTGACTACACGAGTGGCAAAGTTGTTTCTACCCACTTCCAAATTAAATCTTCTTTCTGACAGTTTGAGACATTTTTGTCTAATTCACATTCAGTGTGAAAATTTCATCCCTTACATTGCACTGCCTCTGCAGGAAGTTTATTCCATTCATTGACTACACGGTTGGCGAAGTTATTTCTATCCACTTCCAAATTAAATCTTCTTTCTGACAGTTTGAGAACTTTTTGTCTAATTCGCATTCAGTGTGGAAATTTCATCCCTTATGATGTTGTGAATTCACTTTAAAATCTTGAGAACTTATAAGTGTACGTTTTTTAAGGAAATAGATTCATATGCTTTAGGCGGGTTTTGTATGAATTATTTCTAATATTTAAAATCAGTTTTATGTCTCGCCGCTGTATTTTTTTCCAATTTATCAATGTCTTTAATGAGATTTGGTAAACATACGAACATAACATATTTGAAATGTGAACGGACTAATCATTTATATAATTGGTTGATAACAAGTGGGCTTTTGAAACCAAAACACTGTGCAATCAGTCCTAGAGTATTATTTGCTTTCCCTAAGACAAATACACAGCTTAGATGATTTGAAATCGTTATTGATAATTACACCAAGATCCTTTTCACTATCCAGTTTTGTTAACATAAGAACATAAGAATGAAGGAGACTGCAAGAGACCATAAGGCCTACACAAGGCAGCTCCATATCCATCACCACTTGTCATCCCCATCCATAAAGTTGTCTAACCATTTCTTAAAACAACTGATAGTTTCAGCGCTCACTACATGGTTACTATGTCTATTCCATTCGTTGACCACCCTATTAGTAAACCAGTTCTTGCATATTTTCTATTTAAATCTAAATTTATCCAGTTTAAATCCATTACTGCGAGTCCTCCCCTGTTGTTTTAATATGATGACTTTGTTTGCAATTTTTCTAAATCCCTTGTAGTCATACTTGATATTATCTGTATCTCTGTGCATAACTTAACATCTTGGAATTGTTAATAATCTTTTTCTACTTCCCTCTGACTAAAGCATTCATTGCCTCTTCTCATTTTTGTTCAGTCCTAATACTTTGTCTCTCATGGCATTGAAATCCATTTCACACATTTAGATCTAGTTATCAGTTCCGTCTGTCTCTATTTTTCTCTCATGCACAAAATTTCTCATTCTTTCCTCTATTCTTCCATCCTTATCTCCATATCACGCATCTTCCCCTTCTATTTTTGTATCCTTTATTTTCTCTCTTTTTCCCTTTCTTCACTAAACTCATTCTATCTCCCCTTTCTCACACCTCCATCTCCTTCCTCATTCTCTTTTCTTACCTTCTCCCCTCTACGTGTTTTTGGTCTTATTTCCTTCTCTTTTTTCCCTCTTCTTCCCCGTATCTCCCCTCCGTATGTAACCCGCTCTTTTCCTCTCTCCTTTCCTCTCTTCTCTCTTCTCCCTTCTTCCCTCTCTCCTTACTATTCTCCCTTTTGTTATCCACTTTGTTTTTCTCTACCTCTCTCTTCATAATTTTTCTACTTCTTTTTCTCATCCTCCTTTCCCTTTCCTCTCTCCCTCCATTCCCTTTCCATTCTCCTTTTACGCAGCCTTCCCCTCTCCCTTTACTTTTCATTCTCCCCACTCTTCACCATTGTCTCTCTACTCTTTCCTGCCCCTTCTTTCCCCTTACAATTTTGATCCATCTATCTTCCTTTCCCCCTTCTCTTTCCCCTCCTACAACTGTGAATCTCTTCCTTCCGTCCTCTTTCCCCTTCCCCTTCCTTGCTAGTCATCACCTACTTTCAACTTTCAACTTTCTCTATCGCTTTCCTCGTTCTATCCTCTCCCCTTTTTCCTCATTCTTTTTCTATCCCTATCCCACTCCCATCTCCCCTTTTTCCTCATTCTTTTTCTATCCCTATCCCACTCCCATCTCCCCCTATCCCTATCCTTCTCTTTCTCTCTCTCTCTCTCTCTCTCTCTCTCTCTCTCTCTCTCTCTCTCTCTCTCTCTCTCTCTCTCTCTCTCTCTCTCTCTTTCTCTCTCTCTCTCTCTCTCTCAATATATATTTACCTCCTACTTCCGTAACTCTTTTCTGTCCCACTTCCTGGCACTCCTACACGTCATCCTTCCTCGAGTCTCATCCTCATGGTCCTCTCTCATTCTGTGGCATCAGTATGCCCTTCCCGTCCTTTAGTGGCATTCTTCCTTATGTCCTTCCTTTTCCTCTATTACATAATCATGCCCCTTTTCCATGACGCCAGAATGACTCTTGTTTTCATCTCTTTCTGTTATATTAATTACTAGCCAAATTACCCGAGCCGTGCTGCGAGTTGGTGAATAATGCCTAACCTAACCATACCCCACCTAACTTTATCCCTTAACCCTAACCAAAATAATTTTTAGGGGGAAATGAAATATAGCTTTAAACACTCTCCCTACCAGGTGTGCCCCCACCGAAGGTTGGGAACCCCTAGTTTGAAAATACATGCATACACAAACACAAATATCATATGTACATGTTCTTTTGCGTGCATGTGTATGTGCATGTGTGTGTGTATTGACAAATGTATATGGCTAAAAGGTGAAGAAATGGAACTCGTTTATTTATCTTCAGAATATATATGGTTATCGGAGTTTATCTGCAAAAACCTAGGAGTAGATTGGAAATAATCAATTTCCGAACGCACTAAAATTAAATGAAAATAAAGAATATTTCAACATTTGGTAAAATCATACAATCATTTTACATTTACATGCTTTCTTCTTACAAAAGCCGTCATGGTTTGTGGCAACATTAATCTCACAAATATAAATAATGTTTATGGACACACACAACGGTTTGTTTAATCATACTAATCTTTATATCACAAAAATGCCACGCAACTTAAAGGGACACTACAGTAGTGGCGTGTTCCCACACCGTAAACCACCTAACTTTAACCCTTAACGCTTTCTTTTCCGTGGCATAATGACCGTCTGGTAAAAGGAAACAAAAATAAAATGTTGAGAAAGTAAGAAAATAATCAATTTGAGGAGGAAGACGCCCTTTGGTAATAAAATATATTCGTCCGTAAGAGAAGAATTGATCTAATTTTTTATTATCTTTGAATTGGAGTATATTACCGCCCACGAAAAATATAAATAAAAATAACCAATATTTCAACATTTGGTAAAATTATACAATCATTTTACAATTACATTCTTTCACCTTACAAAGGCTATCATAGTTTGTGGCAACATTAATTTCACAAATATGAATATTTATGAACACATACAGTGGTTTGTTTAATCATAGTAATTTTTGTCACAAAATACCAATTCTATTTGGGGAGACTACAATAGAGGCGTGTTACCCCACCATACCCCTTTAACATTTACCTCTAGCCAAAATAATTTTTTTGGAAATAAAATGTAGTTATCCATCTACCTGGAGTGATAGGGTATCAGAATATATATGATTATGGAAGTCTATATTCAAAATCCTAGGAAGAGTTCGTGTACAAACAAACATTTAAACTGTAGTTTCCCCTTAAGTCGATTAGCATTTTTGTGACATAAGAATTGATATGATTAAAGAAACCATTGTATGTGTCCATATGTATTATTCATATGTGAAATTAATGTTGCCACAAACCATGATAGCATTTGTAAGTAAAAAGCATGTAAATGTAAAATGATTGTATAATTTTACCATATATTGAAATATTAGTTATTTTTATCTAATTTTAGTGCGGGCGGAAATTGATTATTCAAGAGGCTACTACTTTAGTATAGTAGATGCTCCTCTCCTTTACCGTCATCATGTCTCTATTTCTATCGTCCTTATCCCCTCCCCTTTCTCTTGACACCATTATCCCCATTCCCTCCCCATGTTGCTATTTGAGCCCTTCCCACCCCCTCTGACGTCATTTCACCCTTCTTTCACATCCCCTCTTCTACCCTCAACTCCCCTTTCATTCCCTCTATTCTACAACTATTTGTTTCCCTTCCCCTCCTCTCATGTCCATTTTCTCTACCCTTTCCTCCCGCTTCGACATTCCCTCCCCTCCGTTTCCTTCCACACAATCTCTCCCTCACTTTTCACCCCACGACATTCGCTTCCCTTTCACTCCACTCGATAACCCATTTTCTTTTCCGTTCCAGCCCCCTTCCACTATCCTTTCCACCTCTTCCCTTCCCTCCACTATCCATCCCTCCCCTCTCTTCCCCTATCAACCGATTCCACTTCATTTCATTACCACCTTTTGATATTTCACTTCCTATCAAAACCACAACTGGCACCCACCGCAAATACCAACGCCACCACCGCTTCCTTCATGTTCCCCTACACATTTTTCCTTTTTCAGTACTACTTTTATCCTCTATCATTCCATTTATTACTAAATTTTCAGGGAATTCTTGACATTTGCAAAACTTCTATGAACTAATAATCACTCATTTCACATGAAAAATAAAATGAATACATTTAATCAATTTTGTCATACAATCATACACACACACACACATACACACACACACACACACACACACACACACACACACACACACACACACACACACACACACACACACACACACACACACACACACACACACACACACACATATATATATATATATATGTATATATATACATATACATATATATATACATATATACATACATATACATATATATATATATATATATATATATATATATATATATATATATATATATATGTATGTACATATATATGTTTTGAGAGGACAATCTGGAGAAGTGTGTTGGCCCGACTGACAGGCTGAAAGCCTATCTGGGAGCAGAAGCAAGAAGTAAGTACATACATACACACACACACACACACACGCACACACACACACACACACACACACACACACACACACACACACACACACACACACACACACACACACACACACACACACACACACACACACACACACACACACACACACACACACACACACACTTTCGTAGAGAACTACCTCCCAAAATTGGAATCTGCAGAAGTGGTGTTATCCTCACTGTTATCCCCAGATGCAAAGAAGGGTATAGAGACGGAGAGAACGACCAAAATTGGCTCAGCTTAGTAGACGGATTGTATACGGAAAAATTAGAGAAACTGTTGCTCCATTCACGAGGAGAAAAAAGGAAGAAAAGTGATACGATTGTTGTGGTGAGAATAATAATTTCTTTTGGACGGGAGAATGACAATGCATCATTAAGAAACGAGGACTAGGTTGATGAAGAACATAAATATATATTTCCATACAGATACGACAACTTCTGGAATAAAAGAAGCAAATTGCGAGTCAGAAATTATAATAATCTAGAGACAACTTTTATGGGGATGGAGACAAAGAGGATACTTGTAGTATAGCTCTTTTATTTTCATTGCAATTAGAGTGAGAAATGAGGAGGTGAGGAGGAGAACAGGGGTGAAAAAGGATTTGGGAGATAGGGTTGATGAAAGAATATTAGGATGGTTTGGACACATGGAAAGAATGAGTGAAGAAAGACTAGTAAAAGAGGTATGGAAGGCAGATGTGGAGGGAGTGAACATGAGGGGACGTCCAAGGATGAGGTGGATTGATGGGGTGAAGGGGGCTTTGGGGGAGAGGGGAATATCTGTTGAGGAAGGAAGGGAGAGGACGGAAGACAGAGGTGAGTGGAGAATGGTTGTATATGGATGATGTTGTGATTGCATGAGGAGGAATGGGCAGGGGGGTGGGGGGTGGGGTAGTATGTGTGAGTAAATTTTGACGCAGCCCGAAGGGATTTCTCCCCGTCCTCTCCTTATATGCAAGGGGGGACGGAGAGGGGGGTCGCCGATTAAATGAAGCGGCCTTGCTGTGGATGTGCTGTGTCTTGCGACACTGCTTCTGACCCAGGGCGGTGGGCAGGGTGCAGGGATGACCCGTCATCCAGGAGGTGCTCAGATTAGAGGGAGGGTGGGAGGGGTGTGGAGTGTATTTAGGGATGAAATGGGTAGGAGTGTTTTTATGCCTTTCCCTTTTTGGCTACCTCCCTTGGAAGGGGGAAAAAGCCTTGGTATATGTATGTATGTATGCAATTAGAAAAACCAGACGACCTCATAATCCATCTTGTGATTTCAACAATGCAGTTAGTTGTAGCTGATATTTTTTATCATGAACATAATTTCTTACATAGAAAGTTGTTTCTATTATAACAGTATTTCTGTAATGAGGTAATGTCGTTAATCCGGTAGCTTGAGATTTAATGATTACTGGAATCGAGGTTTGCCTCAGGAAGTAAGAACTACGTCCCTCTAATGTGCTCATTTACTCAGTTGAAATTTATTATGGAAGTAAAATTATTTTGACCATAATGGAAAAAGGGAAAATAAATTTAAATGTTAAAAAACGTAATCTATTGATATAGAAGAAATACAGGTTAACTTTATGGAAAACGTAATTATGAAAACTCCCAGAAAGTTGAAATAAAAGAAAATGAATAGAAAACAAACTTTGTTTATAATCAACACAGCTGTGGGCCTGTGGACTTAATGTAAAAAAAAAAAAAAAAATGCACAAGGACTGTTCATCTTCCTCGATCATATGTTTAGAGCAAATTGCATTTCGGCTTGCAAATTGCATTTACTCTTGGAAACATGTCCGAGGGAAAATATGGTAATGTAAGTTAGGCAAGCATGATGAACGGGGAATATTCCTCTTTATTATTAATTTCCATTTTTCTAGAATTGAGTCAAGGTTCCTCCTACAGAGGGAGGAAAGTCAAAGTTGACAGATGTTAGGTTAGTTACGGTGTTAGTTAATAGTGTCGGACATCTCTAACACCTAACGAGCACCAACATTGTGATAGACAAGGGCTGCATTAGCTTACAGACTTCATTTAATTGCTTTCATAAGACATTGCTTTCTATTCTCTAAGTGAACATATACAGTTAAATACAAAATGTGTGTGTGTGTGTGTGTGTGTGTGTGTGTGTGTGTGTGTGTGTGTGTGTGTGTGTGTGTGTGTGTGTGTGTGTGTGTGTGTGTGTGTGTGTGTGTGTGTGTGTGTGTGTGTGTGTGTGTATCTTTAAGTCGCATGTGTGTAATGAGAATATGTCAGTGATTTAATAGAAAAAATAGAAAAGGAGATTTATATGGATGAATTTGTTAAAGAAATTGTGTCTGAAACTTTTCGTTAAAACCTTTATATTTTGAAAGTTATTATCGGACATTTGTTCATTTATTCATTCATTTATTATTTTTATATTTTTATTCATTCTTATTTAATTATTTATTTGTTTATTTATTTATTCATTTATTTATTTTTTGAGTGAGAGAAGTATATGCCACTTTGACTTCTATTCCTACCTTTACTACAAGTGTAAGTAATGGAAAGCCTTCGGTGATCCAATTCCAACATCATGAACCAGTGTCATTTCTTCTCCACTTTCATATATTCTCCTCTTCCTCTTCTCTCTTCTCCATCTCCCCCTCTTCCTTTCCTCTCCTTTGCTCCTCTTCCTCTTCCTCTTCCTCTTCTAATTCTTTTCTTTTCCTAGTCTTCCCTCTTCTTTCTCTTCTGCTTTCCTCTCCCGTTTCTCCTCTTCTTCTCTTCTTCGCCTTTTACTTTATTTATTTTCATTATCTCTCTTTCTTTTTTTTTGCTCTTTGTTTCTCATTTTTTCTCTCTCTCTCCCACTTCCTCTCTTCCTTCATACTCTCTAAGGTTCTTTGAACCTCTCTTTTTCCGTTTTACTCCATCTTCATTACCTTCGTTCGACGACTTCTCTTCCTGTTCTCTGCTTCTTCATACCATTTGACTACTTTCCTCTTTTCTCTCTACCACTTCTTCTCTTCCCTCATACTCTCTAAGGTTCTTTGAACCTCTCTTTTCTGTTTTACTCCATCTTCATTACCTTCGTTCGACGACATCTCATCCTGTTCTCTGATCCTTCATACCATTTGACTACCTTCCTCTCTTTTTCCCTCTCTTCTTTTTTGTTTACTAACAATCCCTTCCTCTCTTCTCTCTACTACTCTTGTCATTATGCTTCTCCTTCTTCCCTTTTTCGTTCTTCATCTTACCTCCAATTCAATAATTAACTCGTTTCTTAACACGTCTTACTTTCTTCCTTCTATTTTTCTTCCTCTTGTTCACCCTTCTTCCCTTCCTTCATTTCTTCACTTCCTTCACCCTGATCCTTACCTTCATTTCCCTTTCTTGACCCATCCCATTCTATCTTGATCTCAATTACCTTCATTTCCACTTCCGTCACCACCTACATATCTACCACTATCTTCATCTCCACCTCCACATTCATCAGTATTCCCACCTCCTTCCCTCCTCTTCTTCCTCTACTTTTCATCCTCTTTTTTCGTCTTCCTTATACTTTCTCCTCCTTCCTTCTTAACCAAGTCAGTTTTGTCTCTCTCATTTAATTACAATCACTTCTAAACACGTTCTTTTCCTTCCCAAATTTCCATTCTTTTGTCTTTCTCCCCCGCCCCAAGTCAAATATTTTAGTCGTATTAATCACCTCTTGTTTAGTTTCCTCTATTGAAGATAACCTCTCAATCACCTGGGCCTCTTTCAAGACTCTTTTCTTTAACCTCCGCCCATATTTAAACCTCCTCTTTTTCGAGCCTCCAAATCTACTTCAATTTCCACTTCCTCTTCAACCCTCACT
>NC_134796.1:1435079-1442579 GCF_046742065.1 Oratosquilla oratoria | reverse complement strand
ATCATTTGTTTTAAGAAATTATCCTGCACCACATCTAAGAAATTTCGCACTTCCTGATCTCCTACTAAAATTTCCCAGTCCATCTTTCAATAGTTAAAATCTCCCATGATCACAACGTTTTTGTGCCGGGACGCCCTGCGAATTTCATGAATCAGGGGATCAGTCTGCTCAATGCTGAGGTTAGGAGGTCTATATGGAACACCAATAATTAGTTTTTTATTCTTGCCAATAATTTCCATCCAAATAGATTCCGTACTTTCCTCTTCCTTAATCAATTTGTTGATAACACATTTGTTGCATTTTCAACAAAAAGTGCTACTCCTTCCCCACTCCTGCCTACCCTATCCTTGTGTAAAAGCTTATATCCTTCTATCTCGATTTCAAGGAGGAAATGTCAATCAGCCATATTGACCCATGATTCAGTAAGAGCTATATTATAAAATCTCTCTAAGCATGTTTTACCTCGCAGCAATTCAATTTTATCTATTGCGCTTCTGTTGTTTGTATAGTAAACCTTTAGTGTATCCTTCCTTCACCTGATTAATTGATTCTTTTCACAGTTTATCTCTGAGCTGTTTCTATCGCCTAAACTATATTTCGATAACCCCCCACCCCACCTCGACTCTCATAATAATCAACCATAAAATCCTGCAGGATTTCTACTTCTCGCTCAAGGGATCCAGCAAGGAGCTGAAATCCTTTGGGTAACAAGTACACCCCGTCCCTTGTATATGGATGATTCTTACCGTAAAAGCGATACCAGTTGTCGACAAATGTTCATCCATTGGCCTTATAATGTTTTGCCAGTCTGAAATTCACTGCAACAGCCCTTGAATGCCACATGCCTCTAACTTTACGCCTCGGAAGGATTCCACGTACAACAGGAACCCATCCTTTATCCCTAATCTTATCTAGCGCATCCCGAAACTGTGCAATTAATTCCTTACTCCCTATGTCATTCCCTCCTGCACTCATTCAAACAATGGGTTTTTCACACACACACACACACACACACACACACACACACACACACACACACACACACACACACACACACACACACACACACACACACACACACACACACACACACACACACACACACACACACACACACACACACACACACACACACCCCGACTATACACTCCTCAATCCTGTCTCTAACTTCACCTATCCCCACCCAGGGGAAACATACCTGGGTTCTATGCTTCCTATCTTTGTCGCAGAAGACCCTATCTAAATATTTCACCTTGCTATCCCCCATAACCAAAATCTTACACTGAATCAATATTTTCATCATCAGTGTATACATTGAAGGCATTTGTGATGCCGTCGATTTTGGCTCCTGAAAGACAGTACATTTTCCTTGGGAGTTTGTGAATAATCTATTTCCTCCCGCACTAAAATTGAATAAAAATAACCAACATTTCAACATTTGGTAAGATTATACAATAATTTTACATTTGCATGCTTTCTTCTTACAAAAGCTATCATGGTTTGTGACAACATTAATTTCACAAATATAAATAATATTTATAGACTCATACAATGGCTTGTTTAATCATGATTCTTATGTCACAAAAATACTACGGGAGCTAAGGGGACACTACAGTAGTGGCGTGTTACCCCACCATAAACTTTAACCCTTAACCCTAACCAATATATATATATATATATATATATATATATATATATATATATATAAAATAGTTATCCAAGTACCTTGAGTGATAGGGTATCAGAATATATATGGTTGTGGAGGTCTATCTTCAAAACCCTAGAGGGAGTTCGTGAACAAACAAACAAATAAACAGACAGAGGCTAGTATTTTATTAAAGTAGATATTATCTTAAGTTATACTGTGTTATTTTATACTATATCATACTGTATTGTGTTGATATTGTTATTTGCATTCCACTGTATCCTATTTTGCTGAGTTCCATTGTATTGTATTGAATTGTATGGTTTTGTATTGTAATGTATTGTATTGTATTGTATTGTACTGTATTGTATTGTATTGCATTGTATTGCACTGTATTGCACTATATTACGCTGTATTGCACTGTATTGCACTGTATTGCACTGCATTGAATTGTATTGCATTGTATTGCATTCTATTGCATTATTGTATTGTATTATTATGTTGTATTGTATTGTATTGTATTGTATTGTATTGTATTGTATTGTATTGTATTGTATTGTATTGTATTGTATTGTATTGTATTGTATTGTATTGTATTGTATTGCTTTGCATTGCCTTACTTTGCCTTGCCTTGCCTTGCACTCTATTGCTTTGCATTTCATTGCTTTGCCTTGCAATATCTTGCGTTGCCTTGTATCATATTGTATTGTGTTGTGTTGCACCTCACTGTATTGCATTGCATTGTATTGCATCACTTTATATTATCTTGCTTGCCTTGCCTTGAAAGCCTTGTCTTATACTGTATTGCATTGTATTGTATTATATTATATTTCATCATATCATACCGTATATCACTTTACTATATATTCCAATCATTGTTCTTCTGCCCCTCATCTCTCTTACCTGTGACCCACTAAATTTCTATTTCATTTCCTCGCCTCGCAACAGGACTTCACTTAATTCATGCTCTTCGTCCTTGTTCTCCTCCCCTTTTGCAGAAACCTCTCTCTCTCTCTCTTTCTCTTTCTCTTTCTCTTTGACATGCCCCTTCATCATCATTCCGCATGCCCCTTTGTCATCATTCCCTTCCTCTTCCTCGCAATCTCCTTCTTCATTCTCCCCACTTCACATCTTAGCGGAATCTTACCTCCTCCGATCTTAACTCTAGTTAGCTTTGGTTGGTACTTTTCATATATGTGCCACCAGGATATTTAATTCTTTTCCGTGGGTAGTTCATCTCGAGTAATTCTTTTGCTTTTTTTCTGGATCGTCCCAAGCGATTCCATTCACTTCAGTGGTACGCCTTGGGTGAGGAAGGATTTAGAAATATCATTCCATTGGCCCATTGTTGGAAAGATCACAAAATCTGACCTTTTCAGTTATCTGATGAGAGATTGTTTATGTTGAACTCTATCGCCATATTCAATCTCCATCAAGACTATTCATCCTTTTTCGACTCGCCGCCCACTTTGACATATTCTAATTGAGATCACAAAATACCCCCACCCACCTAAAGTAAAATTCGAAAATATTTTTACAGGACGGCATTAGATATAAACGTAGAACTAATGCGTATATTAGAAATACAAAGAAACTTTGTTTCGAGTAAAAGAAAAAATAATCAGAGTTTAATCAAACTATCTTAACATTTCCTTTTATGCAAATTGGTTTTCCTCAGACCTTGTCAACGTTCACACAGAATCGCGTCCCACCCACGTTCAAATCCTCGCCTGCCAGACTCTTGGCTAGCGCCTAGCTGTTTCATCCTAATCCTGGGTAATGAGTTCTTGATCTATCAAGACTCTGTTATGTCCTCCATCAATTGAATAAGATAGCTTGGCATTACCTAGAATAAAGTATGTATATTGCTGTGTTCACCGGATTGATGGGGTTAAGCCAATTATCGCTTCAATACAGTGGCTCCTCCCTAATACGCGACATACCCATATACCAAAGACAAACTAATCTCAAGGCTTGTTTCTACAGAGGCAACATTTTGGAACATGAAGCATGCAACATTGTCGCACTGCTAAAGCGTGTTTCAAACAGCTCAACATAAGACATGGGGCATTCGATGGTGTGCCACGCGACAGGTGGCAACACACTGTCTGTCGAATGTGATGCATGCGACAAGATTTGGCCCACCTTCCTCCCGGGATGATGGTGGTGGTGGTGGTGGTGGTGGTGGTGGTGGTGGTGGTGGTGGTGGTGGTGGTGGTGGTGGTGGTGGTGGTGGTGGCGGTGGTGGTGGTGGTGGTGGTGGTGGTGGTGATGGTGATGGTGATGGTGATGGTGATGGTGATGGTGATGGTGATGGTGATGATGGTGATGATGATGATGATGATGATGATGATGATGATGATGATGATGATGATGATGATGATGATGATGATGATGATGATGATGATGATGATGATGATGATGATGATGATGATGATGATGATGATGATGATGATGATGATGATGATGATGATGATGATGATGATGATGATGATGATGATGATGATGATGATGATGATGATGATGATGATGATGATGATGATGATGATGTCTGTTAATCATCATTGATCATCATTGATCATCATCATCATCATTATCTCAGTAGCAACTGACTTATGGCTTAGCATTGTGTTGGCACCTAGCACCATCTTGGATGAATCGGTGAAAAGTTTTTGTGACATTTAACGTAAAAGTCGACATGCAGCATGTTATATGAAACTATGTTTCCTTGTCGAGGGCAACCGGACTCCTGGATGAGAGCCGCATCAAAATACAGTATGTAACGTGTTGCCCCTCTTGTTCTGGTGGAAACGCGCCTTAAGAGAAATACACTTTCATTGTGTTAGCCAGACCAAATTTCATAAATATGTAATCGGATTTAATGGAAGAAAAACTAATTTCTCTCGACAGGTTTCAATTTTTCATATTTTCTCTCAGAATCTTTTCTTTAGACTTTCTTCAATATCTCTCCACGTTTATTTGCCTCCAGATTTATTTTCTCAACTTCTGCCGTGGACACTAATTAGTTTTTTTGTTTCATTTCAACTTCCCCTTTTATTTTCTTCTTAATATATGGAATCATTCTATTTCATTCAATTTATGTTATCTCCTCTTTTTGTACTCTATCATATAATCTTATCATTTCTCTTCGTCATGTCTCCATCTATTGCAGTCCCGTATCTCGCGCGACTTGCATTGTCTCCTTTTAGAATTATTTCTCTAACAAATTTCAGTGATATCCCTCTTTGTCTCTTCTCCTCTTCTCTCTACAATTCTCCTCAATTTTCTTTAATTTCTACTCCATTTTCTCTCTCTTCGACTCTCTTCCGTCTTTTCTTTTATTGCCCGGTTTTCTCACCTTTTATATCTCCTGCTCTCTCCCCCTTTCCCATTTTCTCCTTTTCCTTTCAATTCTTTTATCTTTCCTTTCCATTTCCTCTTTTCATGCCCCTCCTGCCTCTCCTTCTCTCTATTGGACCCTTCCGTCCATGCGTCCTCCTCTTCTGTTTCTCTTCGTATCTCGTCTTCCTTCTGTCGCCATTTCTCGACCACTTTGATCTTCATTTCTATATCTTTTCATTCACTTCTCTCTTGCTCTCTCTCTTTTGCTCTCTCTCTCTCTTGCTCTCTCTCTCTCTCTCTCTCTCTCTCTCTCTCTCTCTCTCTCTCTCTCTCTCTCTCTCTCTCTCTCTCTCTCTCTCTCTCTCTCCCTTCTCCCCCCCCCCTCTCTCTCTCTCTCTCTCTCTCTCTCTCTCTCTCTCTCTCTCTCTCTCTCTCTCTCTCTCTCTCTCCCTTCCCCCCCTCTCTCTCTCTCTCTCTCTCTCTCTCTCTCTCTCTCTCTCTCTCTCTCTCTCTCTCTCTCTCTCTCTCTCTTTACCTTTGTCTATCTATCTACATTTCTCTTTCTATTTGTCTATATATCTCTATCCACACATCTCTCTTGCTATCTATCTTTGTCGCTTTCTATCTCAGTTAGTACTGTTTTATCAATTTCTGTCGGTTCTTACTATCTCGGCTTCTATTTCTCTCGTTTTTATTCCTCTTGCTATTCCTTCTACTCTCCTCCAACTCCTCTTTATTCACCTTCTCCTACTTATCATTACTCCTGCTTTTCCTCCTACTAATTCTACCCCTATTACTATTACTACTATTCCTACTACTACTACTATCACTTAACATAAGAACATAAGAATGAAGGAGACTGCAAGAGACCATAAGGCCTACACTAGGCAGCTCCGTATCCATCACCACCTGTCATCCCCATCCATAAAGTTGTCTAATCGTTTCTTAAAACAACTGATAGTTTCAGCGCTCACTACATGGTTACTAAGTCTATTCCATTCGCCGGCCACCCTATTAGTAAACCAATTCTTGCCTATTTCCTTTTTAAATCTAAATTTGTCCAGTTTATAACCATCACTGCGAGTTCTGCCCTGTTGTTTTAATATGATGACCTTGTTTGCATCACCCTTGTTAAAGCCTTTGATCCACTTGAACACCTCTCTTAGATCACCCCGCACTTTGCGTCTTTCCAGAGAGTGTAAGTTAAGGTGCCTAAGCCTCTCTCTTCTTAAGGTAATACTCTTTCTCCACGTCCTTTCTTCCTTATTACTCCTTCGCCATCTCGTTCTTCTCCCACTCACTTAAAAAAAAATTACCATCCCACTCCTAGGGAGTGGGAAGTGAGAAACCTCTTGGTAGGGCAAAGCCCTGTTAGTTACGACATGCCTCAGGCCGATGTTAGGTCTCCTCCCCGCCTAGCCAGGACTGTCGGGAACCAAAGTGACAAGGCCCGCAGCGGGTCCTGGGAATCGTACTCACGATCACCTGTTCGTGAGTTCGACACGGTATCCACTGGGCTACTTCTACTCCTACTCCTGATTCTCCTGTTACCACTGTACCTCCTATTCCTCCTATTCCATCTCCTCCTTTGATTTCTCCTATTCCTCCTATTTCTATCCCTCCTACTCACACTTCCCCCTCCTCCTCGTCCTACTCCTCCTTTTCCTCTTCCTCCTCTTCCGTCTCTTCCTCCTCCTCCGCCTACTCCTCCTCTACCTGTTACTGCTCTTCCTATTGATCTCACTCCTCCTACTGTTCCTCCTCCTTCTCATAATCCTCCTCTTTACCCACTTCTGTTCCTAATCATCTTCACCTAGTCCTCCATCTACTTCACCTACTTCACCTACTCTTCCCCATCTTATTCCTCTTACTCTTCCTTTCCTCCTCCTCCTCCTCCTCCTCTTCCTCCTCCTCCACCTACCCATACCTCCACTCCTCCTCCTTCTCTAGTCCTCCTCCTCCCCTTTCTTCTCCTTCTCCTTTTTCCCTCCTCCTTTTTTCATTCTTCTCCTTTTTCCCTCCTCCTCGTCCTCGTCCTCCTCCTCCTCCTCCTCCTACCCATACCTCCACTCCTCCTCCTTCTCTAGTCCTCCTCCTCCTCTTTCTTCTCCTCCTCCTTTTTCACTTCTCCTCCTCCTACTTCTCCCTTCCTCGTATACTCTTCCTTCCCTACATTCTCCCTCACCTTATTCCTTCTTCCTCCTCCTCCTTCATTCAGATTTCATGAACCCAATTTTCATTGGTATTTTCCATCTGTACTAACTCTTCTTTCTTCATCTATTTCTCCCTTTCTAATTGTATTATCCTCTTTTTTTTTTTTTTGTCTTTTCTTCCTCATTCCCTACTCTTCTGCATTACCTCTTCGATTACCTTCTTCTCAGTCTGTTTCCTCCTCTTCCCTATTTCTCCCTTATTACAACTTTCCCGTGTTTTTGTCTCTTCTCACTCTTTCCCGCTCTCTTTTCTTCTTTCTTTGACCATCTCTCTTCTATCTTCGTCTTGTATTGTACTTC
>NC_134796.1:1422579-1425079 GCF_046742065.1 Oratosquilla oratoria | reverse complement strand
ATTTTCTCAGTTGAATAGAATGACCTCCTGGCACTAACCAGTAGAGGATATAGACGAAAAATGAGAAAAAAATGGGAAGAAAATGCTAGAAACAATGAGAAAAAAGAGAAAAATAAAGATTTTTTATATTTTCTATTATTCTTTTTTATTACACACACACACACACACACACACACACACACACACACACACACACACACACACACACACACACACACATATATATATATATATATATATATATATATATATATATATATATATTACAACAAACAAAAAAGGAGAAAATTTGAAGGAAAAAAAACTGAAAAATTAGAGAAAAAACGAGAACATTTTAGAAGTTTTGAGAATTTTTTTAGAAAAATGGAGAAAAAATAGAGAAATATGTTTTTGAAAAAAAAATAGAAAAATGAGATAAAACAGAAAAAGAAAAAATAGAGAAAAATGGAGGAAAAGGATGAGAAAAATTATGAGAAAAGGGGGAGAATAGGGGAGAAAAAAGGGTAAGAAAAAGGGACGAAACAAGGGGAGAAATGGGGAGAAAATGGGGAGAAACAAGGGGGAGAAAAAGGGGAGAAAATGGGAAGGAACAAGGGGAGAAACAAGGGGGAAGAAGAGAAACAAGGGGAAAAACAAGGGGGAGGAAAAGAAGAGAAACAAGGGGAGAAAATGGGGAGAAACAAGGGGAGAAACAAGGGGGGAGGGAAAGAAGAAAAACAAGGGGAAGAAACAAAGGGGAGAGAAAGAAGGGGAGGAAATGGGGAGAAGCAAGGGAAATAAATGAGTAAGAAACAAGAGGAAGAAACAAAAGGGGAGAACAAAGGGGAGAAAAAACAAGGAGGAAGAGGAGGAGGAAGAAGAAGAAGAAGAAGAAAAAGAAAAAGAAAAAGAAAAAGAAAAAGAAAAAGAAAAAGAAAAAAGAAAAAGAAAAGAAGAAGAAGAAGAAGAAGAAGAAGAAGAAGAAGAAGAAGAAGAAGAAGAAGAAGAAGAAGAAGAAGAAGAAGAAGAAGAAGAAGAAGAAGAAGAAGAAGAAGAAGAAGAAGAAGAAGAAGAAGAAGAAGAAGAAGAAGAAGAAGAAGAAGAAGAAGAAGAAAAAGAAGAAAAAAAAGAAAAAGAAAAAGAAAAAGAAAAAGAAAATGAAAAAGAAAAAGAAAAAAAGAAAAATAGAAAAAAGAAAAAGAAAGAAGAAGAAGAAGAAGAAGAAGAAG
Organism: Oratosquilla oratoria; assembly: GCF_046742065.1. Classification (NCBI taxonomy): domain Eukaryota; kingdom Metazoa; phylum Arthropoda; class Malacostraca; order Stomatopoda; family Squillidae; genus Oratosquilla; species Oratosquilla oratoria. The sequence goes on along the minus strand of NC_134796.1, from coordinate 1,423,871 downwards.
AAGAAGAAGAAGAAGAAGAAGAAGAAGAAGAAGAAGAAGAAGAAGAAGAAGAAGAAGAAGAAGAAGAAGAAGAAGAGGAAGAACAAGAAGAAGAAGAAGAAGAAAAAGAACAAGAAGATAATGAGATTAAGGTCACATATGAGAGCCCCCCACGATTATTCGGAACTGCCCTGCATCCTAGGATGGTTCTATGCCGTACAGAAATTTCAACAAAGGAGACCTTATTCCTGGCTATATACATAACTGTTTACACTGAAACCCACTCTGCCGGACGAGGTATAGGGGTTATTAAGCAAAACAACACTCCTCCCAGGCGGACACAGCGAGGAGGCCCGATTTCACAAAAAAAAAAAAAAAAAAAAAAAAAAAAAAAAAAAAATTCTAGAATGAATTCTCGAACTTCCAGAAATGGTTAGTCAGAGGATTAGCATCGAGATATCAAAGACAGGTCTACCCGGAACGACCCTGAAAGTATCTGGAACTACAAAAGGCGAGGAGCTCACACCAACGGCCACCATACCTTTGCCTTATGTGCTTGGGCTTCCAGTGTAGAGATATTCACCGGGAGGTGTTGGATTCGAACGCGAGGTGAAGACATGATAGGAACAAAACTGCTCACCATCAAAGTCGATTATGATTATATAAAAAAAAAAAAAAAATCTACTTGGTATCTTTCTCTCCTCTTTTCTTCGGCCTTGCCTTCTATCTTCCTCTTTCCTCCCTTGACTTTCCCTTTCCTATTTCCACTTTACCTGTTTCTGTTCTCTGCCGTTAACTTTGCTTTTCATGATCCCTCTCTTATTACTTCATTTCTTATTTTCCTGTCTTTTCCTCTACTCGGTATTTTCCCTTATCCTCCTTTACTTTCTTTCCTCTCGTCTTTCCTTTTACCACGATCATTCCTCTTCTCAGTTTTCCATCTATTCACAGCTATTCTTCACTCACATCTATCCCTTACCCTCTCCCGTCCCTGCTCAACAGACATTCCTCTCCTCAGTTTTCCATCTATTCACAACTATTCTTCACTCACATCTATCCCTTACCCTCTCCCGTCCCTGCTCAACAGACATTCCTCTCCTCAGTTTTCCATCTATTCACAACTATTCTTCACTCACATCAATCCCTTACCCTCTCCCGTCCCTGCTCAACAGACATTCCTCTTCTCAGTTTTCCATCTATTCACAGCTATTCTTCACTCACATCTATCCCTTACCCTCTCCCGTCCCTGCTCAACAGACATTCCTCTCCTCAGTTTTCCATCTATTCACAACTATTCTTCACTCACATCTATC
>NC_134796.1:1407579-1412579 GCF_046742065.1 Oratosquilla oratoria | reverse complement strand
CGCACCTGAACTCCATTCCATGTTTCAAAGATTCACTTTTATTTCAACTAATTGGTCTTCATCATATTATCCATAAATATCATGACAGATATCTAACTCACTGGAAGTTAATAAAAGTAAGCGATAATGCTTCATATAATTCATAGGCTTTCATGAAGCAATTATATCTGGCTCACAGGTAAATTCCGTACGAAAGAATTAATTGCATTGGTCACAGAGCGACAAAATCAATTTCGAAACTCAACCGAAGACCAATTCAGGCAATGACGTCATCAAAGGGGGAGAGCCCACACCAAATGATTCTGACACTCGATATGAAAATAAAAAGAAACGAAAATATCTGAAAAGTAATGGCAGAAGAAACTGAAGAACAACTTTTCGTTTTTGACGAGGAGTGACAGCCACAGTGACATTTTTTTTTTTTTAAGAGAAAGAGGGGAGAGGAGAACATGGAACTTAAATAGTGTAATAAAGATTAGATATGGAAATTTGATAATATTTGAAGTAGGCAGCAGGGCAAAGAAACATACAAAAATTATATTCAAGGCAGAGTTTTGTAAGAAAAATCGAGAATTTCAATCCATATAATATATTACCTGTTAGACTGCAAAGAACACATGTGCTTACGCGTATGCGTGTGCGTGCGAGTACATGTATGTGCGCGTGTATATATGTGTTTGTGTGTGCGTGTGTGTGTATCTCTGTGTGCGTATGTGTGTATCTCTGTGTGCGCGCGCGTGTGTGTGTGTGTGTGTGTATTCACCTTGGTCTTTGGATCACGTGTTTGACTTGTGATCGACAGCTATTTCCCTCCCGGAAGAGAGCTCAGAGCTCGTATGACCGATCTATGGATAATGCTATGACCTTACACACTCACACACACACACACAACTCCCCGCCCACGAGAGTCAGAGTGACGACCCGAAGCGCAGCGATACCGAAATAATTTCGGCCCTGGGCAGGATTCGAACCAGGTACTGCAAGCACCACCGTACTTCGCACTCCAGTGCTCTACGAACCGCGCCACCGAGTCAAATATGTGTCATTGTGTGTGTGTGTGTGTGTGTGTGTGTGTGTGTGTGTGTGTGTGTGTGTGTGTGTGTGTGTGTGTGTGTGTGTGTGTGTGTGTGTGTGTGTGTGTGTGTGTGTGTGTGTGTGTGTGTGTGTGTGTGTGTGTGTGTGTGTGTGTGTGTGTATGTGTGTGTGTGTGTGTGTGTGTGTGTGCGTGTGTATCTGTGTGTGTGTATAAGTGTAATAATAATGATAATGATAATGATAATGATAGTAACAATAACAATAAGAATAACAATAATAATAATATTAATAATATATGTTTTATTGGGTATAGCAGCACTACTGCTGAAAATATACATCCTACAAGATTATAACATTATAAACTATGACAGTGAAAATATGTTGTTACAAGTATTAATAAACAAAACAAAACCATAAGATAAGGAATAGCTGTGGGGTGCAACATTGTTATTTCTTGTTGTTGGTTAAGTCCACAAATGTCGGTATGGGGCTCTTCTTATACCGGTCGGTGCAATTTCTGATCGGTTTGATGGTATTGTGGTGCCGCACCTGTAGCCGTGGTTGTGGTACCGGTGGAGGTAGCAGGTTCCGGTGCCGAGGATGTTTAACTAGGGTGACCGCAAACGACCTCAGACTCTGAAGATAACGGTCAGCAAGGGTAGGAAGTCCGAGTGTGGTGAGAGCGTGCCGATAGGTGGTGTATTCGTTGCCAAGGATTGTGCGACAGGCTCTTTTCTGCACTTTCTCCAGCTGTCGCTGCTGCGTGACTGTGAGTGAGGAGGCCATGGGAGGTGACGCGTACATCAACTTGGGCAAAATGAAGGAAATGTATTTGGTTTTGAGATCTTCAGCCTGTGCCCTTAATAAACTCAGGCGACGCAGCATATACAGCTGAAGTGTGTGTGTATGTGTGTGTGTGTGTGTGTGTGTGTGTGTGTGTGTGTGTGTGTGTGTGTGTGTGTGTGTGTGTGTGTGTGTGCATACTCGTATGTGCGTGTGCACGTTTCCCTACATGAGAACTGATTATACTTGTAAATGATAAATAATCGATATGACAGACAAGTAGGGGTGTTGGATGACATCTAGAAGGGCTTAGTGACCCCCCTCTCCCCTCTCCCCTCTCCCTCCTCCTCTCCTCTTCCTCCTCCTCCTTAGCCACCTCACCCTAACCGCGGTCACCTTTCGTGCTCCGGCCAATAGAACCCCGAATGGGCCATAGCAGTCGGCCATTTGGACATTTTGAGAAAATGGGTACAATACATGCAGCTACGGAGTTATGTACAAATTATACCCTGATGGCCGTATTATTAAACGTTGCCAGATTATGGGGTACTCATATCCCAATTTCTTTGTGAAACTCCTTTTGATATTTATGCATTATAACTGCACGTCATGGGCATAGAGGTATGTATACTGTGTGTAGATTTTACTGTATGGTGTGTAAACATTATTTCATCAATTATCTCCACATTGTGCATTATCCTTTTCATTACCTTGGCGAAATTTTCACCTATGCTTTTGGCCTAACCCTTTGAACAATTGATAAAGAAATAAAAAAAAAAATATGAATAAATGTATGAATAAATAAGTGCATTTACAGAGAATTAAAGGAATAAATTAAAATGATAAATAAAATGTGATGGACATTTTTCTTTTGTTTCAGAGCGAGCAGATGCGAATAAGGAACAAATAAACAGATCCAGAGAAGAATGTGACAATTTGACTAAAACGAATTAATAAAAAAAAAAAAACACTTTTAGGAATTAAGATGCCTTTGTGTGGACGTTTGCCAATGCAAAAATCGTGAACAATTGGATTATTCTCCTTATGGTCCTGAGACGAGTGAAAGAAGAAGGAATATTAAATGTGAAAATACTCCTCATGCACAGAAACGAGGAAAAACAATAGAGGCAGAACTACGGACGTCTTTGCAAACATACGAGTCATCACACCCACAACCATGGACGTGTGTGCACGCATGTATGTGTGTATGCACGCATGTATGTGTGTATGGACGTATGTATGTATGTATGTATGTATGTGTGCACGTATGTGTGTTCAAAGTCATACCCCATATATCCGTCTATAATTACATTTTACTCTCATCCGGGAGGGTGATATATATCGATCACAAGTATAACACGTGATCCAAGACCATAAGAAATTACACTTGCTGTGGTTAGCGGTAAGGGCTGTCACCCCGCACACCCAATATCGCATTCCGCACATGGAGTAAAGGAGTAATAACATTGCAACCCTCTACTCTTTCCGTTGAGCAAGAAGATGGTCGTGTGGCGTGTTTATTACTCACAGATAGGAAGTCCAGCACGTGCTTAAGGAACTCGGTACAACACATACGGACATCAAAGTTATGTCGTAGCACATTTTTAAAATAATAATGATGACCCACTTTCGGAGAAGAATAAGCGAAGGTATAAAGATCTGTATATTTCGATCACTAACTGTGATCCTCTTCAGCAGATGTGAAGAGGATCACAGTTAGTGATCGAAATATACACATCTTTATACTTTCGCTTATTCTTCTCCGAAAGTGGGTCATCAGTATTACATACGGACATATTCAATGCATATGCAGACACATGCATAAAAGGTGCATAAGCTTTAAATTAACATTGAATGAGAGAGAAAGAGGAACAACAAGAAAACGCAAACAAAAGAACAAGAGTAAAGGAGGAAAAAAGACATGGGAACGAGGGAACAAAAATGTAAAACTGAGAGAAGGAGAGATAAGAACCGGGGAAGAGAGAGAAGGACAGGGAGAGAGAAATATGGACCGGGAGAGAGAGATAAGGACCGGGGGGAGAGAGATGAGAATCGGGAGAGAGAGATGAGGACCGGGAGAGAGATGAGAAAAGAGAGAGAGAAAGAGAGAGAGAGAGAGAGAGAGAGAGAGAGAGAGAGAGAGAGAGAGAGAGAGAGAGAGAGAGAGAGAGAGAGAGAGAGTTTGAGAGAGAGAGAGAGAGAGAGAGAGAGAGAGAGAGAGAGAGAGAGAGAGAGAGAGAGAGAGAGAGAGAGAGAGAGAGAGAGAGAGAGAGAGAGAGAGAGAGAGAGAGAGAGAGAGAGAGAGAGAGAGAGAGAGAGAGAGAGAGAGAGAGAGAGAGAGAGAGAGAGAGAGAGAGAGAGAGAGAGAGAGAGAGAGAGAGAGAGAGAGAGAGAGAGAGAGCGTTTACCCATGTTATCCGAGGAAAGTGTCTTGGTGGAGGACTGGCTAGCAGTGACGTCGATGCTGATGAATATATTCATATCCATGCCATGTGGGTCTACTATTACGAACATCTGAAGGTGACCTATGCTATATTGCATTTATGGAAATAGGCCTTTAGTTACTAAATATTCAGTATATTTCCATGTAGATTAGCTCCGTCATAATCAAAAATTGTTTTAGCAAGCAAAATTATAGTAATACATCAACAACGGGAGCTATGTTTGCATATTTCCGATGTATCATGTATCAGATTTGGATCCCCGGTATAATGTGCATATATTTGGACAGAGAGATTTTTCATTAAGCGAAGGACTAATATAAAGATAATTGTTGGCTCGATTTTCACTGAATGTAAAACCCGCGGCCCCACAGTGGGTGGCAACGATTCTTGAGCTCTTCCATAGACCATTCTGAGAATATTTTAATTGTTTGTGTTGTATTGGTGTGGGAATGACTGCCACCGACTTAAAGTTTAGTAGAAGAAGGAATACTGTCGCTGGATATCAGCTCTCGATCTTTTAAATGCAGTTTCTGACTTTATGGAGCACAAATAAACATTCTTGAATGGTGAGGAATACTATTCTTTCAAATACTTCAAACAGAAAGTGAAAGATACGAAGATGATATCATAAAAAGCCTCCCTGGAAAATCTAGCATGGTTGATTGCCGTGATTCTGCACACCGGGTACTTCGCCAGACAAAGCTGGTGAAAATGAAAGAATAATTAAAATGGCAGCTT
>NC_134796.1:1387579-1392579 GCF_046742065.1 Oratosquilla oratoria | reverse complement strand
AGGAGGAGTGGGAGAGGAGGTTAGGTGGAGGAGGGGGAGGTGGAGTGGTATGAGAATAAGGAGGTGAAGAAATAGGAGGTGAAAGACAAAAAAGTGGAGGAAGAGAAGGAAGAAGAATTGGAAGAAGGAGAGGACGCGAAAGAGGGACAATAACAAAGAGAAAGTGGAAAGGACCAAAGGGTCGCGAATTGGAAATTATGACATAGACGCGGCGCGTGATAAGAACAAGTAACAGGGAACTTTTAAGAACTAGGAAAAAAAAGAACGAAATTTTGCATGAGAGAGAGAGAAAGAGAGAGAGAAAGGAGGGGTAAGAAGAAAGGATATAGAATAAGAGAAGAGAAGGATGAATATGACAATTAACGAAGGGAAGAGGCTGAATAATCATGCCTGTTACCTTGAGTTTCACTGATTAGAAAACTGCAATCTCCCCGGGCTGTCCCACAGATCACTTTGGGAGGAAATGTTGGACTGTCGTCTATGTCGAAGAAGCATGGGAATACCTACCTACCTACCTACCTACCTACCTACACACATACATACATACATACATACATACATACATACATACATACTCACACACATACATACATACACACACATTATATATATATATATATATATATATATATATATACATATATATGGGGGTTGTAAACGCATATGAACCTGGTAGTAAGAAAAATGTAGGGGGAAATGAGGCTTTTTGGATAGATTTAAAAGAATGCTTACAGAGATTTGAAAGGAATGTCAATGTAGTGGTGTTGGGAGATCTCAATGCTAGAGTAGGGGATGAACCAATAGAGAGAGTAATAGGGAAGTTTAGAGTGCCAGGTATAAATCATAGATGAAAGTTTATATTGGAAATGTGTTTAGAAATTTACAATTATAACAAACACAAGTGTCTAAGAAGAGATTCAAGCATAAGTATACATGGGAAAGGGTGGTGGATGGAAAGGGTGTTGATAAGGCAGTAATTAACCATGTAATAGTACCTAACGAAATGATAGAAAGAGTTCTGGATGTTAAAATTCTTAGGGGAGAGAGTGGAGGAGTATCAGATAATTTTTGGTGGAAAGGAAATTGAGTGGAGAAGAGGAAAAATGGTGGGAGGTAGAAAGGTGCTTAGGGTTAACGTTTTGAATGAGAAGGAAAAGGGACAGAAGTACCAGGAAAAGCTGAGTGGTGTGGGAGATAATGAAGAGTAGAAGTAGGAATGGGAGAGGAATTGGTGTGTTTCAAGGAAAAAGTGACAAAGTGTACAAAGATGGTATGTGGAAAAAGGAGTGTGGGAGGGAGCAGAGGGAAGAGTAGCGAGAGGTGGAGTGATGAGGTGAAGATAATAGTAGAAGGGAAGAATTTGATATATGTGGATTAGTTGCAAAGTAGGACTCTGAAAGTAAATTAGGGTTGCAAGAAAAAGAAAGAAGCGAGACATAATATAAAGGTGGAAAAGAAGAGAGCAGGTGTAAAACTAGGAAGGAGTATAACAAAAATTTGAAAAGAATGAAATGTGTGTTTTGAAAAAAATAAATAAATAAATAAAAAGGGAGTATGGGGGTGGGGTCACGTAGAGAGGAAAACCCGAAAGGCGCATATGAACATATGTTAGTGGAATTGAAGACAGTAAGGGGTAGATCGTTATAGTGTTTTAGATAGTTGTTGAATGTGGAGGGTAGGGAGAGACTGGATTCTAGCAGAGGGGTAAGATAAGAAAATGACTGATGGGAAAAAAATAAAAAGGACATGAAAAGACGAGGAAAAAGGAGCTTTGAAAATTATGAGAGCTGGTAAGGCACTTGGGCTGGATTGGTGTCGTACGGGGTGTCTATAAAAGGGAGGTACAGTTGTAGTGGACTGGCTAGTGAGGTTATTTTATGTGTGTCTAATGAAAGGGAGGGTGCAGGCGGACTTGAGTAGTGCCTGTATGGTTTCACTTTGCTGTAGTTTTAGATGGACAAGTATGTTGAGTATATTTAAAGGCTTTTTTGGGGGGTTAACCGAGAAGATTAGTAGAAGAGTAAAAAGAGTAGTGATTGAAGATCACTGTGTGTTTAGGAAAGACAAAGGGTGGGTGGATCAAATTTTGATAGAAAGGCAGATTTTTTTTCTTCAAAATGTAAAGATGTTTCTTGGAAAAGTGTTATGACATGATATACGGGAAAACACTGTTGGAGGTAGTGTAGACATATAGAATAGAAAGTTGTAGAGGGCAGTCAAGTGTCTTTATGAAAGTAGTAGGGCTTGTGTCAGGATTGGGAATGGACAGCGATTTGAGGTGATAGTGAAGTTGTGTCACTGTTGTATCATGTTGCAATTGCAGTACAATATGGAAATGGATGGGGTGGCACGGGGGTCAATTCGAGGATGATGGGCAGAGACTGGGGATGATTAGAGATAGTTGAGGGGAGTAGAAGACGAACCAGTTGTTGTTTGCGGAGAACAATGCTCTTGTGGCGGGGCCGGGAGAGTGATTAAAGCAGTTAGTGACAGAGTTTGGTAAGGTATACGATTGAATAAAGCTGAAGGTAATTGAGGGTAAAATAAGGTAATGAGATGTACCAGGGGAGAGGGTGGCACCAAGTTGGGGACAGAGGGAGAGAGAAACAGACAAAGATAATTAGAAAGAGACAGACAGAAAAGAGAAAGAACGAGAGAGAGAGAGAGAGAGAGAGAGAGAGAGAGAGAGAGAGAGAGAGAGAGAGAGAGAGAGAGAGAGAGAGAGAGAGAGAGAGAGAGAGAGAGAGAGAGAGAGAGAGAGAGAGAGAGAGAGAGAGAGAAAAGAGGGAGAGAGAGAGAGAGAGAGAGAGAGAGAGAGAGAGAGAGAGAGAGAGAGAGAGAGAGAGAGAGAGAGAGAGAGAGAGAGAGAGAGAGAGAGAGAGAGAGAGAGAGAGAGAGAGAGAGAGAGAGAGAGAGAGAGAGAGAGAGAGAGAGAGAGAGAGAAGGGGTAGGGGGAAACCTGAACCCGGCTGCTTCGGCAGCAAATGTGATCAGATTTGGAATTTTTATGGTGAAGTGACGACGATGGGAGAGATGGCACTCTTACTGATGAATCTAGACGAGAGGGTGGAGAAAGAGGAGTAACGGAAGAAGGAAGAGAATGAGAGGAATATGAGGAGGAGGAGAGAGAGGAAGTAGAAGAGGACAACGACGAGGAGGAGGGCATAAAGAGGAAGTGGAGAGGGAAGAGAAAGAGGAGACGGGGGAGGCAGACGACGACAAGGAGGAGGAGGAGGAGGTAACGGAAGAGGAAGAGGAAGAGGAAGAGGAAGAGGAAGAGGAAGAGGAAGAGGAAGAGAAGGAGGTGGTGGCGGTGGTGGCCCACGAGCACACAGAAATCTGCTGAAATTGGCAGACGTGAATCAATATAACGATTTTATACTCATAAGCGTGTCATTACCAAACGTGTTTCTTTGGCAACTATGATAAAACTCGAAATTCAGAACCAAGAAAATTATGTGAAAGTTCCTTTTCTTCGGTAAATGTCTCGGGATGGGGAGAATGCTCACATCGAGGGCAGAGGCCGAATTCACAATTTTTTGAGAACCATTAGATTTGCCATAAGGTGCTGGAATTTCATGACCTTTCGATTTCCTTTCTAGTAAACTAGTGCGGCAGTCACGCTGAGACTTCAACGAAACTCGGGATATTTATGTGCCAAAAAAGTAAGAGCCAAGATATATTTGTGACTTAGAGAAAATGCATTCGAAAGGTCATGGGATTCCCAGATTTTAAGGCATACTTAAAGGACTTCAAAGTGTACTTAAAGGACTTCAATGTGTCGTGACTGCTGACCCAGAGAAGAAGTCAGGCTTTTAAAATCAAAGCCCTAGTAATAGTTACACGATCCAGATCCAGGCCGGGGTAGAAATAGAATTGTCTGAATTGAAATCGAGGTAAAAAAAATAAATAAAAATGATCTGCTGCACTTATAGCCAGAGTAGAATTCTTTTTACCATTTTGTGTCTTAAAGTCACATCATAAAAGAGCTCTGAGGGAGTGGGGTGGCATATTACAAAGGATTACAAAGGCGGAGCATGCCGACAGGAGACCTTTTGATCCATATCTAGGTCGGATGCAAAAAAAAAAAAAAAAAAAAAAATCATATTAATAATAAATTAAAACTATAATAATGTAAAAATAACAAATAAAATACATAAATAAATGCATAGGTATAGTTGAATAACAAACAAAAAGGTAAATAGTAAATGATTATAAATTGACATATAACTAATAATAAATGAAAATCAGACAGACAAATTATAACAAAACAAAAACAAATCATATAACATAAATTATAATCACTACAGCATCTTACTTAGGTATTTATCTAAATGATTCTTAAAGCTTCGAACTGAACTACATTGCACTACCTGTCCGAGGTCCTGGCTTGAATCGGTGATAACAAGGACGTTGGCCAAGTACTTTAACCACTCGACCATCATTCCTAAAACGACCACATTAGTCTTTACTTTTGACTTTCCCCCAGACCCATCACTCTCAGGAGACACCGTATATATTTTGTTCTGTCCAACACAAGATGTTCAAGATCGGCTGAAGACAAGCCTCTGTCCGGAGGAGTTTTCTTTTTACTTAAGAACATAAGAATGAAGAAGACTGCAAGAGACCATAAGGCCTACACTAGGCAGCTCCGTATCCATCACCACCTGTCATCCCAATCCATAAAATTGCCCAACCGTTTCTTAAAACAACTGGTAGTTTCAGCGTTCACTACATGGTTCCTAAGTCTATTCCATTCGTTGCCCAGCCTATCAGTAAACCAATTCTTGCCTATTTCCTTCTTAAATCTAAATTTATCCAATTTAAATCCATTACTGCGAGTCCTGCCCTGTTGTCTTAATATGATGACCTTGTTTGCATCACCCTTGTGGTCGTGGTCGGAGAGGTCGTGGTCGGAGAGGTCGTGGTCGGAGAGGTCGTGGTCGGAGAGGTCGTGTTCGGAGAGGTCGTGTTCGGAGAAGTCGTGGTCGGAGAGGTCG
>NC_134796.1:1370079-1375079 GCF_046742065.1 Oratosquilla oratoria | reverse complement strand
AGTGGAGTAGGGTGAGAGTGGGTGTGGGGATGGGGGGTAGGTTTGAACTCAAAGGTCCTCAACTACTGATATATTCTTGGAGATCGTTTCTGCTGTTTTATCCTGCTTAATTTATTAATCTATTTATTTATTTATGTTTGTTATTCTTCTAAGATTCATTAATACAACCCTAAATAATCATCAGAGGTCCTCAACTACTTTCTCTGTGGATGTTTTACTGACGTCTTCTTGGAGATCGTTTCAACATTGAACAAAATTGTCACGAACTTTTAAAGTTCTTTCTTCCTTTGGAAGCTTTCGGAAACCTCTAGGGAGCCTTTTGGGGGAGCTCTGGCCCAACCACTGGGGAAGGTGATAAAGTGTCCACCAAGTCAATTTTAGCCGAATATGGCGGACCTGTTTTTGGAGGATGACAGCCAGGGGGACAAGACCCCTTTAGCTTACATGATTAATGGATGCACTTTGGACCATGATATCATAACATGCTATCAAAAGATTTTTTATTTTCTTTTCTTTATTTTACTTGAAAGGAGGCGAATTCTTACTTTTTGAGTCTTTATTATTTTTTCTTTCTATAAGAAGAGAGATGAAAGGTAGCAAAATCTTAGACTATGGTGGGCCCCACTTTGAAAATTCTAATTCTGTTATGACAGTACATAAGCAGATGTATAAATGTGTATATGTTTCATGTACTAGCTTGAGTATTCATTTATCATCACCGTCATTGCTATCATATTCTGTTTAATGTATTAATCTATTTCTTTATTTACTTTTATTCTTCTTCTAAAATTCAATAATACAACCCTAAATAATTCTCTTATTTATATATATACATATACTGTACATCTGTAGTCTAAATATTTTTCTCTTTCCAGAAACTCAAATCACTGTGAATCATATACATATATATATGTATATATATGTATGTGTATATATATATATATATATATATATATATATATATATATATATGTATATATTGAGGCATTGTGATAGGTTGGTGAAGGTGGGTGAGGAAGACATAATTCAGACTCCAAGTTTACTTCTGACTAGTTTCGCACATTATTTCTCTGAATTTGTGCGAAACTAGTGAGAAATAAACTTAGATCCTGATTTATGTTTTCCTCACCTACCTTCACCATATATATATATATACATATATATATATATATAATATATATACATATATACATATATATATATATATATATATTTGGAAATAGACTCATCCACTGGGATTCTAACCCTTGCCTAGGCGGCTTACGTCTTATAAGACAAAGGCCTTCCCGACCATGCTATCTCGACCCTACAAAACGAGATAGCATGGTCGGTAAGGCCTTTGTCTTATAAGACGTAAGCCGCCTAGGCAAGGGTTCGAATCCCAGTGGATGAGTCTATTTCCAAAAATGTCAAATGATACAATATATGAATATATATATATATATATATATATATATATATATATTATATATATATAATGTATATATATATATATTTACGTATATATATATATATATATATATATATATATATATATAATGTATATATATATATATATATATACATATATATACACACATACATGTATATATATATATATACATATACATATATACATATATCGACATATATACTATACATACATATATACATATGTTGTATATACATATACATATATATAATATACTGTACATATTGTATGTATATACATATATATAAATATATATATATACACAATATATGTATATACATTATATACACACATAAATATAAGATATATATATAGTATACCATTATATATAACATATGTGTATATCTGACATATATATACTAATATATATGTAACATATGTACATATATATATATAGATATAAATATATACATATATATATTATGATATATGTATATATATATTATAATATATATATATATTATTATATACTATATCACTGTGACAGATATATATATATAGTACAGTATATATGACATTTATATAATGATTAGAATATATATACATATATACATATAGATATACAATATATGATATGTATCATGAATGTATCACATACTAACACCACAGTCGGACGGAAAGAAAGAGTTGTCGTAAGCGGAACTTATATATTTCGATTGCTACACTGCCAATCCTCTCGTCAGTAGTACAAAGGTGGCAGGGGAGGAGGGCTATCTTAAGTAGCACCCCTCTTACAAGAATGAAAGGCGAGACACATGAGAAAATACGCAGAGACATCATTCCGCGCCCAACCCGATGTTGACCTGAGGTGCTGACAACGAGGTCGGGTTTGGTCAGGGGGTAGGGGCGTGTGGAGGTAAGTCTTGTTGACAGATATTGTTTTGAGTGATTGAATAAGGTCCCTGGAAAAATATTGTCAAACAAGCTTCCTCCCACTCCCCCTGACCCCGACCTCGTGTCAGCCTCAGGTCAACTAAGGGTTTTGGCGTTTGGAGAAAAAAAAGGCATGTGAATTAGTTCTGCATATATTTTTTCTCGTGTGCCCTTCTATCTTTTTTGAAGAGGTTTGCTACTTAAGATAGCCCTCCTCCCTGCCAATGTTGTACTACAAGAAGAGGATGTGCGAGGTAAGCAATGCGAAATATATAGTTCCGCTTACGCAACTCTTTTCTTTCAGTCCTCCGACCTGTGGTGTTTAGTTGTGATATTATAAATGTTGTTACTAGCATTTTCTCACCTGGTGATAGTATAATGTAGTATATTATTTACATATATATATATACTATGATATACTATATATATATTAATATATCAATATATACTGTACACATAAATATATACATTAGATATACTATATATTCATATATATTTTGACATGTTGGAGTTGACTCAGATAGATAATCAGGCATAATAATACACTATAAGAAATTACGAAGAATACAAATATATATACATATATATCGATATATGTAGAGGGGGGGCCGAATGTAATATATAATTTACATATATATATATAGAATATGATAAGCTATGGATACTAGTAGTATATATATATATATATATATATATATATATATCTTATATATTTATACTGGTTGTCAAATTTGTCCGTTTCATTCCTGTTTTCCAGTACTTAATCTCTACATCTATTTCCAGTTATCTTTTACATGTATTAAACTTCACTATGGCAGGGTAACCAAAGTAAATACATATCATTCAAATATGAAAGGTTGATTACTCCAAAACGGGAGAATAATTAACATGACAAGGTAGGAGTTTATCAGCCTGCATGCGCTGAGTGTAACTACCAGAAAGAAGGTTATGTGTCGACCTATTGTCTGAATAAAATCGACCTGGGGTAGGTAACAAGAATTAGCGAAGAATGTAAATATAGATGCTAAAAGGATATTTACACATGTTGCAGGTTTTTGTTGGTGTCCGATTCTTATTATTATTACTATTTTATATATTTATAAAAAAAAAACGCCTGTGGGCAGTGACGATTAATATAGAAAAAGTCTCTATAAAAGACGCCAAAGAAATTAAATTGAAGAAGAATTTGGACCTATAGAATTGGTTATTTATTGTTATGTTTATTACGAATGACGTACATATTAATGTTCTCCTAAATGGACATGACACACTCGAGTCGGATCGAACATAATAACACGAAATTCTAAGATGCTTTCGGCATGTTGGCCATATCCTCGAAAAGTGGTACCATTTTCCCTGGTGAGACTCGAAGTTTGTCTAGTAGTTTCCCAGGAATGTGTTCGTGACAGAGCTTCGCCTCTTGCCGCATCCAACATTTGCTTAGCGAAGTCATTCCGCCTTGGTGTGAGGGTTTGGAGTGAGGGCGGACTTCGGCGAAGGTGCCCTTTAATACTCCGTAAAAGGCATCTATGCGTGGAACGATCTTAGAAGGACCAGACCAGATATGCATCAAGAATGGCGCCATACTAAGGAGCGCGCCAGCACCCTTAGGGCCATGCAGCGAATGGAGGTAAGAATGCTCCGAGCCTTCTTGGACGGCCTGTGCTGGAGTGTCCTTCGGCGTGCTTGGCGACTGCTATGCCCCCCTCGCCGTTCGATGGCCGTCCCCTTTCGGACGGGTCGCGACCAACTCTTAGGGAGACGCTCCTGCAGGATCCAGTGCCCCTGCAGAGACTTCGATGCGGTCGACGTGCTCTCACAGGTCGCAAGCACCTTGAGAAGCCTCCATGCTCGAACCCTGTCCCACAACGATATCAAGTGGGACTACACCCCCTGCTGCGGCAGGAGGGGTGCCGCTACGTCGCAACCATCCGTCGACTTCGGCCTCGCCGGCCCGATGCGGAATTGCGTCCACCGCACCCTGTGACGAACCGATGTTCCCGCCACAATGGCACCAGAGATCGCCCGGGGGCTACGAGCGACCTCCAAGTCCGGAGTTTTATTCGTTTGGGGTCACGTCATCGAGAGCGTGCTCGTCCCCAGCGTCACCGTGACCTCTTCCGCGGCCCACCTCGACCTGGTCGCCCTCGTCGCCGCCGCAAGGAGACCCAACCCAGAGGATCAGGATCTCCCATGGGCACCCTGGAGGCTGAATTGAGCGACATTTCCTTGGCAACTGCGGGAACTATCTACAAGTCATCTTCAGAGGATCCTTCAATTCTTCTTCGGACTGCTGACACAAGTGAGAAGCGTTTTTGGAAAACCGATCTTCCCGTCACTTGCAGCAAGTTTTGGGGCTGATGGCGACGGCCATTGTCTACGTCCTTGTTTCATTAAGGAACTACATAGGAAGAAGCCAACGAAGGATGATACTTGAACATATACTGCTTTGATATTTTTGTCAAATTTAGTCACAGGTAACGATCAAAATCCATTCCCCAAAAAGAAGAAAAAGAATTTGCTTACTGAGGGATATTTTTAAATCAAGACCATTTTTTGTATTTCAGTCAAGGATGTATTGAATAACTCTGGTTAAAAGAATAGAAGAAGAAAACAAAGCAATAAATGTGCATCTTGAGGTACTATTTTTTCAAGA
>NC_134796.1:1363882-1366382 GCF_046742065.1 Oratosquilla oratoria | reverse complement strand
TCGACTTCGGCCTCGCCGGCCCGATCGGAATCGCGTCCAACGCACCCTGTGACGAAACGAGGTTCCCCCACATGGCACCAGAGATCGCCCGGGGGCTACGAGCGACCTCCAAGTCGGATGTTTATTCGTTGGGTCACGTCATCGAGAGCGTGCTCTCCCGCGTCACCGTGACCTCTTCCGCGGCCCACCTCGACCTGGTCGCCCTCGTCGCCGTCGCCAGGAGACCCAACCCACAGGACAGGATCTCCATGGGCACCCTGGAGGCTGAATTGAGCGACATTTCTTGGCAACTGCGGGAACTATCTACAAGTCATCTTCAGAGGATCCTTCAATTCTTCTTCGGACTGCTGACACAAGTGCGAATCGTTTTTGGAAACGTCTTCGTCACTTGCAGCAAGATTTTGGGCTGATGGCGACGGCCATTTTCTACGTCTTGTTCATTAAGGAACTACATAGGAATGAGCCAACGAAGGATGATACTTGAACATATACTGCTTTGATATTTTTGTCAAATTTAGTCACAGGTAACGATCAAATCCAGTTCCCCAAAAAAGAAGAAAAAGAATTTGCTTACTGAGGGATATTTTAATCAAGACCTTTTTTGTATTTCAGTCAAGGATGACTTGAATAACTCTGGTTAAAAGAATAGAAGAAGAAACAAAGCAATAAATGTGCTTCTTGAGGACTATTTTTCAAGATCTTTTTTGTATTTCAGTGAAGGCTGACTTCAATAACTCTGATGAAAAAAAAAGAAATAGAAGAAGGAAAAACAAAGCAACAAATCTGCTTCTTGAGGGCTATTTTTCAAGCCCCTTTTTTTGTATTTCAGTCAGGACTCACTTGAATAACTTCAGTTCCCGAAAAGAAGAAAAAAGAAAATAATAATCTGCGGTTCTTCCTATTTCTGGCTACTTATTTAAGTCCTGGACAAAACTAAGCAAAACAAAGCAACAAATCTGCTTCTTGAGGGTATTTTTCAAGGCCTTTTTTGTATTTCAGTCAGGGCTCACTTGAATAACTTCAGTTCCCGAAAAGAAGAAAAAATGAAATAATAATCTGCGATTCTTCCTATTTCTGGCTACTTATTTAAGTCCTGGACAATTTTGAGCCTCTTGATGCCTGTAAAGGCTTCCCTCAGCTGAATAAAATCACCTGGCGGCAGCAGAAAGACATATACAGCCACACATGAACGCTAAAATAGAAATCAATTTTCCAGATGGCTTTCTGTCAACTTATTATATTTCACCACTCACCAGTCCGCCCACCATTCAACTACACCTATGCATTTACCCATTTCATTCATTATGTCGTGTGAGCTTTTGTCTTGTGATCTTATGTCCTTGCACCTACCTCCCCATGTCCCCTCCATGTATCCCCTCCTATTATATGCAAGTCCACCTACCCTTTGTACTACTACGCTGAAAAGGATCACAGTTAGTGATCGCAATATACGTATCTTCAAATAACTTTCTTTTCTCCGAAAATGGGATATTCAGTCTATCTTACCAACGTGCTAGGATAGTCAACAGAGACAGGGAGAGAGAAAGTGAGAAAGAGAGAGAGAGAGAGAGAGAATGAGAGAGAGAGACTGAGCGGGAGAAAGAGAGGGAAGTCTTGGGTGTCCAAGGAGGTCAGATTGTGTTTGAGGAGATATTGACGTGAGCAGACAAGTCGAGAGGAGCCAGTGAGAGTCTTGATGCAGAGTCTCATAGAAAAATGAAGATTTGATTTCAACAATAAACATAAACAGCATGAACGTTTCTTGGTCCTATTTCTTAACCGCCTGTCTTTAAGTATATTTGACTGTTTGTCTGTGTTTCTGTTATCCTGTCTATGAATCTGCTTGCTTGAGTGTCTGTCTGTCTGTCTGTCTGTCTGTCTGCCTTTCTGCCATCCGTTTTGGTGTCATCAGACTGTCTATGTGTCTACCTGACAGGCTGCCTTTTAATTTTGAGCCCTCTTACCTGTCTGTCTGTCTGTCTGTCTGTCTGTCTGTCTTAGTACCTACTTACCTCCTTTCAAATTATTCTGTCTGTCTGTCCATATTTTTGCCTGCGTTCCTCTCCTCTTTTCGATGTTTTCTCTTTCTCTCTTATTTGCTCTCTTCTCTCTGCTGCAACTCCTCTTTTCGTCTCCTCTCTAACCAGAATCAATCACATACTTCTTACCCTCCCTTCCTCTTTTTTTTTCCTCTCTATCACTTTTCTCTTCCGCCTCGTTCTCCCTCTTTCCTTCCTCCCAATATTTTTTCTCCCTATCTAATTGTCAGTCAACGACGACAGTTCCTATATATTTTTTCCTTTGATTAGACAATTTAATTTAAATTAGAGAGCCCCACCCTGGTTTAAAGGTCGATATTCTCAATCAACCCAGAGACAGTGGCATTCGTTTTTTTTAAGTATCACAAAAATACTTTTATTCAATTCAGGGACTTCTGTAGTTTGAATACATGTATGCAGCTCTTCACATGCAATCTACTCTAATATTGAGATCCAGAGTC
>NC_134796.1:1356382-1358882 GCF_046742065.1 Oratosquilla oratoria | reverse complement strand
TTATCGTATTATTTATATTATGCTGCTATGTATTTATTTTATGTAATACAATGTGTTATGTTATTATGTAAGATATCGCAGATGCGATGTGCGCCTTTTGTTTTTGGCGCGAAATGAGAGAGCGTGGCTTCAGTTTCTAAGCAGCCTTGTAAACAGTTGCACGAATTTTGTGTTTGTGCCATTTTTTGTGTGTGTATCTAAATATAACATTGCACCTTTAAGTTTTTGCGCACTCATTAGCCACCCCAGTACAAGGAGCATACTACTAAATCACAACCAAGTATTTTCGTAGCACATTGGTAAAATTATACTAATGACCCACTTTCGGAGAAGAGTAGGCGAAAGTAAGAAGAGCCGTATATTTCGATCACTGTCTGCGATCCTCTTCAGCAGATTCTCTTCAGCGCATCTGCTGAAGAGGATCACAGATAGTGATCGAAATATACGGATCTTTTTACTTTCTCTTATTCTTCTACTAAATCTTTCAAAATGCTCTAATTTCAACAAAAGTTGATTTTTAGGTACTTTGTCAAATGCTTTTTCTAGATTTGTGTATACACAGTCCACCCAACCCTGTCACTTGAAAAACATCAACCACTTCTTAGTGAGTGATACAAAGGTTTATACACATATTTCAGCACTAAAACCGTATTAATTATCTACCAAAATATTTGTTGCTGTCATATTGGCCATGGACACTGCTCTGTATTTCAGTCTCTCCTTATCATTTCCTACTTAATACATTGGTATTACGTTGATTATTTTTTATTTTTGCGGTACTGTCCGTTCTTCCAATGAGAACACAATTAGTTTACTAACTATTGGCTGGGCAATTACATGGGCATATGGAGATCTAGAACTCATGGGAGGATGGTAACGATCTTCGGTCACCAATTTATTGCACTTCGGGCTAAATGTCTGTTTTTGACACTCATATATGGGCCCAAAAATTTCCCTGTTGGTTTTAGTATGCTCAGTTATAATTTCAAAAAATACATATTGTCAGTGACAAACAGACATATTCGGTTAAAAAAAACAGCAACACAGAATCAGAAGGTGTACAGTATTTAAAACAGTGGACCTATTGTCTCTTGATTTTGTCAACAAAAGTATGGCAATTACAGTGGTACAGTCCCAAAAAATGACGCAATGTCTCTAGGTTAGAATTTTCAAAGTAGTTTTGGGTCTGAAGATTTTTTTTTCGAATATACTAACAACGTAAATTGCTTATCAAACACGGTTATCGGTGTTCTATTTGTCGATGTAGTACAAAATTGTAATTCACGATTTTCTTTTTTATTACTTTTCAGATTAAGATAAATCTATATTCATATACGAGACAATGATTAGTTCTGTATACTGTACTGAGGACTTCAGTTTCCGAGGTAATTGCTGAAAACTGCAAAATTGGTCAATGTTGGTCAAATTTAGAGTCCAATACGTAAAATTTGAGCATAACCAATACATTTATTATAATCACATCGTGAAGACACTTCAAAATTTGTCCTTTTAGCGGGTCGCGCGAACACATGAAGTGTATTTTTTTTAAATCCCCCTTCAGAGGGGCTATATTCTGTACAATGTTAAGTTTCATACGCAACGATATCCAATAAATTTTCTATAGATTAGGACTTACTCTTTGATGCTATCGTTTCCGGTTATAAAGATCCAGTACAATTAGTGATATTTTGATTGTCAGTGTTGTTGCACTTTTGTCTTTCCACTGAAAAAAATCTCTGAAACCACCCAAATCAATGGCACACCGCTCAATAACAAATTGATCAGGCAATACGTCTATGACAATTTCATGTACATCTATCAAAAAATACACGCAATAGGACAGGAAACCCATCCACGAACACGGAAGAATACACTGACACTCACAAATAAATATACAAGCAAACGCAACCACAACAAATACTTGCAGTCCTTGAATATTCAGTTTCATATTTCATCAGACCCTGGAAATTTCATCACGTTCATAATTCCAATAGCATATGTACGTTTCTCGTTTCTACATTTATTTCATTTAACCCAACATTTCTGTCTACACCTTCTCTCCACGATTAGATAAATTTCTTGTTCAAAAAATATTGTAAATCTTTGTTTATTATTCAAGCTCAAATTGACGTCTCTTCATGTGTGTGTGTGTGTGTGTATGTGTGTGTGTATGTGTGTATGTGTGTGTGTGTGTGTGTGTGTGTGTGTGTGTGTGTGTGTGTGTGTGTGTGTGTGTGTGTGTGTGTGTGTGTGTGTGTGTGTGTGTGTGTGTGTGTGTGTGTGTGTGTGTGTGTGTGTGTGAGCGCGCGCGCGCTTATGTGTGTGTGTGAGAGAGAGAGAAACAAAGGGGGAGAGAGATAGAGAGAGAGAGAGAGATGCACCACGGCCTGGGATCACGTGCCGGACTCGTGATCTACGGCTATTACCCTCCCGGATTAGAGCTTAAGAGCTCATATATGGCCCGATCTGTGATTAATATTGTGACCTTCCACACACACAA
>NC_134796.1:1333882-1336382 GCF_046742065.1 Oratosquilla oratoria | reverse complement strand
TCATGTCCTTTTATTTCTAGACTCACTTTTACTTTTTCCCATTCTGTCTTATTGATTTGTTTATCATCTTTTTCTATTTCATGTCCTTTTATTTCTAAACTCACTTTTACCATTTTCCCCTTACAGTCCACCATCACTCTTCGTTTTTCTCTTCTTTCATTCCACATGGCTTGGACGAAGCCATCCATCTCGTTTATATATGATGTTGAGGTTTCATTCAATTTCCATCTAATGTCACGTTTGCTCTGAGCTCCCGGGGACTGCGGGTACGAAAGCCACTGGGGCAGCTCGGTTCATTGGGGTAACGGCGGCTCTCTCTGCGGACGTTTGAGCCCAGGACATAAACCCCTTACCACAAACTCTCGTAAGGGGTTTATGTCCTGGGCTCAAACGTCCGCACAACTGGCGGTCGGCGAGTGTGGGGGGACAACATGACCGGGATGAGGTCACGCAGTGTCGTCAGATCACCATGTAAGCTGTTGACGGACTTTGATTCTTATTCTGTATTCAGTCCACTGAGGAAGGCCCAAGAGGTCGAAATGTCTGGTTCTGAATAAAGCTCCATACTCTAGCCTTAACGTTTCATTTTGCCACCTCACATCCATATATACATATATATATATATATATATATATATATATATATATATATATATATATATATATATACATATACATTATATATATATATATATATACATATACATTACATATATATATACATATACATATATATATACATATATATATATATATACATATATATATATCCATATATATACATATATATATACATATATATACATATATATATACATATATATATATATATATATATATATATATATCTTCATCATACGATCTTAATACCACTGTAATGCAGAGTTGGCCGCTCGATTTATCTTTCTCCATTTGTTCCTATCCATTGCATCTTTCTCTTGCACTCCTAGTTTCCTCATGTCACACCTGGTTATGTCTCTCCGTCTCATTCTTTGTCTCCCGACACTTCTTCTTCTTCCCTGAACTTCCTCCGTCATCGCCTCCTTCACTGGTTTGTCATCCTCCCTTCTTTCAACGTGTCCAAAATATCTCAATCTGGCTTCTCTTCCCTTCTCTTACATATTACATATTCCACAAATTTTTTTCTAATATCTTCACTTTGTCTCCTCTCCAACAGAGATATGCCGGCTCTCCATCTCACCATCCTCATCTCCGTTCTCTCCATTAAGGAACACGTTTCTACACCATACAGAAGGAGTTCTTAAGACACTTTTTGTTATTTTCAATCTCAGCTTCAATGTTATTTTCTTATCTAATGTCACTCCACCCACTTCTCTCCATTTTTGCCATACATCTTTTACTCTTTGTCAAACGGCTCTCTCTGTTCCTTCATCGGGAATTAATGATCCGTGGTATTTAAACTCTCTTGTTTGCCTCAATCTTCTGCCGTCCTCTGATGTTACATTGATTTCCTCTTGGCCTTATCTCCTGCTTATCATTATCTCTGTCTTTTGTGTTTTCACTTTCATTCCCTTACTGTCCAGGTTGCCTTGCCGTATCGAAAATCTCTCCTGTAGTTCATCCTCCGTATCTCAAATAATGATTGAGCGGGTTAGGGCGTCGTTACTTGCGGCGAAGGTCGAGATGATGACGGTTCGAATCCTGCCACCGGCGAAGTTGAGCCAATGGCATGGTTAATTAAATTTCACGCTACAAAGCCCTCTGTGAGGGGCACCGTCCTAGCCTCCCGATAGGAGGAGTGTGTGACGTAAAACCATATAATCATATATATATATATATATATATATATATTTATATATATATATATATATATATATATATATATATATATATATATATATATATACACATACCATCGTGGACATATACCAACACACTCTGCGTTGTTTTCTTTGCTCTTAAGAGTCCAACATGACAATCACCTGGACGGTAATATAAAAATATATATTTTTTTTTTTAGCATTTTCGACATGACTGTATGCTTTACTGACACGTTGACTTTCTCGTTCATTTCCAGGCTATTTGGACTCGTAGTTCAATCGCGGTGGCTACCGGTTGTCGTCGATGTTGAAGCGCAGCCTGTGACGTCTTCCGAGCGAAAACTCCTCAACTAATTTCATCAGGAATATTGCGACACAAAGGGTGGGTAAAGAGAATTTTCCACCCTGAGCGTCTGTTAGATAATATAATCTCTTTCGTCCAATCTGGGAACTTCCTTTTCCTTCTGGTTCTTGGCGGACTGTTTCATTCAATTCCGTGCCATCGCCTCCATCGGGAAAGACTTAAGAGATTTTAAGTTGACGTGAGAGCATTTTTTTTTTCTTTTTTTCGTACTCTAACAAATGATTTTTTTTTTTTACTAGGCCTTCCTTTTCCATTTTAACCTCATTCTCTGTCTCCTTCGCTCGCTCTCTCTTCGCTCTCTCTCTTTGCTTTCTCTTTTCGCTTTCCCTTCCTCTCTTCTCTCTCTCTCTCTCTCT
>NC_134796.1:1326382-1331382 GCF_046742065.1 Oratosquilla oratoria | reverse complement strand
CAAAAAGCAAAAACATATAAAATCATGAATATACCAAGAGAGAGCAGAAACATCTTTTTCAATTTTTTTTTTTCAGCGTGGGTAATAAATCAATTAACCTCGGTGGGTGAAATATTGAACATTCCCTTGTTCGGACTTAGTTTAAAATTTGTTTTGAAGCGTTTTTTTTTTTTTTTTTGTTACTCCCATATCAAGTCACGTTTTTCATATACACGTGGACTTCCTGAAATTTGTTTTTAATAATGCAGGTATTGCAGTACATAATTTTCAGAGCCTGATATGTACGGCTAAAACTATATTAGATATAGGTAGGGAACATATGATTGTAGGTTGCAAAGTTAGATTCAATTTAAAGACCAAGAAAATTAGAATAGTTTCCAAAAAGAAAATAAGCCTTACGAAGGTAAAGGATAACAAAGAATTTCAGGTGAAATTCAAAAACATACGTGAATCTAAGAAATAAAGAGCATGTTATCCGGCTTATGAATCGTGGTTTATTAAGGATAACTATGGAATCAACAGTGGGCTACGCTTTGACATAACGAGTAAGGTTATCAAATACTGAAAATAACAAGTGTTCTAATGTAGAGAGAATTCAATTGAATAGATATGTCAAGGCAGATATCAGAGAAAGGAAAGAGAAACATGGATCATATAGAGGCAACTATTCGAAAAGGTAAAAGCATTTAATAGGCCCAAAGCATACTATCTTTAGGGAGACGGATAAATGTAGGGTAGGGACAATTAAATGCAAATAAACACATCAATACATATACTAAGGGCTTTTTCCCCCTTACCAGAGAGGTAGCCAAAGTCAAAAGCATAGATCTACTCCCGCCCATTTCCTCCCCACATACTTCACTCCCATTCACCACCCCTCCCTCCCTCCCTCCCTTCCTCTTTTCATGGCTCCTCCTGGTTGATGGGTCATCCCCGCATCCCCATTGCCCTGAGTCAGAAGCAATGCAGCAAGACACAGCATATCCACAGCAAGGCCGCTTCATTTGATCGGCGACCCCTATTCCCTGTTCCCTAATGCAGAAAAAGAGAAGACAGGGAGAAATTCCTTCGGGCTACGTCAAAACATCATTCACACATAATTCCCTAACCGCCCCATCCCCCACACACTCCCTTCCATGCATCACAGCATCACCCATACACAACCCATATCTTCTATCTTCTCCCTTCCTCCCTAAACAGACATCCCTCTCTTTCTTAACGCCCATTTTACCCCATCCATCCACCTCATCCTTGTTCGCCCCCTTATGTTCACTCCATCCACTTCTGCTTTCCACACTTCTTCTACTAATCCTTCTTCACTCATTATTTCCATATGTCCAAACCACCCCAAGTGCAAATACAGAATGGTAAAAAATAATAAAGGAATTTCATCGAGAGCTTTACTTCTCATCTGTCGACAAATGTTGTGGAACAGACGTTGAAAGTAACGTTTGTTCTAAGACATATGAAGTGTGAAAAACCATTGGTGGAGATAATGTGTCGATAGATCTCATGCAGGACACGGGGAAAGAAGTTCCTTGTAGATTACCTAAACTACATATTCAGTGCATAGATCGGCAGAGCATTCCTGAATCATAATGGAATGATATAGTAATTTTACTTTATAAGAAAAAAGACCAAGAAGTACTTAGTAGTTACCGTTGGATTAGTTAGTTATCAAAATGATATAAGTTGTTTTTCAAGATTTTTACAAAAAGAATAAGTACAATTTTATATAAAGAACAGTCGGGAGAACAGGCAGAGATGGATACTCCATTATAAATCATCTGCCAACAATATGCAATCTGGTCGAGAAAACAACATAATCTAATGAAAATATATGCTTAGCTTTTGTAGATTACAAAAAGGCTTGGTAGAACAAATGGTAATCCACGTGAATATGATAAGCCTGTGTTCACTTCTTCTAGATTATGAAAATATCTTTGACTTAGTAAAACTGCAGATCACAAATTAAACCAACGTAGAGGTTGTTGTACTTCAGGTATACAAAATTACAGATAAAATCGAGTCAGACAAAGGAGTGCGACAAGGCAATACAATTCCATTGAAGTTATTTACAGCTTGCCTGGATGATATTTTCATAGTACGACATTATTTTAATTTCAGTAATAGTTGAATTTTTTGCAAGATCTCATTGATGTTAACCAGAAAACTTTCAAAACAAATTTGAAGAAAAACAAGAGTAAAACCAAGGTAATGATTAACTCGAAATTTCAAAGTAAAGTAATTGCAATTCATAGCGAGAATTCCGGAGACGTTAAAGAAAATAATTGTTTATGTCTATTGTTTAAACTAACAAAATCACGCAAATGAAATAGGA
Source organism: Oratosquilla oratoria (assembly GCF_046742065.1). NCBI lineage: Eukaryota > Metazoa > Arthropoda > Malacostraca > Stomatopoda > Squillidae > Oratosquilla > Oratosquilla oratoria. The sequence goes on along the minus strand of NC_134796.1, from coordinate 1,329,041 downwards.
AGGCGTATCACATGTGGTAGGAAAATGTTTGGTGAATACAGGAACATAATGAGAGTCTCTTAATCTATGGCCGAAACAAATAGTCCACAGTGTGGTTCTCAGAGCAGCAACAGAAGAATTGGAGGACCACATAAGAACCTAAGAACATAAGAATGAAGGAGACTGCAAGAGAACATAAGGCCTACACTAGGCAGTTCCGTAACCACCTTCAGGGTTATGCTGACATTCTCTTTTGTTTCAGCTTAGGTTGTGTAACGTTATACTGCGGTGTTCAAGTAGGCCTACATAATCTAAGCGACGTGATTACATTTGATTACCATCATCCTCATTAGCAGCAGCAATACTCGTATCACCATCACCATCAAATATTGAAATATATGTAGATATTTATACTATCTATATATAAGCAATGACTTAGTTCAAGTAGGCCTACATAATCTAAGCGACGTGATTACATTTGATTACTATCATCGTCATCATCATTAGCAGCAGCAATACTCGTATCACCATCATCATCAAATATTGAAATATATGTAGATATTTATATTATCTATATATAAGCAATGACTTTTAGCTCAAGCAGGCCTACATAATCTGAGCGACGTGATTACATTTGATTACCATCATTATTAGCAGCATCAATACTCGTATCATCACCATCAAATATTGAAATATATGTAGATATTTATATTATCTATATATAAGCAATGACTTTTAGTTCAAGTAGGCCTACATAATCTAAGCGACGTGATTACATTTCATCACCACCATCACCATCATTAGCAGCAGCAATACTCGTATCATCATCATCAAATATTGAAATATATGTAGATATTTATATTATCTATATATAAGCAATGACTTAGTTCAAGTAGGCCTACATAGTCTAAGCGACGTGATTACATTTGATTACCATCATCATCATCATTAGCAGCAGCAATACTCGTATCATCATCAAATATTGAAATATATGTAGATATTTATATTATCTATATATAAACAATGACTTTTATTTCAAGTAGGCCTACATAATCTAAGCGACGTGATTACATTCGATTACCACCATCATCATCATCATCATTAGCAGCAGCAATACTCGTATCATCATCAAATATTGAAATATATGTAGATATTTATATTATCTATATATAAGCAATGACTTTCAGTTCAAGTAGGCCTACATAATCTAAGCGACGTGATTACATTTAATTACCACCATCATCATCATCATCATTAGCAGCAGCAATACTCGTATCATCACCATCAAATGTTGAAATATATGTAGATATTTATATTATCTATATATAAGCAATGACTTTTAGTTCAAGTAGGCCTACATAGTTCAAGTAGGCTTACATTTGATTATCATCATCATCATCATCATTAGCAGCAGCAATACTCGTATCATCATCATCATCATCAAATATTGAAATATAAGTAGATATTTATATTATCTATATATAAACAATGACTTTTATTTCATACAAGGTATTGCCAATCTTATAATCTCCCCTTTTCTTATCCTATTAAAAACCAACCAGTGCCAAAATATAAATGCTGAAAAACCATGATATATTACTTTTTTGTCCAATATTGTTATTATCTATCATAACCCTCCCAGTATCATATAGAATACGATACTGGTACCATATGAAAACAATGAACGCAGAATACGAGAAAATGTATGTTTAGAGTTGTTAGCCGATTTTCTTGTTAATTATTGTTAAAAAATTTAGATAACCTTGTAGACTTCCCTTAGTCTTTTGCATTTCTTTAGTATTCTGATGATTGATGTTTTTTCACAGCGCGAAATTCAATTCAATTAAAGATAGACTAATGATATACAAGAGTTAAATGTACCTACAACATGTAATCAAAAGACTTACTAGTTCTAAGATAATATATACTATGTGACCCAAATGAAAGTACATTCAACAACCACACGGACTTTTTGTTCCACTGTTTATCTTAGTTAATGTGATTCCTAATCATATTCGTCTACGGTTGCTATTATATTTACTCTAATAAGTTAAAGATTACTATGATTAGATATGCTGAAATTTATCTAAAGCCATTATACTAATTTATCAAGATTAACTTTAGTTTGTGTGATCTTTTGGAAGTCAATGTAACCCGAGTCCCTCCCCCACTTTCCTCATCCCCTTCTATGTACCCCTCATTTCCTCATATCTTGTACCTTAACTTCATGTAAGCATTCTGCTGAAGAGGACTACAGATAGTAGTCGAAATATACAGTTTTCCTGTATTTTCCGTTATTTCTCCGATAGTGGGTTTATAGTGAACTTGTGTGATCTTGTACACATGAGGATATTGTTAGGTGAAAGTATTTGTTTATAGTGGTCCGTCTGTGATCGACGACGACAGCGCTCCGGTGAAGTGTGATGGTATGAGTAGGGCTTGGTTGTGCTGCCGAAGCCTTTGGTACTGATATCAGCGGAGGTAACCGTAGAAGCCAGTTATTGACCCATATATCCTTCTACACTCCGAGCAAATCAGCTCTGCATCAGGTTGTTAAACTCTATTGGTGAGCTGATATCTCTTTTCCCCACGGTCGTCCCGTGCTTGGTTGAGATCAGACTCAAGATGTTTGACCCCCTGTGAGCACTTTGTACACTATGAGGCATGATCAGAAGCGATG
>NC_134796.1:1311382-1321382 GCF_046742065.1 Oratosquilla oratoria | reverse complement strand
AATAAGGAAAAGAAGGGGAAATAGAAAAAGGGAAACAAGGAATGGAAGAAATAGAGCAAAAGGTAAAAACAAACAGCGAGGAGGATGGGGAGGAGGAGGTGAAGAACGAGAAGGAGAAGGAGGAGGAGAAGAAAGGGAGGGGCAATGAAGAGAGAGGAGAGAAAAAAGAGGATAAGGAGGAAATAGAGAAAAAGTGAGGAGGAAAGGAATCGAAGGAAGAGGAAAAGGAAGAGGATAAGGAGGAAGAAGAGGAAAAGGAGGAGGAGGAAGAAGAGGAGGTGGGGAGGAGAATGAAGAAAAAGGGAGGAGGAAAGGAATCGAGGGAAGAGGAAAAGGAAGAGGATAAGGAGGAAGAAGAGGGAAAGGAGGAGGAAAAGGAGGAGGAAAAGGAGGAGGAAAAGGAGGAGGAAGAAAAAGAGGAGGTGGGGAGGAGAATGAAGAAAAAGGGAGGAGGAAAGGAACCGAAGGAATAGGAAAAGGAAGAGAATAAGGAGGAAGAAGAGGAAGAGAAGGAGAAAGAAGGAGGAAGAAGAAGAGGAGGTGGGGGAGAAGGAGAATGAAAAATGATGTATAAAGTAAAATGGAGAAGGAAAAGAAGCGAAAAGAATGAAAATGGAGGGATGAATGATAGAAGATGAAACGGAAGGAAAAGAAAAGACGGAGGAGGAGGAGGAGGAGAGAGGAGAGAGAGGAGAAGGATGCGGAGGAGGAAGCAAAGGAGGACAAGGAAGAGGAGCAGGAGAAAAAAGGAGAATGATGATAAGAAGGAGTTCATGTGGGTGTGTGGACACCGAAATGAAAAGAGGATAACAAATTTGCAGACGAAGAAAAGGGAATTGGCAATGAAGTCCGCCGGACTGAGACCGAGGTGGCGATGGACGGGGAGGAGGAGGAGGAGGAGGAGGAAGAGGGGAGGGGGAGGAGGAGGGGGAGGAGGAGGAGGAGGAGATGAGGAGGAGGAGGGGGAGGAGGAGGGGGGAGGAAGGGGAGGAGGAGGAGGAGGAGTAGGAGGGGGAGGAGGAGGAAGAGGGGGAGGAGGAGGAGGAGGAGGAGGAGGAGGAGGAGGAGGAGGTAGTGGTGTCTGGACGGGGAAGGGGGAGAAGGAAGGGGGAAAGGGGGAGGGAGGAAGGGGGAGGGGGGAAGAGGGAAGAAGGTAAAGGAGGAAGAGGGAAAGGAAGAAAGGGGAAATGGGAAAAGGGGGAAAGGGAAACTGAAGGCAGGAGAGAGAGGTCGTGAGTAAGAAGGTAAAACTTAGAAAGAGTTTAAGAAAGGAAAGGTGGGAAGAGAGAAGGTAGGAAGAGAGAGGCGGGAGACAGGGAAAGAGAAGAGAGACGAGGGAATATAGGCAGAGGAAGAAGGGAAAGAGAGAGGTAGACAGAGAGGAGGAACACATGGGAAGGGAAACGGATTCGGGGAAGGTTAGAACGACGGGAAGGGAAACGTGGACGAGAGAAAAAAAGAGAAAGGTGAGAGATGCTATAGAGAGAAGAGAGGAAAGAGAGAAGAGAAGAAAAACGCATTGAGAGGAAAGACGACGAGGGAGAAAGGAAGAGAGAAAGAAGGAGGACAAGAAAGAGGATGGGGTAAGAGGAGGAAGGTAGAAATGAGATAGAGAGAAGACGAGGGTAAGAAGAAAGAGGAGAAATGAAAATATTGAAGAAAAGGTCTATGAATATAGGAAAAGGTAGAGAGGTACGATATAACTGAAGGATGTACGAGTCGGATACTTTTCTAACAGACTTCGTAAAAGGAAAAAATTAAGATTGCAATAGAAAACGAATAATGCAAATAAAGAGAAAACCATGAGACAGAACAAACAGGAATAAAGCAAAAAAAAATTTTGAGAAAGAAAGAAATGTGAGGACGACAAAAAATAAGAAAGGGTTCAAAAGTAAAAAGAGAATATAGGAGACGTTAGAAAATAAAGAGAATTTTGGCAAGGATATATCATGAAAAAAATTGAAAGATATCTTAGAAAAAAACGAGAATCAAGAAAGAAAGAAAGGAAGGTTTGGAAAAGAAAGAAAGAGGGAGAAAATTAAATGGAAAAGGAAGACGAAGAGAAGGATGTGAAGGAAGAGGGAAAGAAAATGAATGAGAAAGAAGAGGAGCAAGAAGAGGAGGGATAAAAGGAGGAGGAGGAGGAGGAGGAGGGGGACGAGGAGAAGAAAGCAGAGGAGAGCAAAGGCTTTTGATGTTGGAAGACAAAGAGGATGAAGTGAGATGATGCCGACGAGACAGAGGGAAAGGAGATGGAGGTATTAGGATTGGTCTAAGATGATAAGGAAGAGAAAGAAGAGGAGGTGGAGTAGAGGAGGAGGAAAAGGATGAGTGGGAGGAGGTAGGAAGAGGTAGGAAAAGGAGGAGAAGGAGGAAAAGGAGGAGTGGGAGGAGGAGGAGAAAGAGGAGGAGGAGAAAGAGGAAGAAAAAACAGGAAGGAGAAGACGAAAAATTGGAAGAAGAGGAGGACGAGGAGGAGGAGGAGGAGAAGGAAGAAAAAAGTGTGAGGAGGGAGAGAGGAGTAGGAGGAGGAAAAAGAAAAGAATGGGATGGAGGAAAAGATGGAAGAAGGGAAGAGGAGGGGTGGAGGAGGAGGAGGAAGAGTAGTGGGGGAGGAGAAGAAAGAGGAGTGCAGGAGGAGGAGTAAGAGGAGGAGGAATGGACGAGGAGGAGAGTTGGAGGAGAAAAAATAAAAGAAGAAGAAGGAAGAAAAGATGGAAGAGGGGAAGAGAAGGAGGAGTGGGGAGGAGGAGTGGGGAGGAGGAGTGGGGAGGAGGAGTGGGGAGGAGGAGTGAGGAGGAGGAGTGGGGAGGAGGAGTGGGGAGGAGGAGTGGGGGAGGAGGAGTAAGAGGGGGAGGAACGGGAAAGGAGGAGTAAGGAAGAGAATGAATGGGGAAGAGGAGGAGGAGCGGAGGAAGAGGAGGAGCGGAGACGGAGGAGGAGAAGGAGGAGGAATGTAAGAAGAGGATAAGGAGTAGAAGGAGGAGGAATGGAAACAGAGGAGGAGGAGAAGAAATTTGGAGGAGGAAAAAGAAAAGAACAAGGAGGGAAAGACGGAAGCGGGCGAAGAAGAAGCGAAGGAGGAGGAGGAGTAGGAGAGGAGGAGTGTGGGAGGAGGAGGAGGAAGAGGGAGAGGAGAAGTAACGGAGGAGGAGGATGAATGGAGGAGGAGGAGGATGAAAGAGGAGGAGGAAGGGGAGGATGAAAAGGGAAGAGGAGAAGCAGGAGCAGCAGAGAAGGAGGAGGAAGAGGAGGAAGAGGATAAGGAGGAGCAGCAGCAGGAGTAGGAGGAAAAGGAAAAGAAGAAAGAGGGGAATACGGAAGAGGGGGAAGAAGAAGAATAAAAAGAAGAAGAGGAGGAGGAGGAGGAGGAGGAGGAGGAGGAGGAGGAGGAGGAGGAGGAGGAGGAGGAGGAGGAGGAGGAGGAGGAGGAGGAGGAGGAGGAGGAGGAGGAGGAGGAGGAGGAGGAGGAAAGACAAGGGTTCCTATCAAGGGCCCCAGGAAGCGAAACCTGGGACGGGATTTCTCTTCCAGCAGCAGCAACTAAGTGTCTGGGTGGCAATTGCACAGAGCCGGAAGTTGCAAGTTGCAGAAACGTCTCTTGCGCGACAAGTTGCTGCAGTGTTGCACAAATACTGCCCCCGTGACAAGTTGTAGTATCTCAGAAGTGTTCCTCCACTAGCAAGCTCCTAAAGTCTAAGGCTCCCAAAAGCGTGCGCTGTAATCCTGAGGTGGAGGTTCGGGAAACTTGCAACATATTTCTGCGACCACTAAACTCTCAGAAACAGATTTCGGGTCCCCAAATCGTTTGCCGGACGCAGTTCGCGAGGACGAGCCGAAACCAACTTTTGTTTACATTCATCTATGCTTCTGTAATACTCGCTCTTTTTATTTTAGCCAGCGCCAATAATACGTTTAGGTCCTGAGAAGAGTAAGGATAATCAAAGATGAGTGTAACGCTGTTCCTCTCTATTTTATTCGCGTAAACAGAAGCTCTTATTCTATATATTTACCTCTGTCAGATACGAGACAACTCAGTCAGTCGATAAGGTTTTGTTCAAATCAACGTTTGACGATTTCTCTCGACTGAATTTTATGTAAACGTCAGACTGCAAAGGACGAGTCTCAAAGAACTCAATCCTTTAGTATCAAATCAAAGAAGAAGGAAGAAGGAGAAAATGGAAGGAGTTGGAATCTATAAGATAAGCTGTCGCAGTAAAAAAGGACAGTTTCCCACCACGACATCAAAGTTTGTTACATTTTCTCAAAATAAGCATCTAATCCTCGCAACATTCTTTCCGGATGAATGGTTAATCCCGGAGAAAACAGACAAATGCTCTTTACATAGTCCAGATGTCCCCCCTTCCCCCTCCCCCTCCCCCTCCCCCACCCCCTCCCCCTCCCTCCTCCCCCTCCTCCCTCACCGCCACCGCACCCTCTCTCCAGTATCCACTCTCGCCGCGTTAAAAAAAAAAAAAAAAAAAAAAAAAAAATCGTGTTGCTGCCGGAGTTGGACCAAAAAAGTATCTTTACACTGGCAAAAAGGGAGGAAAAGAGATAGAAAATGTGGAGATCATTAGCGTGTCTTCGTGACAAAGACTAGCGACTTGTACACCAACCCGTGCCCCACCCTCCACGGCCTTAGTGCGAGAGTGAGAGAGTGGGAGAGTGAGAGAGTGAGAGTGGGAGAGAGAGAGTGAGAGAGTGAGAGTGAGAGAGTGAGAGTGAGAGTGAGAGTGAGAGTGAGAGAGTGAGAGTGAGAGTGAGAGAGTGAGAGTGAGAGAGTGAGAGTGAGAGAGTGAGAGTGAGAGAGTGAGAGTGAGAGAGTGAGAGAGTGAGAGAGTGAGAGAATGAGAAAGTGAGAGAGTGAGAGTGAGAGAGCGAGAGAGTGAGATTGAGAGTAAGAGTGTGAGAGTATGAGAGTGAGTGAGAGTGAGAGTGTGAGAGTGTGAGAGTGAGAGAGTGAGAGAGTGAGAGTGATAGTGAGAATAAGAGTGAGAATAAGAGTGAGAGTAAGAGTGAGGTTGATGGAGAGTTTAGGTTTGAGTGAGTTTGAGTTTGATTGTGAGTGTGAGTGTGAATGTGAGTGTAAGAGTGAGAATGAAAGTGAGAGTGAAGGTCAGTGAGAGTGAAGATGAGTGACAGTGAACGAATGAGAGCAAGTGAGTGATAGAGCGAGAGTGAGAATGGGAATGACAATAAAAATGAGAATAATAGTGAGAGTGGGGGGGAAAGAGTGAGAGGTAAAGTGAGTTACAGTGAGAGTGAGAATCGAGAGAGGGGGGAAGAGTGCAAGTATAAGTAGGAGAGAAAGAGAGCGGGAGTGAAGAGAAAGAGAGCGGGAGTGGAGAGAAAGAGAGCAGGTGTGAAAATGACAGTTACAACTGAGTAACAAAATAAGAGAGCGTGCAAGTCATTATAAGAATAATACTAAAACTGAAAGTAATATAGGAGGTAAGAGTGAATGAATGAGAACGAGAAGAAGTGAAATATTTTCGAAGTTAGTCAGGGGAAAGGAGGGAGAGAATATTAGTATTTCGTAGGCAATAATTAGGTAATCTGTGCCTGAGGATGATATAGCACCAATTAAATTGGGTCATAGATGTCCTCAGAAAGGACTTTAGGAGTGTAGTAGAACGGAGGAACAAACGAAGTTAAAAGCGACCTTTTTTTTTTGTCATAGAAATACCTTGTTGTTCTGGAATGCAGATATGTTAATAAAGTTAGTTATTAGAATGTTGATGGTATAAAACTTATGCGCAGAGAGAGAGAGAGAGAGAGAGAGAGAGAGAGAGAGAGAGAGAGAGAGAGAGAGAGAGAGAGAGAGAGAGAGAGAGAGAGAGAGAGAGAGAGAGACAGAGACGGAGACGGAGACGGAGACGGAGACGGAGACGGAGACGGAGACGGAGACGGAGACGGAGACAGAGACAGAGACAGAGACAGAGACAGAGACAGAGACAGAGACAGAGACAGAAACATAGGCAGACAGACAGAGAGAAAAAGAGAGAGAGAGACAGAGACAGAGACAGACAAACAGAGAGGGAGAGAGAGAGAGAGAGAGAGAGAGAGAGAGAGAGAGAGAGAGAGAGAGAGAGAGAGAGAGAGAGAGAGAGAGAGAGAGAGAGAGAGAGAGAGAGAAAGAGAGAAAGATGGCCACGACTAATTGTTCTGCAACGCCAAGAAGCAAATGCGCGTCATCATAATGCGCAGAGCGTGTGTTGATCAATGTCAAAGAGAAACAACTCGGAAGCCTGAGACGGTAGTTCTGGTAGTTGAAGCAGGAAGGTTTTTCCATTTTTTTTCGTCCTAAGTATTATTTTTTCTTTTTCCGTCGCTGCTTCTGAATGCGGAGTGAGTGACGCAATGACATGAATTTCCTTACGAGTTGCGGAAATGCGCAAAGACTTCAGCCCCATTTTGCCTTTGTTACATAAAGATTTGACGTTTGAAGGAACAAGCAAAAGTACAGTCTTTTTCTCTTCTTTTTTTTTTTTTTTTTACTTAGCAAAATATTATTAGAACAAATAAACATATTTCTTGTTAAATTAACAACCCAAAAAGAATATAGAGTGAAAAAGAAAACGGAGTCGACTTCAATCTTTCTCTAAAGGATGAATTGCTTCTAGACTCTTCTGTTTCCTTCCAACAGACGTCTTTAATCAGACGAAGAAATCCTTTGCCGACATCAAGGTGACAAAAATAATAAAATGAATAGATAAACAGATAAGAAGATATCTGAGACAGATGAATACAGAAGCAAATAAATTAAACGACAAATAAACAAACAAAAACAAAAAATAAATAGATCAATAGATTAATAAGTAAACAAACAAGTAAATAGATAAACAAATAAATAAATAAACAGGCAAATATGTAAGTAAATAAATAGATAAATAAATGATGACTGACATTTCCTTTCTTACTACATATGAATATCTATAACTGACAGTATCGGTGCTGCCTGTAATCAATCTTATCGTAAAAGTAATCCACTCTACATATTTCTCTCTGGCTAACGCTTGATGATCTCAGCACCTCAGTTGGACAGAGGTCAACCGCGTCTGGTTGTGTATTCGTGTATCTATGTATGTATGTGTGCGTGTGTATGTAATATATATATATATATGTGTGTGTGTGTGTGTATGTGTGTGTGTGTGTGTGTGTGTGTGTGTGTGTGTGTGTGTGTGTGTGTGTGTGTGTGTGTGTGTGTGTGTGTGTGTGTGTGTGTGTGTGTGCGTGCGTGTGTGTGTGTGTGTGTGTGTGTGTGTGTGTGTGTGTGTGTGTGTGTGTCACCTTGGTCTTTGGATCACGTGTTGGACTCGTGATCGACAGCTGTTTCCCTCCCGAAAGAGAGCTCAGAGCTCGTATGACCGATCTGTGGATAATGTTGTGACCTTACTCGCACAAACACACCCAACTCCCCGCACATTAGAGTTGGAGTAACGACTCGAAGCGCAGTGATACTGAAATTATTTCAGTTTTGGGCAGGATTCGAACCCGGACCGCCGTGGTGACACTCGGGGATTCTACCAACCGCGCCACCAAGTAGTGTGTGTGTGTGTGTGTGTGTGTGTGTGTGTGTGTGTGTGTGTGTGTGTGTGTGTGTGTGTGTGTGTGTGTGTGTGTGTGTGTGTGTGTGTGTGTGTGTGTGTGCGTGCGTGTGTGTGTGTGTGCGTGTGTGTGTGTGTGTGTCAGTCAGTCAGTCAGTCAGTCAGTCAGCCAGTCTGTCTGTTCGTCTGTTCATCCGTCTATCCATCTGTCTGTCAATCTGTCGGTTTGTCTTTATGACTGATCTGTCTATCCATCTACCCGTCTATCATATTTATCCGTCTATCTCTGACTATTTCTCCATCTGGCAGTCTGTCTGTCCAGCTATCCGTCAGTTTATAAAACTGACATTATTCTGTCTGTATGTGTCCATCTTTCCGTCTGTCTATGCTCAAAAACTCCTGAAAAATTACAATCGTATTTTCAATGACAGTTTTTGAAGGGTTTGCCTCCTGCCGGGGAAAGTTGATTTGATTGTAAGTCAGGTACTGATCTGGATGCAAATTCGAGTCTTTTCTCTCTTAATATTGCCATGTAGGTGGTGGTTGGGGAGGGAGTGAAGGGGTTGTACGCTCTAATATCTTAAAAAGTTACGTTCGAATTTCGATGGAATTTTCTGGAAAGGGGAAGACCATTAGCCGAGGAAAAGTTTGTTTTGGGTGGAGCTTAATCGGGATGCGGGTTCAAGAATTTTTGTTTTGTTTATTTTCGTTTCGTTTGGCATGGTAGGTTTTGGATTTCTTTATGGTTCGTATGGTGTCATTACTCTATGTTCATTTGCTTGATTGAAATTGTGAGATAGAATACTTTCACAGAAAAAAAGAATATGAATATGTGCAAGAATAGTACCCATAACTTCATGTTATAATTGCTAAAACCGTTTTTGATAACCATCTTTAATAAAAAAAAAATTCTAATAATACCAGATACCCCCAAGCTTTTTGTCACAGGATATTATGAGAACTACAGAAACATAGAGAAATAAAAAGAGAGTGGAAAGAGAGGAAAGAGAGAGAAAAGATAGTGAAAAGAGAAGAGGAGAGAGAGAGAGAGAGACAGAGACAGAGACAGAGACAGAGACAGAGACAGAGACAGAGACAGAGACAGAGACAGAGACAGAGACAGAGACAGAGACAGAGACATAGACAGAGAGAGAGAGAGAGAGAGAGAGAGAGAGAGAGAGAGAGAGAGAGAGAGAGAGAGAGAGAGAGAGACAGAGACAGAGACAGAGACAGAGACAGAGACAGAGACAGAGACAGAGACAGAGAGAGAGACAGAGACAGAGAGAGAGACAGAAAGAGAGAGAAAGAGAGGGGGGTAGAGAGAGAGAGAGAGAGAGAGAGAGAGAGAGAGAGAGAGAGAGAGAGAGAGAGAGAGAGAGAAGGATAATGTTATAATTGATAAGAACAAGAACATGAAAGGAATGATGATGATAAAGGTCACACTCACCAGTGGTATTGTGCTATATATCGCTCTAATCACAGTTGAATTGATTATCAAATCTACCGCACTACTTAATACAATCTAATCTTTATTCCAATTACCCCGCAGGAGTAATGAAAGAACAGTAACGCTACAGTAGTAGTATGGCAGTAAGATGATAGTATACACATATGAGTTCAAATAAATGGCTCAAGATGAAATTGCTCTGACTCAAATCAAAAGATTTATATTCTTTGTGAGCCAGATTATGTCTGCGGCTTAATGCACTCAGATCCGGGAGGGAAATATTCGGCGGAAACAGACGGCGAGCAAATGGATCATGACCAACTAGTGGATCAGAACTTTCCGGTAGGCCATCACATATGTCCATAGAACTATGATTCTTCTACTGTAGTCTGTAACAAAGGTACAGGATTCGGTTTTTGCTAGACGATTCCATTTGTATGGGAATTAGCAATACCAATAATGTTATCGTAACTGCAAAGACTGATGACGTTCATACTAAAATTCGCTGCTAAGCATATGACGATGAAATCAACAATGATGACCTCAATCGTAAAGACGAAACGATTATAATTAGCATCTCCTTTTGTTGGTATCATCATCTTCGATATTCAGAGTGTCTGTCATCTCCCTTCGATGCCTAGCGTGCACACGCGCGCACGCAGGCATATACCACAAGAATGAACTCGGACGTCTCAGGGCAACTCCCCAGAGATCCTCTATTGTTCCGGATTTTCCTCCCAAGGGACACTACCAATTGTATTCGGACCTGAACAACGACAAGAGCCACCTACTGTCCAGCCGACGCCTTTACACCTACGCAGAATGGACCTCGCGCCTTCTAGGCAAACAATTGAGGCGGTGCGGAACAAAGTATCTCACGTTCTCGACATACAATAGAATCAGCAAGCCTAACCCGGCACCTCTCGCTGTCGCTGAAGTCGAGCGATGAAACCTTTTATATATTCATTATTTGGCAACATGTACATATATAGAAAATGTCTCT
>NC_134796.1:1298882-1303882 GCF_046742065.1 Oratosquilla oratoria | reverse complement strand
AATAAATAGTTTATCAATTCTAGTAGAAATTAGTCTTCAATCTGTTTATCATTTGCTTAATTTTCATTTATTATTCATCTGTCAATTTATTATTATTTAATATTTATCTGTTTGTTGTTTAACGATACCTATTCATTTATTTATATCATTCATGATTTATGTTATTATAATTTTTGTTATTTTATTTATTTTCATTTATTTACTTATTTATTAATTAATTTATTTATTTATTATTATTATGTATATTTTTTGCATCCGGCCTAGTCATGGACCAAAAGGTCTCCTGTCACCATGCTCCGGCTTTGTAATCCTTTGTAAGAACGCCATAAAAGAATGGTGCTTGACCACTCAGCTGAGAGGAAACCTATGTATCAAATGGAGTAATTCAAGTAATCTTTTGGTATCGAGATTATCTCGTCCACTGTGGTAACGAGATTACTTCCTCCATTTTTGGACACTCAGGAGTACCAGATGACAGAACAAGATTTGGTAATCGCCACGAATGCTCACTGCTCACTCTTCTCCTTGAGAGAGGAAAACAGAATGATCGAATAGTCATCTGTGACACGCTGAGGAATTTCTTCTAGCCAACGTCAGATGATTTCATTCACACTAGGAAAATCTTTGGTACAAAAAAGCTAAACCTGCCTAGCTCACTCTATCTCGATGTAATGTTCTAGCCTTTCCTGGTGGGTTAAACAAAATCACAAGACCTTTCTAAAAAGTCTAATACGTACAAAATGATTATACCTCAAGACTGACAGATCTTCTCTCTGTCGGTGGGGTACATATGCAAAGTTCTGCATCAGCAATAATGAGTGGTGTACAGTTTCTAATATTACTACATTTATTATAGTGATACAAGTTTTGGATACTATTTTATTTTACAATGGTTAGAATGTTTAGTTATTTCTGCTCATTTATATATTATGGTTGTTAATCTAGGTTACAAAGTATATTGTGTATGGGTAAAAGGTGTTCTTAGGAATCAGGGGTACTTCATTTTGGTCACGTGAAGGAAGAGGTTGGTGGTGTGTGTGTGTATGTTCGTATGTGTGTTGCTGTGTAGTTTTCCGTTGTGTTGTAATCTGTGAGATTATGGTTACACTCGATTCATTTCTTTAAAAGGACGAAGGCGTTTTTGAATAATATAAGGATTCTTTTTATTCTGTCTAACCTCGGATGGTTTTATTTGGTTAAAAAAAAACTCAGGTTTAAAGTAAACTGGACAAAATCTGCAAAATTTGTTTGATGTGCGTTGAGTGCATGGTACATTTAGCGCTTGCTATTGACATAATTCAATGCAAATGATGAATCGATTTTTTTTTTCGCTACTACCCATCATAATTAATCGCCGAAAGATAAAGAGCTCACGCCGGGAGACGCTTACCTGCTCCCAGTTGAAGTGGAAACCACCGAGTGAAATTGCAGGATTCGAACACGGTGCTGCGTCGTACGGAGGAGAGTAAAAAAATAACCCTCCATTCAGTACACACATAATCATAATCAGTCCCTACATTTGAATAAATCAAATACGAAGCAGAGGCAATTGGAACAATCCCTCAAGGGAATCGCGTCGAGTTAGAAATTAATTCATATTAGATTACACGAGGAATGGTAATCGAGTCTGCTTAGATATTTATTGGCATTGGAAATTAAATTACGATGATGGTGTGGAGTTCTCAATGAGAGACACATACATGCTTTCAATCCTTCATTACGGCACTCCTGTTGACTTTAGTCTGGTTAGTGGTAAAAAAAAATTCTAGGTCAAATGGGGCATCTTCATCCACTTTCATCGGTTTTTCGAGTACATAAGACAAACGCAACGGGATGATAGGGAAGGAATGGTGGTGGTAGTGTGAGATGCTATGATAATGACTGTGATGGTAGAGGGAAATGAAAGATATAAAAAAAGATGAGGTATAAGGAGCTTTAAGAATTATGGGAGCTGTTAAGGTACCTGAGTTGCGGAAACCTAACTGACTGGAGCCGCGTGGAAATTCTACACGAGGGACTTGAAAAGAAAATGAGAAAAACTGTGGAAGCCGCACATATCGCTACCAGGGAAAATTACAATGACGGAGACGGATTTAAACGCCTGTCAAAAACAGCAAGTGTCTTGATAATTAAATTATTAGCAGAAGAGAAGACCTGACACATCCGCTCACAGCTGGCCGAGTTCTCCCTCGCTGCGAGTATAAGACTTGTGGTCCTATTGTAATGCAACATGTCCTCTGAAGAAGACCAAGTTGGTTGAAACGTTAGGGCAATAAACTCTATTCCCAACACATCTTCGTTTGCCCTTCCCCACCCATTTCTCTTTCATTTGTCTGTGTGTGTGTGTGTGTGTGTGTGTGTGTGTGTGTGTGTGTGTGTGTGTGTGTGTGTGTGTAAATATATATACATATATATGTTTATATATATACATATATATATCTATATATATACATATACATATATATATATGTATATGTATACACACACATATATATATATATATTCATATATTTATACATACAATACATACATACGGATAAGACAGGAAAATACTTAATTGCTTACCTGTATTCAGTGTACAATACAGAGTATCTAAATCTGACACGGAAATTGGTGACATTTGGGTAGATAGGGAATCGTTACAATTCCGTTGTTTGAAATATCTACAGAATATAACTATATAGTCGGACCTAATTTGGTTGCAGCGAGAGACGTGACTGGAGAGGAATTAATTCGTGTTTCTGTGATATTGAATTACTGTATTTGATTTTGGGAAACGTGAATCAAATAATCCATTAAAGTTTATCAGTAAACCTTTTAATAATTCACACTAGTCTTTATTGCACACTCGTAACCCTAACCTTTCTACGTGAGAGTGAACGCAAATATATGAAATATTAAAACATATTCGCATAAAAGCGATACATAGAGAGATGTATAAATACGTACACCAGACACGGGGATAAAGGTACACACACACACACACATACACACACACACACACACACACACACACACACACACACACACACACACACACACACACACACACGCACACACACACACACACACACGCACGCACACACACATTGTGCAACAGATATATTTGCATCTACGAAAAAATACAAGTTCACTTAGATACGAACTAAGTCATCTCCTGAAGCGCAAACTCGGTTAAGTCAGAGACGACTGATGTAGAATTTCTTTTACCCTAAAACACGTTTGGATTACGTCGACCTCTCTAGTGATATATTCCAATGTCGTTTGTTTTATATACCTATACAGGAATGTTATCAAAATGTAGAGATATGCAAGAAGAGTGGTAAAGTATGTATTTATGATTACAACATTAGATTTCCCCTGTCGTGTATGTATGTGTGTGTGTGTGTGTGTGTGTGTGTGTGTGTGTGTGTGTGTGTGTGTGTGTGTGTGTGTGTGTGTGTGTGTGTGTGTGTGTGTGTGTGTGTGTGTGTGTGTGTGTGTGTGTGTGTGTGTGTGTGTGTGTGTGTGTGTGTGTGTGTGTGTGTGTGTGTGTGTGTGTGTGTGTGTGTGTGTGTGTGTGTGTTTGCGTGTACTTTTTTCCTTACTTTCTTCTTATCTATCCTCACGACATTTCTTTCCGTGACTGGGAAGTGCGAATCCCTGAAGCCCACAACCAAAAGAAAGAGGAGGAGATGAAGGGCGGAGGCGCTTTCCTTTCCCCTCAGCGGCAGCGCCGAAAACAAAAATACAAAACTAACGAGTTCCTAAGAGGCACCAAAAGTCATTAAGGAGCCCATCTCCTCTTGGGCACACCTCAGTCCCTCCCTCACACTCCGAGCGTCCTTCTTGGCGTCTTCCTTGTCCCAAAGAAACATTATTTCTTACCTCTTTCCTTGCTTTGCGAACACCTGAGTACGACATATGTGTATATAAGGTACACACATACACACACACGCATTACATATATTTTCCTACATTTAAAACATGGGTTAATCTTTGTATAAATAAATAGACTTAAGAATACACATATACACACACACACACGCATTACATATATTTTCCTACATTTAAAACATGGGTAAATCTTTGTATAAATAAATAGACTTAAGAATACACACATACACACACACGCATTACATATATTTTCCTACATTTAAAACATGGGTAAATCTTTGTATAAATAAATAGACTTAAGAATACACTCACACACACATTACATATATTTTCTTACATTTAAAACATGGGTAAATCTTTGTATAAATATATAGACTTAAGAATATATTCTACATGTTATTTCAGTGTGGAGTAGATATTTTGGAAAGGGTTAATATACATACATATACCAAAGGCTCTTTTTCCCCCTTATAAGGGAGGTAGCCAAAAAACAGTCATAAAAACAACTTCCACCAATTCCATCCCTATCATACTCCACTCCCCTCCACCTTCTTCCCTCCCTCTTACCTTGGCGCCTCCTGGATGAGAGGTCATACCTGCATCTCGCCCACTGCCCTGGGTCAGAAGTATAGACCCTAATTTGATCGAAGGAATGGTCATCAGTACCTACATTATAACCCATAAATTTTTTTTCTGACGTCAAACATATTGTTCCAAACCAAGAAATATTAAGCTAATTCTAGTAAAAACAAAAAAACATGATTAATGATTTCGTTAATAAGTAGGTCAATTAAAGTGGATAAAAGTAGATTTTAGGGAAGTAGATTAATTGTGTCTTGCATCAGTAATGTATACGAAACACTACTCTGCGGTCTACCAGCATCTTTGATAAGAAAAAATGGACGGAAATTTTGGTCAAGAATGTTGACACAGTAAACGTTTTATTCTTTGGGTCAATACTTCCAAGATTTCAGTTAATCTCGTCTAACAACAAAAGCGATGCTTGTAACATATTTCTCTTACATTGAAATCTCTCTTCCAAGATTTCAGTTAATCTCATCTCACAACAAAAGCGATGCTTGTAACATATTTCTCTTACATTGAAATCTCTCTTCAGAAAAGGA
>NC_134796.1:1256382-1291382 GCF_046742065.1 Oratosquilla oratoria | reverse complement strand
CTTTTAACAATAAATACACTATTCGAGAAAAGACGTAAATCTCCATTATTACGAATAAACTGAATCTACATTACGCTTTTTCCAATTAACGAAAAATATTTAGGGTAATTTATTGTCCTAACTGAGGCAATGACTTCCAAAGTTGTCAACAAACCTTTCTGTATTTATTTCTAACAACTATTTGTCGTCAAACAGATTTATTTAATTTCAGAGCACCGTGATAAGCTCGCATTTCGATATTCACTCCAATTCTATCAGTAACCATTTCTATTCCTGTTGATTGCCTCTTCCTACGCGGAGAACAGATTCAGAGTATGCAGGAGTTTATACCAAAATAAAGTGACGTGTTTTATAGTGCCTTAATTTAGCCCTTTACTAAACACTAGGCCCAGCAAATTCAAGACGTTTATGAACCTTCTTCTTCCTGATACCAAATAACTAGGTCCAACAAATTCAAAACATTTATGAATCTCCTCCTTCCTGATAACAAATACTAGGTCCAGAAAATTCAAGACATATATGAATCTTCTCCTTCCTGATACCAAAAAACTAGGTTCAGCAAATTCAAGTCATCTATGAATCTTCTTCTTCCTGATACCAAATAACCAGGTTCAGCAAATTCAAGACATCTATGAATATTCTTCTTCCTGATATTAAATCATTTTATTTAGTTCAGGGGAATGCCCTACCCGAGCCCCACCACCGCCACCCCACGCTACAAGGAATCACCTCGATTGTTCTTTCCTTGCTCATTTAAACAAATTTCCGACGCTTAAGGATGTTATCCTGCCCAACGATATAATTCAGGTAAAGAGAAAATATCTTTGCGTTATAGAATTCAAGATGATGTTGCAGAGAGATATGATCTCACTAACGCCTTGTAGCTCCTTGGAAGATTTTATTCTGGCTAAGCATATTTGTTTTAAGTTGAGGATTTGTCCTTCGAGTAAATGGAATTTTCCCTTGGTTTGATAAGGTTACCTGATTACAACCAAAACAAATGTACAATTTATGAATAACAGAGAAAGGATTACTATAAAATGAATAATGTAGTCTGCAACTATTGTGGATGAATTCTGTAGATGGATCGCTGGGTGTTTTCACATGAGGTTTAGTCCTTGCCTTCTATGTAATTAATATTTAAGGAATTATACTGACACCTTTACGGACCAGAGGCACACACGACTCTCCTTACTCTCCTCTACCACTTCTGTCTCAACTTTCTTGGTGTGATATTGTTCCCATGGGGACAAGTGCTGGTTATCGCCGGCCAAGAATTCACCCACCTATCTTGAAGTCTATCTTTTATTGGTTGGCATAACACAGTCTAGAAAGAACTCGACAGTATGCAGTGGTGTGAACTAAGCCAAAGTTAGTGACCAGGTGATTTGTGTCTGTATCCGTGGGAGGCTATTCGTAAAAGAAGAAATATAGATTGAAAAGTGGCTCCTTTTAATTTTTGTTTTGCCTGACGTCAGGCCATTTTATTCATGTATGAGGTGTTCCTAAAGTAACAAACGGACTAAGATAAAGTCTACACGTGTTATGATTTCTCCTCGCTCGACATGTTACTGGTCGAGAGAGACAATTCTGCAAAAAGCTCAAAATCTGTTGGCCGACCTCATATCCAGAAAGAAAAAGAGTTTAATCTGGGAAAGAAAAAAGGAAAAGAAGTAGACGCGACAGAAAACACCAGCTAATGGGAAAAGGGGGACCAGGAATTCTACATAAAGATAGGTATCACTGTAAAAGATTGCCCTAAAAGAATTAGAGGAAAAAATACGGTTAAACTGGTTCCAGGAATTTTTCTGTAAAATTGACTGTGCTCCTGTGAATATTTTTCCAGACTTAGTCTGTTAACAAAGCTCCCATGAACAGTTACTCTGCAAGCGTTTTATTTAATTTTTTAAATCATAAACATAATAAGAGATCGTGTTCAAACTGTCCCAAACAAATGACGACTTAAAGCTCATATCAGTAAGCTTTGTAGGATTACAGGATATTTTCCAAACATGATTTTAAATCATAAAGTATAAGTAGTATCATAACGTATTTGTAACTTTGTATATAACCTAACAAGCAAGAACGGAAACGCGTCCCGTGCAAAATGTTACGGATGAAAATAATAATATAGTACTCTCACTATTCCGAGTACGGAAACAAAATATGTAAAAATGCTCATATATCTATAGAGTTCGGTTGCTTTTATTTATAGGTACTTTAGCCGCCGATGTGTTCTAGTGAGATGCGAGATAAATGCAGTACATCTCTAGGTTGGAGATTTATGACATAGATGGGGCCTTTACAACATCTTGGACTTATTCGTATTGTAAATGTCCTACGTAAAGAAATATGTATACTACATCTTTGCAGAAGACGCAAGCCATGGTACAACTCGTGAGTGAATTCAACTGTACAAATGTGCAGTGGAAGTTTCGAGAGAGTGCATACGACTTTGGCTTTGGTTACATATGGCGAACGAACACACACACTGGCTATGAGATACGAACACAGTCTATGATATATTTCCAAGTAAGCCCGTGAGAGCGAGAAATTGTTTGCTTTCGTCATAATTAGTTTAGATGTGAGGTTTTGCCCACGGCACGCCTGAAGGTATTTGTTTTCATAGACGTTGTGTCAGTTTCTATCCGTTTTGTTTGTTTCTTTAGTCCCTGCTCTTGTCGCAAAGGCTTTACTTCTGTTCACGAGTGTAAGCTTCTTCTTTTTTTCATTCTCCTTACATCAGTTTGCATACAGATTTTCACTGAATGCTTCCACTTTTTATTTTTTATTTTTTGCTGGCTTTGTATCTTTTCGTAAACTGTACACACGCACGCGCGCGCATATATATATAGATATATATATATATATATATATATATACAAAAAAACACGAGGAACGTGTGTTCATAAATGCGGATGTAACCACTAGGAAAAAGTAAACTAACGAAGCAGAACGCTTTCGTATAATTACATCTTCAATGCTGATACGAAAGCGCTCTGCTTCGTCAGTTTACTTTTCCTAGTGGTTACATACGCATTTATATATATATATATATATATATATATATATATATGTATACATATATATATATATATATATATATACATATATCCATTCATCCTATAACTGCTTGTCTAGACTGAGTCAGTATCAGCAGCTTCTTGTTTAATATTACTGACTTCATCTTCACCATGATTCTCTGCAATTGTTTGACTAGTTTTACTCATTTTATCAAAAATGCATTTAGAGATATCTAACCAACAGAAAACCTCATAAACCAACCTTCACATGACCGCGAGAAAAGTTAAAAATTCCCAACAGAAAATATCAATCTCAGGTGAATCATATATCCATCCGTGTAGTATAATGAACACCGGACGGAACTTTTTGAAACCAAGTAAGCCTCTAGTAGGGCTGGCAGACCCTATACCCCGAAAGCCACGAACCACGAGAATCATTTAGATAAACACCTGAGCAAGATACTGTAATGATTATCATTTATTTCATATTATTTGTTCTTGTTTTGTTATCATTTGTCTGTTTGATTCTCACTTATTATTAGTTATATGTCAGTTTATTATTATTTTCTATATACCTGTTTGTCTATTACTAAACATACCTATGCATTTATTTATGTATTTTATTTTTTATTTACATTACTATAGTTTTTATTTATTCATTTATTACTATTATTACTTTTTTTCGCATCCGACCTAGATATGGACCAAAAGGTCTCCTGTCGGCATGCTCCGCCTTTGTAATCCTTTGTAATGTTATATAAGAGCCATGATACCCTGAGTCACATAACAGTTCCTCTAAGATTAAAAATAGAAATTCTATTCATAAAATAGATGCTGAACTATACTTAGGTTCCATTTTCCCTCTTCCGCCACTCTCCCTCTCTCCGTACCAGCTCTCGCTAAGATTGCTCTTACTCTCTTTATTCCTGTATCCATCTAGCTCTCTTTCCATCTATCCATCTATCTGCCTCCCTCCCAACCCCCCTATTTGGCTATCTCTATTTTTTCTATTTATCTGATTTCATTTCCCTCTCCCTCCCTTCCTCCCTGTGTGTGTGTGTGTGTGTGTGTGTGTGTGTGTGTGTGTGTGTGTGTGTGTGTGTGTGTGTGTGTGTGTGTGTGTGTGTGTGTGTGTGTGTGTGTGTGTGTGTGTGTGTGTGTGTGTGTGTGTGTGTGTGTGTGCGTGTGCGTGTGCGTGTGCGTGTGCGTGTGCGCGTGCGTGTGCGTGTGCGTGTCGCTCTCCTTCTTTCTTCTTTTTCTTTCGTCATTTCCCATTGTTCATGACAGTTTCCTCATCCCTCAACTTTCGTCCATTTCATCTTCTCTAAATTCTCCATTTGTTACGGCCCTTGCTCCTCAGAGTTATTTTCTATCTCACTTATTCAAACTTCCATCTCTTATGAACCAGTTTTCTCCACATTAAACCCTGCCGGAACAACCAAATTACCCATACCACGATGATAATAGAAACTTTATTGAACGTCTTAATTTGCATTGCGTAATGGATGGCACTTCTCCCAAAAATAAGGACTTCAGTCAATCAAGCTTACTTGCGAAACACGTCCGTTGCATTGTGGGTGTTGGAGCCCATCTTGATCAACCCGTTTCTGTACTGGTTGTCAATTGCGTTTATTATTCTAACTCCCACCAAACTATTCTACTCATTACAAAGGATTACAAAGGCGGAGCATGCCGACAGGAGACCTTTTGGTCCATATCTAGGTCGGATGCGAAAAAAATTATAATAATAATAAATCAATAAATAAAAACTATAATAACGTAAATAACAAATGACAATGGCAACCCCTTCATAGGAAAAAGCTTCAACTTTGCAATTTATTATTATGATGTCTAAACAGAAATGTAGTCGCATATTTGTAAACGACACACAAGAAACCCACAGTCGGAGAAAATAAACTTCGAAAGAAAGAAGATTCTATATTTCGGCTGCCAACTGTAGCCCTCTTCAGGAAAGTACTTTCCTGAAGAGGTCTACAGTTGGTTGCCGAAATATAGAATCTTCTTTTATTCGAAGTCTATTTTCTCCGACTGTGGGTTTCTTGTGTGTCATTATTACAAGTAATACAAGCTCAACGAATACAAACCGATTTCCGTGAGTATTCACGTATGGATGTATGAGCTATACATTATGTTTATATTTCTTTGTATCTATATATTTCCTATTTACTTACGTGCGTATTGATTTAATTATTTATTTATTAATTTACCTATTTATTTACTTATACATTTTATTTTTTGGATTATTTGCTTAACTACTTGCTTATATAATTATTCATTTATTTAGTTATCCATTTGTTTATCTATTTTTTCATTTGCTTGTATATTTGTTTTTATAATCATTCATTTACCTATTTATTGATCTAATTATGTATATATTCATATGCTTATATATATATTTAAGTAACTATGTAATTCAATCGTTTTATTTGACAATCTACGTTGTATGGTTACATATCCTATGGAGTTAATTTCAAACGTAATTTGACCGACATTGCATTTTTTTTCCTATATGACATAAGTTAAACACGCTTGTTTAATTACAGCGAAGACCTCCAGTGTAGCGTCACATTCCCCAATGGCAAATTTCTTTTTCATTTTTCGTTATTGATTAATCGATCAGTTGGTTGACTAGTTTTCTGATGTCTTGATATGTCTATTCAGTAATTTGTGTGCTCCTTTAATATAAATTCTAACAGGCTGATACTAGGAGAAGGTGAGTACGATCCTTCTTTTTCTAGATAATCTCCTCCTTCTCTTCCTCCTATTTCTCCTCCTCTTCTTCCTTCTCCTCCTCCTCCTCCTCCTCCTCCTCCTACTCCTCCTCCTTCTGCAGTCTCTCTTCTTTCTCTCTCCTCATTCCAATACTCATTCTATTTCTTTTTCTATTCACACTTCACTCTCTTTTTCCTCTTTCCCATCCGATACTCTTCACGCAACTTTTCCTCTTCTTCCTTTTCCTCTTTTTCTCCCTCTCTCTCCTCCCCCCTCTCCTCCTCCTTCCTCTTCTCCTCCTCCCTCTCTTTCTCCTCTCTCTCCTCCTTCTCCTCTCTCTCCTCCTCCTCCCTCTCCTCCTCCTCCCTCTTCTCCTCCTCCCTCTCCTCCTCCTCCCTTTTCTTTTTCCTCCCTCTCCTCCTCCTCCCTCCTTCTCTTCCTCTTCCTCCTCCTCCTTCGTCCTATTCCCCTCACCGTTCATTATCTACCTCATTTCTTTTCTATTTTTGGTTGTCTGTAATCCCCCCCCTCCGTCTCCTCCTCCCTCTTTATTCCTTCCTCCTCTTCCTCCTCTTCCTCCTCTTCCTCCTCTTCCTCCTCTTCCTCCTCTTCCTCCTCTTCCTCCTCTTCCTCCTCTTCCTTCTACTTCACCCTTTCGCTAGGCCAAGGTACTTTACAGAAGTTGTTCTGCTGTAAACCTTACAACTTCATTTCATCTCGTGGCCGGACCTTGTCCAGGACTTAGGATCATCATTTAATGTCTTTGCAACGATGACGCAATTTATAGATGATGGACTGGGCCAGTGGTTCTCAAACTATGGGTTGCGACCCCAGAGCTGGGTCGCGAGATCAATTTTGATGGGTCGCGCAGATCAATTCTGATGGGTCGCGAGATCAATTTTGATGGGTCGCGCAGATCAATTCTGATGGGTCGCGAGATCAATTTTGATGTATCGCGAGATCAATTTTGATGGATCGCGAGATCAATTTTGATTTGTCGCAAGGTCAATTTTGATGGGTCGCAAGGTCAATTTTGATGGGTTGCGAGATCAATTTTGATGGGTCGCGAGATCAATTTTGGTGGGTCACGAGGTCAATTTTGATGGATCGCGAGATCAATTTTGGTGGGTCACGAGGTCAATTCTGATGGGTCGCGAGATCAATTTTGTTGGATCGCGAGTTCAATTCTGATGGGTCGCGAGATCAATTCTGATGGATCGCGAGATCAATTTTTTGGGGGTCGCGAGATCAATTTTGATGGGTCGCGGAGTCCCGCGAATTTAGATACTGGTAAATGAGAAGCATTAATCTAGTTTTTCTGAAGGAAATGCAGTGCCGTGGATTCTGTTAATCTAGTTTTGTTAAAGAAAAGCTGTACACATTACTTTTTCCAAAGTAAAGGGTATGTATCACTGTCCATTTTCTTTCTCTTTACTTTATTCTGTGTCGCGAAGGAGTGAAATGTTCCAAGCCAGACGACTCTAGTCGCCTTTGCACAGGATTCGATCCTAGGAGGACCGATGACATCATACTTCTCTACTCTTCTTCCTCCTCCTCCTCCTCCTCCTCCTCCTCCTCCTCCTCCTCTTCCTCCTCCTCCTCCTCCTCCTCCTCCTCCTCCTCCTCTTCCTCCTCTTCCTCTTTCTCCTCCTCCTCCTCCTCCACCTCCTCCTCCTCCTTCTCCACCTCTTCCTCCTCCTCTTCCTCCTCCTCCTCCTCCTCTTCCTCCTCTTCCTCCTCCTCCTCCTCCTCCTCTACCCTTCCTACTCCTCCTTTTCCCTTTCTTCCTTTTTCTTCGTCTCCCATTCTCCCCTCCTCCCTTCTCCTCTACTTTGCTTTCTCAGTCTTCTTCCTCCTACTCCTCCTCCTCCTCCTCCTCCTCCTCCTCTACTTCCTCCTCCTCCTCCTCTACCCTTTTTCCTCCTCCTCTACCCTTCCTCCTCCTCCTCCTCTACCCTTCCTCTTCCTCCTCCTCCTCCCTCCACTCTACCCTTCCTCCTCCCCTCCTCCTCCTCCTTCTCTTCCCTTTCTTCCTTTTTCTTCGTATCCCATTCTCCCCTTCTCCCTTCTACTTTGCTTTCTCAGTCTTCTTCCGCCTCCTCCTCCTGCACTTCCTCCCCTCTTCCTCCCCTCTTCCTCCTTTTTCTCATGCTTTCTTCTCCCGTCCTTGCCCTTCTCCTACGCTTCGCTTTCCTCCTCCTCCTCCTCCTCCACCTCCTCCTCCTCCACCTCCTCCTCCTCCTCATTTTCCTTATCCTTTCTTCTCCCGTCCTTACCTTTCTCCTACGCTCCCCCTTCCTATTCCTCCTCCACCTCCTCCTCCTCCTCCTCCACTTCCTCCCCTCCTCCTCCTCCTCCTCCTCCCCGCCTTGTTCCGGATATTTACTCACGGTCAATTTATCTATTTTCATACGGTCCCTCTCCCCTCTCCTTCCATCCTTCCCAACCACTCTTTACTCTCTCTCTCTCTCTCCACCTCTTCTCTTCTTCTTCATCCTTCTGTCCCCCTTTTCTTGACCCCCCTCTCTACCCCCTCTCTCTCGCTCTCTCCCCCCCTCTCTCTCTCTCTCTCCTCTCTCTCTCTCTCCCCTCTCTCTCCCTCTCCCCTCTCTCTCTCTCCCCTCTCTCTCTCTCCCCTCTCTCTCTCCCCCTCTCTCTCTCTCTCTCTCCCCTCTCTCTATCTCTCCTCTCCCTCTATCTCTCTCTCTCTCTCTCTCTCTCTCTCTCTCTCTCTCTCTCTCTCTCTCTCTCTCTCTCTCTCTCTCTCTCTCTCTCTCTCTCTCTTCTCCCTCTCTCCCCTCTTCCTCTCTCCCCTCTTCCCCTCTCCCCTCTCCCTCTCTCCCCTCTCCCTCTCTCCCCTCTCCCTTTCTCCCCTCTTTCTTTCTCCCTCTCTTTCCCTCTCTCTCTCCCCTCTCTCTCTCCTCCCCTTTCTCTCTTTCCTACCCCGCCTCTCTCTCTCTCTCCCATCACTCTCTCTCTCCCCTCTCTATTTCTCTCCCCTCTCTCTCTCTCCCCTCTCTCCCTCCTCTCTCCCCCCTCTCTCCCTGTTCCCCTTCTCTCCCACTCTCTCCCACTCTCTCTCTTTCTCTCTCTCACACTCTCTCTCTTTCTCTCTCTCCCATTCTCTCTCTCTCTCTCTCTCTCTCTCTCTCTCTCTCTCTCTCTCTCTCTCTCTCATACTCCCCCTCTTTCTCTCTCTCCTTCTCTCTCCTCTCCCCTCTCTCTCTCCCTCCCTCTCTCCCTCTTTCTCTCCTGCTATCTCTTCTGCTATCTCTGTCTCTCTCTCCTCCTCACTCCCTGTCTCTCATTCACACTCATTCAGACATTTTCTCTTCTCTCTCTCTCTCTCTCTCTCTCTTTCCCCCTCCCTCTCTCACTCTCACTCCCACTCATTCCCACTGTATGTGTGCGTGTGCGTGTGTGCGTGTGTGTGTGTGTGTGTGTGTGTGTGTGTGTGTGTGTGTGTGTGTGTGTGTGTGTGTGTGTGTGTGTGTGTGTGTGTGTGTGTGTGTGTGTGTGTGTGTGTGTGTGTGTGTGTGTGTGTGTGTGTGTGTGTGTGTGTGTGTGTGTGCTCGCATGTGTGTGTGCTTGTTTGTTTACCTGCCTGTATGTATGCTCCTCTCCCGCTGTTTTACTTTTACTTTCTCCGACTGTCTGTTCTACTCAACTCCCGGTTCACCTCCGCAAATATTTTCTTCCACCTCTTCCACTCTCCCCCTCCCTCCCGCCTCCACTACTGCTTCTTCGCCTTTTCACTCTCCACAGGGTCTCCTCAAGTAGAAACGTTCTAACCTCCGCTTCCCCCGTCTTCTTTGCCCCACGTAACTCTCCCCCTCCCTGCCCTTGCCCTTGGTCCTGACCCCAGGATGAGTCTTGCCCTTGTACTTGCCCCGGCACTTTTCCTTGCCTCAGATCTTAACCTTGCCCTTGTACTAGCCCCGGCACTTTTCCTTGCCTCAGATCTTGCCCTTGCCCTCGCATTTCGACCTGCCTCTGCCCCTGTTCCTACCCTTGCCCCTGCCCCTGTACCTGCGTTCGCCCCTACCCATGTCATGGTCTGTTCCTGCTCAGGCATTCAAGTCTCCCTGCACCTGCCCTCAACTCTGCACCAAGATTTAACCTTTCCCACTTATGTTTCTTCCCTGCCTTTAACCCTGCGCTAACCTTTGCTTTGCCCTGTCTTTAACCTGGTCCTTAAATCCTTCAGTCTAAATCTCGTTTTCTATTCCCTTGTATTGATTATTGCTAACTCTTAGCTCTAACCTAGAACCTACTACTGTGCTCTGATTTTACCCCTATCCCCAACCATTGCCTAAACCTTATGTGCGTGTTTGTGTGTATGTGTATGTGTGTGTGTGTGTGCATGCGCGCGCGCGTGTGTGTGTGTGTGTGTGCGTGTGTGCGTGTGTGCGCGCGCGTGTGTATGCGCCCTGTATGGCCTCCTGTAGTCTTGCTTTGCCATAATATCTTTCGTATCAGGACAATTTCCCCCAGAGGACAATTTCCACCGTTGACAATTGCCCCTTAGGACATTTCCCCCGAGAATAATTTCCCCCGTTGACAATTACCCCCTGCGACAATAGCCCCCTACGACATTCCCCCCCCCCCCGAGGACAATTTCCCCCCGTTGACAATTGCCCCCTGGGACAATTGCCCCCTAGGAAGAAGATAGGGAGGGCGTGGTGGTAGTAGTGGGAGGCGCTAAGAAAACGAGTCCCTAGCTTTCACCCTGACACTGTCCCAACTTCTCCATTTGGGTCTGTATCTGCCTTCAGCCTCCCACTATTGTAATATCTGTTCCCCTCCTTCGCCTTGTCATCTCTCCTCGACACCCTTTCACAAGACTTAGCCTCTGGCCCGTAGACAGTCTTGCCTTTACATTTGTCCTGTATTTCCATATCCCGCCATAGCCGCACCCTTACCCATTGATTTTGATATATCTTGCCCCTTTCCACTTTCGCCTCAATACTTTCCTTTACCTTTATCCTGAACTGCACCCCATGCCCTTGCCCCTTGCCCCTTGCCCTTCGCCCCTTGACCCTTGCCCCATACCTTGACCCTTGCCCCATACCCCTTGCCCCTTGCCCCTTGCCCCTTGCCCCTTGCCCCTTGCCCCTTGCCCCTTGCCCCTTGCCCCTTGCCCCTTGCCCTTCCTTGCCCCTTGCCCCTTGCCCCTTGCCCCTTGCCCCTTGCCCCTTGCCCCTTGCCCCTTGCCCCTTGCCCCTTGCCCCTTGCCCCTTGCCCCTTGCCCCTTGCCCCTTGCCCCTTGCCCCTTGCCCCTTGCCCCTTGCCCCTTGCCCCTTGCCCCTTGCCCCTTGCCCCTTGCCCCTTGCCCCTTGCCCCTTGCCCCTTGCCCCTTGCCCCTTGCCCCTTGCCCCTTGCCCCTTGCCCCTTGCCCCTTGCCCCTTGCCCCTTGCCCCTTGCCCCTTGCCCCTTGCTCCTTGCCCCTTGCCCTTTGCCCCCTGGACCTCATAGCACCAACTCGTAACTTCTGTCCAACTCGCTTCTGCAGTCCCCTTAGTGTGCCATTCCAATGTCAATCCCACATTACGATTCCGCCTCCCACGATCCGACTTCCCTCTTGACTCCTACAATCTCCTTACTCCCTCCTTAAACTCCCTCCCTTTGCCCCTCCCATTCCCTCCTTCCCCTTCACTTTCACCTCTTTGTTGCCCCTAACCCTCTCTTCTTCTGCTTCCTTCCTTCCTCTTTCTCCTCCCTCACTCGTTCTCCCCTTTTTGTCCCCATCTTTATTTGCCCAGAACCTCTCTCCTTTGGTCTTCCTCCATTCCATTCTGTCTAGAGGAGTATTGGTCTCGCATTCGCTTAGTTGTGGGTTCGAATCCCGCACTTCTCTCTTGTTCCCAGCAATGACTGTCACCTGCTTCAACAGTCCAAGTGCTTCATAAGGCAAAGGTGATGTCTTTGGCCACAGGTACGTGATTTCCTGGCCTAGGCTCCCCACCCTCTTCTCTTTTGTTGTTCTCTCTTTGTTGTTCTCTCTAAATTTTCTTCTGACCTCTAGATACCTTCCCTTTCCACTGCCTCTTCTTCTCCTTTCTGGTCTTATTATTCTTCCCAACACTTTCTGCCTTTCTTTTCTTCCATCCCATCTTCTCCGTTTACCTCCTTTTCCTCACCCTTCCTCTCTTTTTTCCTTTCTACTATTAACTTTTTCCTATTCATTTCTTTCTTCTTCCTCTCCTTCATTCTTCCCTTTTCTTCCCTTTCGTTTTCTTTCTTCTTTCCTTTCCCTCACCCTTCCTCTCTTTATCCCTTCTACTATTTCCTTTTTCTCATTCACTTCTTTCTTCTCCCTCTCCTTCCTTCCTCCATTTTCTTCCCTTTCGTTTTCTTTCTTCTTTCCTTTCCCTTTTTTCATTCTCCCGTTTCTTCTCCCTGTTCTTTCACCTTTCCTTTTCCCCTCTTTAGCCTCCTTCTTCTGTTTTTCTTCTCTAATCTTTCTTCCCTTCCTCTCCTCTCTTCCCGTTTTCATCTACTCGCAACAATAACTTCCCTTCTATATTCACGTTCTGAACGTCCGTATTCTGATGTACTGACGTCAGAATGCGTTCATACAAGTTCCCGACATGTGACAAACTTTATATTCACGTTGTGAACGTCTGTAGTCTGATGCACTGACGTCAGAATACGTCCATACAAGTCCCCGACATGTGACAAACTTTATATTCACGTTCTGAACGTCCGTAGTCTGATGCACTGAGGTGAGAGCACGTCCATACAAGTCCTCAACATGTGACAAACTTGAGGAATGGCTACCCCGGGAGCATGTGTCCAACTCGGGGAAGAAAACGGAGCGTCATCGCATCACACTATGGCCGTTTCGTCCAGCTTATCACATACTGGTGACGTTTGTGGACGCCCCTTTGTTCGTTGTTGTGACTTCACACAACAAGAGGTCAGACACTGTCGACCATAACAAGCCGAGTCGGAAGATCAAAGGAAGAAAATAAGTGAAATTTAGAAATAGAATGTCATCATAATTATACTGACAATACGAGACTGAAAATTCATTTTCAATCCACTCCCATAGAAGAAGGCCTAAATTTGTAATTCAGACACAACTTTGTTAAAGCAAGACTTCTGACGTCATCTTGGGCATACGGCCAAGAGCATTTGCCTTACTGAAATAAGACTATTTTCGTCAAATTGCTCCGTGCATGTCACTGAGATTATTACCAAAATGTTTTGCATTCCCTGTTCGTATTTTTGTATTCAGGACAATGGTGTATTCCACAGAAGCAACAAAGGCTCGAACTCGAGAACCGTATGCTTCATGGTTGTGTGGAGTGATGCCGTCAGCTTTTAGAGAACTGAATTTTGTATTGTTTCCCCAGACGACTATCTTTTAAACTTATATTTATTTTCTTCGTTTGCCTACTAAGACGTCAACGCTCAGAGTCCGATGATTCCAGTCTGACGAGTCTAGCAATGTTTTGATTACGACTTCTAGCCCCAAGACACACACACAAACGCATACACACACATACGCACACACACACACACACACACACACACACACACACACACACACACACACACACACACACACACACACACACACACACACACACACACACACACACACACACACACACACACACACACACACACACACACACACACACACACACACACACACACACACACACACACACATACACGTACACACAAAACCTTGCCCCTGCCTGCCTCCAATGGAGAGAGACTTGTTCCCCTGCACTTGCCATGTCAGTGTTTACATCTGAGGGTCGATGTGTAAGGCTGCGCTGCCAGAAGAACGATAATGCACGAATACGTACATAGACACGCACATAAGTACATGCTCACACTCACGCGTTCGCGTGCACACATGTGCACATACACACACGTGCACACACACACACACGGGAATACAGACACATACACACACACGCGCGCGCACGCCCATACAATATATGAGGTCGGAGTTCCTTCTGGGAAAGTAATAACTGTCGATCAAGAGTCGAACACTTTGTTCAAGACCATAGCGAGTCATACACACGCGCATATACACACATACACACACACACACACACACACACACACACACACACACACACACACACACACACACACACACACACACACACACACACACAAAGTGTGACATATGGAGCAAGTTGGATGAAAATGCAATCCCAGCCAACACCATAAACGAACTTAGGCAAAGTTTGATGAATGGAGGCAAAGAGACGAAACCCCATGACTATAGCTCTAAACCCGTATGCAACAACTAGATATACATGACTAGGAAATTGCACAAACGCGCGCACATGCACATACGCACACACTCACGTGCGCACATGCACACACGCACACACTCACACACACACACACACACACACACACACACACACACACACACACACACACGCACACACACGCACACACACACACACACACACACACATACACACACACACACACACACACACACACACACACACACATCTTCAAACTTTTGTTCTTTTCCCCCTGCATCTTATATCTTCTTTCCTCCTCCGCCTTTTTTTTTATTTGCTCTTCCTCTTCAAAATCCTTTTTATCGTTTCCTTCTCTCCCTCCTCCTCCTCCTGCTTCTCTTTTTTTTTTCCTTTTCTTCTTCCTCATTCTTCTATCCCGTTTGAGGTTATTAACTACATGATTTTCATGTAATCAGTATCTTAGTGACTTTAGTGATATCTTCGTTAATAGGAGCCATGCAGGAGTAACTTATGGCTGGAGAATAATCTGCTCTCAAAAAGTATACTGAGTACCTTTAACTGTTGCTATCACTTCTTAGATATGTCTTCTCTAACACCTCTGTGACTACAGTATCTTTAAATATCTCGCCTCTAACACCTCTGTGACTATTTGGTCCGATATTGTCATCAGAAATAGAAACGCCATGTTTTGCCAAGAGGGTACTTTTATCCCCCTCCTACATTTTCTTTTATTTCTTTTCTTATCCTTTTCCCTTTCATCCTATCCCTTCTTCCTTTTTCTTCTTCTACTCCTCCTATTCCTCCTTTTCATACTCCACCTTTTCTTCCAACTCCTCTACCTTTTTTTTCTTCTTCTACTTCGAAGCTCGCTGGCTGAGCGGGTTAGGGCGTCGTTACTTACGGCGAAGGTCGAGGTAAGGACGGTTTGAATCCTGCCACCGGCGAAGTTGAACCAAGGGCATGGTTCATTAAATTTCACGCTACAAAAGCCCTCTGTGAGGGGCACCGTCCTAGCCTCCCGATAGTGGGGAATGTGTGACGTTAAACCATATCACATCACATCACATCACCTCCACTTCATTTTTCTCTCTCTCTTGTCATCTTCGTATTCCTCTGCTTCTTCCTTCTCCTGTTGGCTTTCCTGAAATCACCTTAATTCCAAGCCATTGACACTGAGCAAGCCGGGTCATGAGGTCCACCAACGTGAAGTGGAAGAGAACGAGAAAGGAGAGGATTGAAGTGAAGAAGAAGAGGAGGAGGAATTAAGGAAGACAGATGAAGGGCGACTTGAAAGTGAGGGGAAAGAGACCGACGGAAGAGAGATGAAGGACGACTTGAAAGTGAGGGGAAAGTTAATTTTTTGGCCTTTTAGAATTCGATCAATGGTATTCTATGTTCCATGTTGTCATGGAAAGGGACAAGAGGAGGGAAAAGGACAGGAAGTATAGGGGGTGGGTGAGCGGTAGATGTGTGAGTGGGCGTTCACGAGGGGAAGGGCGAAAGAGGATGAGGGCGTGAGTGAGGGTGAGGGTGAAGGTGAGAATGAGAGTGAGGATAAGAGTGAGGATAAGAGTGAGAGTGAGAGTGAGAGGGTGGGGGTGAGAGTAAGTATGAGAATGAGAGTGAGAGTGAGAGTGAGATGGTAAGGGTGAGGGTGAAGGTGAGGGTGAGAATGAGAGTGAGGATAAGAGTGAGAGTGAGAGTGAGTGAGAGGGTGAGATTGAGAGTAAGGATGAGAATGAGAATGAGAGAGAGAGGGTAAGGGTGAGGATGAAGGTGGGGGTGAGAATGAGAGTAAGGATAAGAGTGAGAGTGAGAGTGAGAGGCTGAGAGTAAGAGTGAGAGTGAGAGTGAGAATGAGAGAATGAGAGAATGAGAGAATGAGAGAATGAGAGAATGAGAGAATGAGAGAATGAGAGAATGAGAGAATGAGAGAATGAGAGAATGAGAGAATGAGAGAATGAGAGAATGAGAGAATGAGAGAATGAGAGAATGAGAGAATGAGAATGAGAATGAGAATGAGAGGGTAAGGGTGAGGGTGACAACGAGGATTAAGAGGCTCAGAGTACAGGCGGGAGAGCAAAGTAAAGGGAAGGTAAGGAAGAGTAGGGGAGAGCAAGGGAAGGGGGAATGGAGGAAGAGGACAGGACGGGGGGGGGAGATAGGGAGAAAATAAAGTAAGAAAAGAAAGAAGGAATTGAAGGAAGGAATAAGAAGGGGGACATAGCGAGGAACTTGAGGTTTGTTACTATTACGGATTGTAGTGTGCCAACGCTTCTATCGTTGTGAACAGCCTCGCTCTGCTGTCGCGCGTTGAGCCTGGTCCACACCGAGCCTCGTGCAGCGCTGCATGAGGCAGATGGCAGTGTTGAGCGCAGTGCCGAGCCTCGCTCTGATGTCGCGCGTTGAGCCTGGCCCACACCGAGCCTCGTGCAGCGCTGCATGAGGCAGATGGCAGTGTTGAGCGCAGTGCCGAGCCTCGCTCTGATGTCGCGCGTTGAGCCTGGTCCACACCGAGCCTCGTGCAGCGCTGCATGAGGCAGATGGCAGTGTTGAGCGCAGTGCCGAGCCTCGCTCTGCTGTCGCGCGTTGAGCCTGGTCCACACCGAGCCTCGTGCAGCGCTGCATGAGGCAGATGGCAGTGTTGAGCGTAGTGCCGAGTGTCCGCATTGTCCGCAAATGCAGTGACAGTGCTAATGGACAGCGTAGAAACTCGGCGCTGCATTCAACACTGCCAGCTGCATGAGGATCAGTGTGGACCCGGACTTACCTTATATCTCATGTGCTGGCAAGGAAAATGAAAGAAAGGAAAGTAGGGAAATGTGAGACCAACGAGAGGAAAATGGGTAAAAATTTGAATAGGGAGGGAGATGGGGCAGGAGTGAAAAGATGCGAGATGAGGAGAAATAACATAACATAAGAACATAAGAATGAAGGAGACTGCAAGAGACCATAAGGCCTTCACTAGGCAGTTCCGTAAAGAAGGCAAGAGATAATGCAAAAGGAAAGGGAAGGAAACGAAAAGGGAAGTGGGATAGGCAGAAACAAGCAGAGAGTTTCAGATGAAAGGAGAATGGGATGCTTAGGAAGCGGTTAAGAATTCTAAGAACAAGAACGGAGGAGAAATAGAAGAGAGGATTAATGTGATGGGTGGAGTATAGAGGAGTGAGAAAAAAGAGAAGAAAAAACAAAGAAACAAGATACACTTATAGCATAATATTTTGACTTGATAGATCCAGCCATCATCAATTGATTATAGTCATCATTAGTTTGACCCACGTTTGGAATATGTTGCCTCTATATGATCCCCGAAGCTCATCATAGACGCTGGCAGATTGGGGAAAGGATAAAGCGACAACAACCCGCGAAGCTGATGGCAATTATCAAAAACAAACCACACGAAAACTGATTGAAGCGTTTGAATTGATTCCTCATGAATCTGGGAACGTAACTTGATGCCAGGGTCAAGGGTGGTGTCATTTAAGTGCCGACATCGGGAACGGAAATGGCACGGGCAGGTCGAGTGGGAGGCAGGGAAGGAGGGGTAGGTACAATGGGAGTAGGAATGGGAAAAGAGAGAGAGAGAGAGAGAGAGAGAGAGAGAGAGAGAGAGAGAGAGAGAGAGAGAGAGAGAGAGAGAGAGAGAGAGAGAGAGACGGACGAAAATTGATATGAGAGTAAGATGTGAGTGAGAATGGGAGTAGGAGTGGGAGTGGGAGTGGGAGTGGAGTGGGAATGGAGTGGGAATGAAGTGGGAGTGAGGACAAGAGTTAGAATAGGGTTGGGGTAAGAATGTGGGTAGGAGTGAGAGTGGGAGTGGGAGTGAGGGTGAGATTGGAGTGGGAATGAAGTAGGAGTGAGGATAAGAGTTAGAATGGGGTGGGGTGAGAATGGAATAGGGAGTGGGAGTGGGAATGGGAGTGGGAGTGGGAGTGGGAGTGGGAGTGGGAGTTGAGTAGGAATGAAGTGGGAGTGAGGATAAGAGCTAGAATGGGGTGGGGTGAGAATGGGAGTGGGAGTGGGAGTGGGAATAGGATTGGGAGTGCAAGTGGGAGAGGGAGCAGGAGTAGGGGTACCGTGAAGAATGGAGGTAGTAATAGTAGTTCCATGGAAATGGGAATGGAAAGCAGGAGTACAAATGGCAGTATCAGTGGGAGTAGGAAGGGAGTAGGGGAGGAAAGGGAGAGGTATGTGGAGTGGGAGTGACAGTGACAGAAGTGGAAGTGGTAACGTCAGTGGGAGTGGAGTAGCGGTGACGGTGGGAGTAGCAGCAAAAGCAGTGGGAGTTCAATGGGAGTTGCAACACATGTAGGAGTGACAGAGACAGAGGAAAGGCAGTAGCAGTGAGAGAGGGAGTGGGAAGGGGAGTGAGAGTGGGAAAGGGAGTAGGAGTAGGAATGGGAGGGTTAGGAAGAATAGGAGGAGGAGTCTGTGTGAGAGGAGAAGGATACTTGTGATTTTTATTTGTTTGTCTTGCGGGTCTGCCCTCCTATCTGTCTGTCTGTCTGTCTTCCCGCCCGCCCGCCTGTCTGTCCGTCTGTCTGTCTACATCTGTCTGTGCTATTGTTAGCATTCCCCATAAATTTTTGTTGTTGAACGGCCGTTCGCAAAAGGCGGAGAACATGTCTTCTACTTCAACATCTTCAATACGTGGAATAGATTATATATTTTGTTCTTGTGACGCTCGAGAATTTGTTTCTTTACAGAAGCAGATGCCATACTAAAAGGGTTTTGGATAACTTGGCATCCAGAACAGAGTGTGAGCATTGCCCTTTAGCAAATAAAAACAATCAGATGTGGACTAGAATAGGTTGGAGGGTAAGTGTCTTAATTTTCGATTTGGTCGTACATAACGTCTGTGTTAGTCAATGTTAGGTTAAATTATTCAGTAGAACGCATTCAGCCTTTGGCACAAATCTATGTCACCCTGGGTGATGTATTCATTCTTTATCACCGTGCGATTTTATTCACCAAGAAGAATCCTATTACAATTGCCATCGACAATATCATCACCCCTTACAATAGACACCAACACATGCCTCGTCTAGCCACGGCGTATGTACAGGGGGATTTGATCCCATTCGAAAGCCGAAGCGATACAGTGGATATGCAGGGAGGGAATGAGATGAAGTAGATTGAGTTGCAGGGGTAGAGGAAAGAGGAAAAGGGAGAGGGAGAGGGAGAGGGAGAGGGAGAGGGAGAGGGAGAGGGAGAGGGAGAGGGAGAGGGAGAGGGAGAGGGAGAGGGAGAGGGAGAGGGAGAGGGAGAGGGAGAGGGAAAGAAAGAGGGAGAGGATGAGGGAGAATGAGAGAGAGAGGAAGTGGAAGAGGAAGAGGAAGAGGATGAGGAAGAGGAAGAGGAAGAGGAGGAGGAGGAGGGAGAGGGAGAGGAAGAGGAAGAGGAAGGAGAAGGAGGAGGAGGAGTAAAAGGAAGAAAAGATTGAAGAGGAGGAAAAATGGAAGAGGATAAAGAACAGAAAAGGGAGGAATATGGATGAGGATGGAGAAGAGGAAGGGGAAGAGGAAAAGAAAGGAAAGAAGGAAGAGGAGGAAAATGGAAGAGGATTAGGAACATGAGGAGGAGGAAAGAAGGAGTGGGAGGAGGATGAAGAACATGAAGAGGAGGAGGAGGTGGAGGAGGAGGAGGAGGAGGAGGAGGAGAAAGAATAGGTGGAGAAAGAGGAGTGGAGAAAGACAGAGATAGAGGAGGAAAAAGAAGAAGAAGAAGAAGAGGAGGAGGAGGAGGAGGAGGAGGAGGAGGTGGAGAAAGAGAGAGAGTAGAAAGACAGAGATAGAGGAGGAGGAAGAAGAAGAAGAAGAAGAAGAAGAAGAAGAAGAGGAGGAGGAGGAGGAGGAGGAGGAAGAGGAGGAGGAGGAAATGGAGGAGGAGGAGGAGGAGGAGAAAGACAAAGATATAGATAGAGACAAATTCTGAGAAAAAAATAGAGAAGTACAGATGGAAATTGAGACGGAGATGGAATCAGAGCGAGCGAAAGGAGCGGAAGATAAAGATGGAAGCGAATACGAAGACGAAGAACAAACTGGAGGTGCTGCTGGAGACGAAGAACAACATGGAGGTGCTGCTGGAGGCGAAGAACAAACTGGAGGTTCTGCTGGAGACGAAGAACAAACTGGAGGTTCTGCTGGAGACGAAGAACAAACTGGAGGTGCTGCTGGAGACGAAGAACAAACTAGAGGTTCTGCCGGAGGCGAAGAACAAACTGGAGGTGCTGCTGGAGACGAAGAACAAACTGGAGGTTCTGCTGGAGACGAAGAACAAACTGGAGGTGCTGCTGGAGGCAAAGAACAAACTGGAGGTTCTGCTGGAGGCGAAGGATGTGGCGAAGGTGCTGGAAGTAGAAAGTGGAGAAGATGGAGACTAGACTGAATGTGAAGACGAAGGCGGAGGTAGATTTGGAGGCGGAGGTGGAGGGGGAAGAGGAGGTGGAGGTGGAGATGGTGGTGATGGTGGAGATGGTGGAGATGAAATGAAGATAAAGAATAGGGACAAGTAATTAGAAAATGGAGAAGATGGAGACTAAAGTGATTGTGAAGATGAAGGTGGAGATAGATTTGGAGGTGGAGGTGGAGATGTTGGAGATGGTGGAGATGGTGGAAGTGGAGATGGAGGTGGAAATGGTGGAGATGGTGGAGATGGAGGTGGAAATGGTGGAGATGGTGGAGGCGGAGGTGGAGGTGGAGTGGAGGTGGAGATGGAGATGGAAATGGTGGAGATGGTGGAGGTGTAGGTGGAGGTGGAGATGGAGGTGGAAATGGTGCTGATGGTGGAGATGATGAAGGTGTAGGTGGAGGTGGAGACGAAGAGAAAGAATAGGGACGTGTAGTGGATATGGAGAGGTGAGCGAAGGCTGAGGTGGAGACGAAAGTGGAGGTGGAGTTGAAGAAGGAGGCGAATCTGGAGTGGAGATAAAAGAAAAGTGGAGGTAGTGACGAGAATGGAGGTGAAGATGGATGCGGCAATGGAGGTGGAAGAGGAGGTGGAGGGAAAGGTACAGAGCGAAAGTGGGGATGAAAGTGGAATTAAAATTGTAAGAAGAGGATGGAGCGAATGGGAGGCTACGGGTGGAAGAGGAGGTGGAAGAGGAGGTGGAGGTGGAGGTGGAAGAGGAGGTGGAGGTGGATAAGGAGGCGTCCGTGATGGTATCAGAGGACGAAGAGGAGAGGAATGAAATATTCAGATAAAAATGGATTAATGGAAAAAGGAGAGAGAATACACGAGACGGCAGAACAAGGGAGACGTATAGAGGAGAAATGGCTCGAAGTGGGGAACAAATGAAGACGAGGAAGGGAAGGGGAATAGAAGTACGGTGAATAAAGCAAAGGAAGGGAGAGAGACACAACGCGAGTAAGGAGGAGTGACAGGAAAGAATAAGGAGGAATGGAGGAGGAAAGAGAAAAGGGAAGGAGAGGCGAGGCAAAAGAGAAGAAGAAAGGGGAGATGAAAGAAGAGGAGGGAGAGTGAGAGGAAGAGGAGGAAGGTGGGGAGGAGGAGGAGGAGGAGGAGGAGGAGGAGGAGGAGGAGGAGGAGGAAGAGGAGGAGGAAGGTGAGGAGGAGGAGGAGGAGGAGGAGGAGGAGGAAGATGAGGAGGAGGAGGAGGAGGAGGAAGATGAGGAGGAGGAGGAGGAAGATGAGGAGGAGGAGAAGGAAGGTGAGAAGGAGGAGGAGGAAGGTGGAGAGGAGGAAGAGGAGGAGAAGGAAGGTGAGAAGGAGGAGGAGGAAGGTGGGGAGGAGGAAGAGGAGGAGGAGGGTGGGGAGGAGGAGGAGGAGGAGGAAGGTGGGGAGGAGGAGGAGGAGGAGGAAGGTGGGGAGGAGGAGGAGAAGGAGGAGGAAAGTGAGGAGGAGAAGGAGGAGGAGGAGAAGGAGGAGGAGAAGGAGGGGTAGGAGTAGGAGGATGAGAAGGAAGAAGAAGGAGGAGAAGACGAAGAAGGAGGATGCAAATGGATAAGAATAAGAAGACCATTGTAAAGTTTAAAAAAGAGAAGATGCGCGAGAGCAGAAGAAAAGAGAGCGAGGGTCCCATTGAAAGAGCCAAGATTACTAAACGAAAAAAAAAAAAAAATCTCGAATTTTTACTTCCAGCTGTGTTCCTAATAAGGGGATGGAATCAAGAACGAGGATCTAATTCCTCGTATTGCAATTGATATACGAAATAGTTTTTGTTAAAACTCGTTTAGTTTAATTTTAGTCTTTGACACCCAACCTCCTCCTCCTCCTCCCCCAATCCTCTCCAACACGTGTGAAATAGACAATGGTTATGTCTTTCAAACGAAAGCTGTTTTCCCTCACAGCTTGGAACAGTGATGTGTGAGGTTATTTAATACAATATATTTTTATCTCAGCTAAAGACTATCTTTATTATATGTAATATATATATATATATATATATATATGTGTGTGTGTGTGTGTGTGTGTGTGTGTGTGTGTGTGTGTGTGTGTGTGTGTGTGTGTGTGTGTGTGTGTGTGTGTGTGTGTGTGTGTGTGTGTGTGTGTGTGTGTGTGTGTGTGTGTGTGTGTGTGTGTGTGTGTGTGTGTGTGTGTGTGTGTGCGTGTGTGTGTGTGTGTGTGTGTGTGTGTGTGTGTGTGTGTGTGTGTGTGTGTGTGTGTGTGTGTGTGTGTGTGTGTGTGTACCTAGTTGTATTTTACGGGAAGAGAGCTATGCTCGTAGTAACCTGCTTTTGTATCTTTCCGCATCCAGTTTGTTCTTAAAGTCATGTATAGTTTTAGCACTCACTGTTTCCTCATTCAGTATGTTCCAGATATCTATCACTTTGTGTGGGAAGCTATTCTTTTTTAAGCCCTCTTCTGTAATTGTCCTTCTTAAGTTTCTTCTTGTGTCCTCTTGTTTTTCCTCTGTCCCACTTTAGTAAGTCACCTCTATCAAGGACTCCTATCCCTATGTGTGTGTGTTTGTGTGTGACACTATCATTATCATATAAATACATTTAGGAGCTCACTAAATGTAAATGCCTGATACATTTAGTAGCAGCCCTATCACAATAGTTTCGCCGAAAATGTGCCATAGAAAATCTCTGTGGTAGAAAAAAGAAAAAAAAACTAGGCCAAGTAAGGGTCAACAAAAGCCTTCTCCTCTGAAAGATGGATTTTTTTTTAACAATGCGCTCATGGTCAAAGGAATGGTGACGGGTTATGAAGGCCAAAGTTTCATCCTCCATACTTCTCTCTCCCTCACTCACTCACTCCCACTCTCCCCTCTCCCTCACTCCACCTCTCCCTCACTCCACCTCCCCCTCAATCCGCCTCTCCCTCATTCCCCTCTCCCTAACTCCCCCTCTCCTTCATTCCCCCTCTCCTTCATTCCCCCTCTCCCTCACTACACCTCCCCCTAACTCCACTTCTACCTCATTCTCACTCTCACTCCCGCTCTCCCTCACTCTCCCTCACTCTCTCACACTCTCCTTCCCTCTACCTCCCTCTCCCTTTCTCTCCCTCTTGCTCTCTAAGGATAACCATGGTTTTAGAAAAAATCTACCTTTCCCTTAAAAGGGAACAAGTGAATGACTGAATGAGTGAACGAATTAATGAATAGACGAATTGAATTAGTAGATAGATGAATAAATCAAACAAATTAACAAATGAATCAATAACTGAAAGAATAAGTAATTGAATGAATAGATAGATAAATAAAAAACAAATAGATAATTAGATGAACGAATCAATAAACAATTAGATAAATCAATGAATGAAAACATATATATATTGATAAACGAATAATGAAAAATCAATAAGTGAATAAATAAATAAATGTATATAAACAAATTAACTAATCAATATGAATAGATGAATAGATGAATAATTGAAGATAGATAAATGAATAAATAGATAATTGAATAAATGAATATGTAAACATGTAAGTAGATAAATAGATAAATAGATAAATGAATGAATAGACAAGTCAGTCAACTAATCAACAAACAAATAAATAAATAAATAAATAAATAAATCAAATCTCAGGAATGTTTTGAGTCTATTTAGCAGAATATCCTTTAAAAAATATCAGCTAAATATATCATACACCTTCATATACAAGTAGAAAGGCAACCCACGCTGGTATATAGAAGGCAGTTGATGAATTACTAGATTCAGAAATTTATAAGATATGTTTCCTTTATGCTCCACTATCTTTCATTCCACCCAATCTGATTACAATCTTGCCAAGGAACTGAAAGATATATATATATATATATATATATATATATGATTTCCAAATAACCCTCAACTCAATCGCTTACTTCATCCAAATTATGCTCCTCCTAATGTGAGCCTTGGAGACACTCTTTCCGTCAGTGTAGAGCATAAGTTTGATCAAGTTTCCATGATCCCATTATACAAATTACTAATAGAAATGCACAACCTAGAGTTACGAAGAACTTACGTTTCCTGGTAGTCCCAAGTTACTTCTTAGCTTCTTAGAATAACTTGTACACGGTTGCTCTACACGAGCCCCCTCTAGACGCATCGATCGTGAGGAGGTGAAGTCTACTTCGGTGCACTTAACGAACTTTTGCATGCGCTACTTCGCGGGGAGCATCCTTCTGGGGCCCGCTCGAGTTTGTCGCGGATATCGACTTAAAGGGCTTTAATAAATTTTAAGAGTTTTAGATTCTTTATTCATGCGTTCTTATTTTCACACAAGAATCCGTAAAGGTTTTGATAAATTTAAAGAGTTTTAGATTCTTTATTCATGCATTCTTATTTTCAAACAAGAATCCGTAAAGGGCTTTGATCAATTTTAAGAGTTTTAGATTCTTTATTCATGCGTCCTTATTTTCACACAAGAATCCGTAAATGTTTTGATAAATTTTAAGAGTTTTAGGTTCTTTATTTATGCGTTTTTATTTTCACACAAGAATCCGTTAAGGGCTTTAATAACATTTAAGAGTTTTAGATTCTTTATTCATGCGTTCTTATTTTCACACAAGAATCCGTAAAAGTTTTAATAAATTTTATGAGTTTTATATTCTTTATTCAGAATAATGAATAAAGAATCTAAAACTCTTAGGGGGGTGGACAGGATGCAGGGATGACCCGTCATCCAGGTGGTGCCGAGATGGGAGGGGAAGGAGGAGGGTGGAGGGGAGTGGAATATGTAGGGAATGGAATGGTTGGGAGTGGTTTTTATGCCTTTTTTTTAGCTACCCCCCTTGTAAGGTGGAAAAAGCCTTTGGTATATGTATGTATGAATCCGGAGCAAGCAACAGGAGTGTCAGTCCATAACTATGTAAGATTAAAAAAATAAGATAAATGAACCAATAAATCAATCAGATGAAAGCTGTGCCGGACCATCTGTATTAGTGCTGCTTAATCCATGTCTGTCCATTGGAATTGATTTTGGTATCTTTAAGGACTTTATTCTAGCAATTTAGGATTGGCACGACCACCAAAATTCATACGATTAACACCCCACCCCCACCCCAAGCGGTTCGATTACTTAACTTTTTTCCTGGCGACATTTTCTAACAAAGATTTTGTGGATTCCACAGTAATTTCAGAATATTCAGAAATTTAATATTTATTTACCTTATCCACGATAGGGTCGAAATAAGAGTAGAAATGTTAAGTCCAATTTATACGTGATTCGGTAGGTTCCTAATGTCACCTACGCGTAATTGTAGACTAACATGAGCAAGACAGCTGGGTTGCCTCTTTTTATGGCAAAAAATGGACGACATTGTCCATAGCTCTCAATGAGAGCCGAGTCAAATTCGTAAAATATCCCATACTTTCAGAGGATATCAATGATTTGATTGTCCGAGTCGCTTGCTAATGACGCTTACATGAATTATCCTCCATTCAGAAATAATCTAAGAAACGTGACATCAATCGTAGGCAAGGCACAAGTGAATCACTCCTTCAAAGGATTTCTTGTCCAAAAAGAAAGCACCCTAGGATTTTAGAACCAGTAGAAAGTTTATTGTCTTAAAGTGAATCACTCTCTCGTAGGATTTCCAGTCCAAAAAGAAAGCATCCTTGGATTTTAGAACCAGTAGAAAGTTTATTGTCTTAAAGTGAATCACTCTCTCGTAGGATTTCTAGTCCAAAAAGAAAGCATCCTAGGATTTTAGATCCAATAGAAAGTTTATTCTGTCTTAAAGCGAATCATTCTCTTATGGGATTTCTAGTCCAAAAAGAAAGCATCCTAGGATTTTAGATCCATTAGAAAGTTTATTCTGTCTTAAAGCAAATCATTCTCTTATGGGATTTCTAGTCCAAAAAGAAAGCATCCTAGGATTTTAGATAGAGTAAGAAAGTTTATTCTGTCTTAAAGCAAATAATTCTCTCATGGGGTTTCTAGTCCAAAAAGAAAGCATCTTAGATCCAGAAGAAATTTTATTCTGTCTTAGATCGGATCACTCTCTCATGGGATTTCTAGTCCAAAAAGAAAGCATCCTAGGATTTTAGATCCAGTAAGAAAGTTTATTCTGTCTTAAATCATATTCTGATACGCTTACAGAAGTAAAATGGGAGAAAATGTGGTGTGTGCAAAAGAAAGGTATTTGGAAAGACAACTATTATGTCTGCAAACAATGCTTGATTGCACTGTGTGTTGAATGTTTTGTCAATTATCA
This sequence comes from Oratosquilla oratoria, assembly GCF_046742065.1. NCBI lineage: Eukaryota > Metazoa > Arthropoda > Malacostraca > Stomatopoda > Squillidae > Oratosquilla > Oratosquilla oratoria. The sequence goes on along the minus strand of NC_134796.1, from coordinate 1,264,772 downwards.
TCGCGAAATAAAATTCTGGTTGACGAATTAATATTTACTTTTGCTTCTTGTGCAGTTCACATTATTTGGCTTTATTCCCAACCTGATTGATGTTGATTCTTATCAGTTATTGGACGGGGTTCAATATCATGTGGTTTATATACTTATACTTATTACTACAACCATCATTTATCATCACAAAAACAAATTCAAGTTCTTAAGGATTCAGTTCTCAGTCTCGTTAATCATTTGCTCTACTTGATAATCTTTAAATTTTGATTCGCCAATGTATTCTGTGGAATGATTTACCAGTCAAGGACTTACGTTTTATAAAATCCGAAATAGAAAATGGAAAAGTAAGGAAAACGGGTAAAATGACAGTGATATATCAGTCGTTAATTCAGCTGAGTACATACTCGCGTAAGCTGCAAAACCAAGTACGTTTGTAATTTAAATCAGTATCGTATAGAGAAAACGAAGAAATATTACAAAAAAATCATGAATATAACATACATAGGTTTTGCTTTCGCTAGTGCTAACTTAAATTATCTCAGGATGAAGTGCGGTAAGATGAGGGATCTCTTGACGCCAGCACTCCGAGTCATCGCCAATTCACTCGTATGCGTTAACTGTTTCCATTATATGGACAGTGCATGAGGGATAATGTAAATAATTTTTTACACTATCGATCTGGAATAAAGTATTTCGACACGCACACTCATACACACACACAATTATATATATATATATACATATATATATATATATATATACATACATTATATAAATATATATATATATATATATATAGATATATATATATATATATATATATATATATTAACAACCATAATGCACTTTAATTCTAAGCCATCAACATCGGGAGATCCAATGGAGGCCGACATGCAGAAATTGAAATGTGGTACTGCCAAGGACTCGAACCCAGCTATCGTATGACAAGTGTTGTAGTGACTTACCGACTACGCTATATATATATATATATATATATATATATATATATATATATATATATATATATATATATATATATATATCATGAAAGAAAGTAATTGCTGGACTCGTCGATATAAGTTTATTCCTACGTTTCAAACACTTTCCGGGGTTAGTCTTCAGGTATATACAAAGATAGCAAATGTAATCAATATAAAGGGCCATGTGTGCCACCTTGTCAAAGGTGTCACAAGCGACCACTACTCTGAAAAAAGTACATTCACTACCTGATAGGACACCAGTTCATAAAGTACCCACGTCATTACTATAAATTAGACAATTTTATGGATGGGGATGACGGGTGGTGATGGATACGGAGCTGCCTAGTGTAGGCCTTATGGTCTCTTGCAGTCTCCTTCATTCTTATGTTCTTAAATTACCAGAAAAAAGACAACGTACAAAAATTTAAATACACACATAAGTTACTTGCCCTTCCATATATTCATATATTTTTTAAGAAAGTACATATAACAAACTTTTGATCTAAATATCAATCTAAGCTTAGGTATGTACAGGCTTGATAATTTCATTTCAAAGAAAATTGTTGAATGTTATCCTGCCCGGATATTTGGTCCATCTGTGACCTGAGGACTGTGGGTAATTTTCTCAGGCTTGTGTGATTTATCTTTCCATGTTCCTTACAATATATCTACTTCTGTAGTATATATACCGTCTGTATCTCCCTTACTGTATTCCCTTGATGATGTCTTAGATAGACAAAAACGTTCGGACTACGTTTCTTATTTACCAGTTTTTTTTGCACATATATACAGTATATATATATATATATATATATATATATATATATATATATATATATATATATATATATATATATATATACATAAATATATATATATATGTATGTATATGCATATATATATACATACATATATTCATTTATATTTAATTACGTATATATATATTAACATGTATATATAGGATCGGTTTGATCTCCGCTATTCGCTTGGCAATTATTCAGTTTGCGTTTGAAAGATTTCTCATCCCTTTTCCTGCAATTGCGGACATCACAGATACGGTATACATACCTTATTGACAGCAATGATACCCAACCAGTTTTATCGACTTGATTACATTGATTTCAGACTACTTTATATTTACAACCACATCCGTTCAACATGCAAAAAAATGAACGTCAGATGGAGCATATAAATTTATCTAGATCCTTTTAGCCACCGTTGTCAAAGACAAAGGATGTGTCATCGTCTTCCAGCCCCATAAGTTATGTTTATCGTATTGTGGTACATTAAGTCTGTACCCAACTGAACCATTTAAGGTATATCCTTACATAAATACAAATGTATTCATATGTACGTATATATGTACATATGTGTACATACATATTCATGAATATGCATGTTTGTATGTAAGTATGGATATGAAAATACATGTATGTATCGAGTATAAGTTTATTCTTATACGACAGAACTTCCTGTTACAGGTTCACCATCCATTCTTTAGCAAAGACAGGTTTCAGATTCCCAGCAGCTACGTGGTAACAGGGTAACTCTTCAGTACCTGTCACAGGAGACTTATATATGCTGCCCTTAGTATTCCATATCTATAAATTTCCCGCAAAGTATCCTTAGGAATGCTATGGCAATGTGTTTATGTATATGTGTGAATGTATGCATGAATGTATTTATAAATATATATGTGCGTATGTACTGTATAACTGTATGCATGTGTATATTTAATACAAATGCATGTAAACATACGTATATATATATATATATATATATATATGTATGTATATATATGTATACATATATATATATATATATATATAATGTATTATATATATATGTATGTATATATATATATATATATATATGTATATATATGTATATATATATGTATATATATATATATATATATATATATATATATATATATATGCCTAAGTAATCACTAGGAAAATTAAACTAACGAAACAGAGCGCTTTCGTATAATTACATCTTCAGTGCTGATACAAAGAATATCTGACTGAGTGAGACGTGGTGAAGAGGGAATTCGGAGAGGTAGTGGAAGAAATACACGTGACGTTTGATACCGTCCTGGTGACCAACAAGTATGGGACAATTGATTATAACTTATATTACAATTTGAATAATTTTGAAATTTCATGGCATGTATAACTATCTAATTTGTACAAACCTTGATGAAGATTAACATTTATTCCCTTACTAGATTTGATCAAACTGCATTCAATTAGATTTCTTTCTGTGATGTTATTGTATGTGATGACTTTAGCGTTATCCCAGTCAACTGGGTGGTTAAAATGGTTCATGTGGTTGAATTTGCCGCTAGATTGTTTTCCCTCTCTAATATATTTCTTGTATTGATTGATTCGTGTTTTGAGCGTTTTAGCAGTCTGACCAACATAAAACTGATTACATGATTTACAAGGTATTTTGTAAATATATACATTGTATATACATATATATATATATATATACATTATATATACATATATATATATATATATATGTATATATATATATATTCATACACACACAGGTATATATATATATATATATATATATATATATATACATATATATATATATATATATATATACGACTTAAATAGGAGTAGGAAACACAGGCGTCTTATTCTGAGTTTATTCCTGGCTAGTTTCACAGGGAAGCTTTTTCAAAGGAATGTTGAACAAAATGGTCTGTGAGCATTTGTACAAAAATGAGAACTCACTAACTCTCCGCGTTGACAGAGTACCATATATGGTAGTGAATGAGATAATGTAACAAGTTGTTTAATGAGGTCATTATTTCCATCTAAAAGTTTGAGTTTTTTTTATCAAATTCGCTATTAACTGTTTCTAATAGATTCTTACTTAATTTAACGTAAGTTTCATGATCACTTAGTAATGTCCCCATTTTCTCAATATAATCGTCTTCGTTGACAATTACTACGCAGTAAATTAAAATATCACAAATATGTAATGGACAATGCACAGAAAATAGCCAAGAAATCTTTTTATGGCTTAAAAAATAGACAAAAGTTCAGCAATAAAAACATACTTTCGTTTCCATTCCATGAGAATTTAATCAATCTTTCTCATATTTTTAGCAGCACCTTTGGAATACAAGTTGCCTTTAAAAATAACAATATTGTAAAAAGTCTATTGATCAAAAATTCACCTAAAGTCAGAGAAGGGTTCGTTTGTAGCATCCCATGCAAAGAATGTAATTTTGAATATATAGATTAAACTGGCAAAGATTTGAAATTGAGGATAAGCCAGCATAGGTATAGCGTCAGAACATGACAAATATCAAATGGGTTATTTGTACACATGAGATATTCTAATCATTCCATTCAGTGGAATAAAGCTGAAAAAATTGTCTTGGATGAAAATATTATGGTGAGGAATATTATTGAACCATGCTATATTAAGAATACCTTTGAGAACAACATGAATATAAGTTTGGAATTGTACAAATTGGATAATTCTGTTTTTTAAAAAGTTGTCGATGGTAGACATGTAACTTGACAACCTGTGTTGAGCTAGTCACAGTGGATCTTCCATAGATTATCTTTTATGTTCTGAATGTATATACTGTTCTTATTTTTCTTATTCATATTGTATCTCTGAAGATGTTTAAAAAGACGAAAACGTTTTGTCACCAATTTTTCATTTTCCTAGTGGTTACTTGCATATGTATATATATATATATATATATATATATATATATATATATATATACATATATATATATATATATGCACATCACAACAAGGTGATGTCGTAGCACATTGGTATAATTATACTGATAACCCACTTTCGGAGAAGAATAAGTGAAAGTATAGAGAAAATATATATTTCGATCACTAACTGTGATCCTCTTCAGCTGAAAAGCATCATAGTTAGTGATCGAAATATACAGATCTTTATACTTTCGCTTATTCTTCTCCGAAAGTGGGTTATCAGTATTTTATATATATATTATATATATATATGCATATATATATATATATATATATATATATATATATATATATATATGTGTGTGTGTGTGTGTGTGTGTGTGTGTGTGTGTGTGTGTGTGTGTGTGTGTGTGTGTGTGTGTGTGTGTGTGTGTGTGTGTGTGTGTGTGTGTGTGTACGCATCTATCTATATATGCATACATGTATGCATGTATGTATACATGCATATGCAATATGCACACATGTATAAGCTGGTACGAATCTATGTATGTAGTTCTATAAATACGTATGTATGTAGATATGCTGGTATATATGCATTAACACAGAAGACATTTAAAACAGTTATATTATACAACTTGTCTCGAGTATGCTTAAACGACCCAGGTATATACGAGACTTTCATTGTTCTGAAAGTGTGAAGGATCGTTGTTTTCTAAAGAGTCTGCTTTGCTTTTAACCTCTGGGTTATGTACTACTGTTTCTACTATATGAAAATATGGCATGCATTATACGCTTTATTCTACCCAGCGTTGGGTGACCTTAGTCCAAGCAATCTGTAATTCACCTCATTTCATGGCCCCGTCTTCGGTCGAAGTAAAACTGTTTAACATTAAAAGCTTGTGTCCACAGTCTCAGCAGAGTCAATCTATAAAGTACGTGACTGCAAATGAGGGAAGAAGTAATAGCAAGGGAGGATAAGGAGGATACAAGAGGGTGAGAGGAAGAGAGGGAGGAGGATGGGACGGGAAGAAATGGGGAAAGCGGAAGATCAATTCTGAGTTTGGTGGAATGGGTAGTGGAAGAAGAGTGTCAAAGAAATGGAGTAAAGGTGGAAGAGAGCGAGATACGGAATATAAAAAATGGGAAGAGGAATGAGCGAAAATATAATGCGATAATGTCGGGGAAGGAGGAAAGGATGGATAGAGTAAATGTATGGGTGGATGGATGGATGGATGGATGAAGGTAAGGAAGTAGGGAGGGATTATGGCAAAGGGAAGAAAGTTAATATATTAGGGAAGCAGGTTAGAAAGGTTGGAGAGGAGAGGAAGAGGAGAGGAAGAAAAACGGAGTGAAGGGAAGAAAATACATTTAAAGGGTGAAGGGAGACGGGGGAAGCGGAGGGAAAGGGGAGGATGATGGACGGAGTTTGGAAAAAAGAAGGAGTAAGAAAAGGGGAAGAAAAGGGGAAGAAGAGGGGAAGAGAAGGAAGGAGATAACGACAGAAGGAGGGTGAGAAGGCAATACGAGGGAAAAGGAAAAAGAAGATGAAACAATGAAAGTAAAAGGAAAAGAAAATTAAGTAAAGGAATGTGAAAGGAAAGGGGCGGGGATGAACGGAGTTTGGAAAAAAGAAGGAGGAAGAAAAGGGGAAGAAAAGGAAGAAGGGATGTAACGACAGAAGGAGGGTGAGAAGGCAATACGAAGGAAAAGGGAAAAGAAGATGAGAGAATGAAAGGAAAAGGAAAAGAAGATGAAAGAAAGAAAGGAAAAGGAAAAGAAGATGAAAGAATAAAAGCAAAAGGAAAAGAAGATGAAATAAAGGAATGTGATGGGGAAAAGGTGGGGATGGACGGAGTTTGGAAAAAAGAAGAAAGAAAAGGGGAAGAAAAGGAAGAAGGGAGGTAACGACAGAAGGAGGGTGAGAAGGCAATACGAAGGAAAAGAGAAAAGAAGATGAGAGAATGAAAGGAAAAGGAAAAGAAGATGAAAGAAAGAAAGGAAAAGGAAAAGAAGATGAAAGAATAAAAGGAAAAGGAAAAGAAAATGAAATAAAGGAATGTGAAGGGGAAAAGGTGGGGATGGACGGAGTTTGGAAAAAAGAAGGAGGAAGAAAAGGGGAAGAAAAGGACGAAGGGATGTAACGACAGAAGGAGGGTGAGAAGGCAATACGAAGAAAAAGAGAAAAGAAGATGAGAGAATGAAAGGAAAAGAAGATGAAAGAATGAAAGGAAAAGGAAAAGAAGATGAAAGAATAAAAGCAAAAGGAAAAGAAAATGAAGCAAAGGAATGTGAAGGATAGGGAAAAGAAAATGAAGTAAAGGAATGTAAAGGAAAAGAGGCGGGACAGGACGAGCACCGCATAACCTTGAGCGAGCATACACAGAGGCAGACAGCCAAGCACTAGATAGATCAAACGCGAAGACAAGCAAGCAAGCAAGCCGTCTAGCAGCGACAAACGAGAATGTACACAGTCAACTAGGCAAGAAAGTGCAAGCAAGGCTGCATAGCAACGCTTGCGAGAGCTCGGGAAGCACCTTAAAGATCTGGAGGTAAGTTTGCTTAGATACAAATGCAGGATATATTTGTATCCACTTATATTCAGTAGAATATGTAGTATATATATATGAATACGAATATGCATGTATATATGCAGCAAAAATGTCAGACGCGTGATTCTAAATATGCAGAAAACCACAAAGGAAATTAACTGATTTCGTCTATTCGGACATCTTCAGATATCAACAAATGGCTAAAAACTCTCACTATGAGGAAAGAGCTAGTTAAACCTTTAATTCAGAAAATCTAATCGTTCTTTCTTTCCGTAAGAATTTCTTCAGACTACCCCATATTTCTAAGAATTTCAAAATTCAAGTAGTATTTAAGAACTCCAATTCAGTTAAAAGCCTTTTAATTAAAAATTTGCCTGAAAATTACTAAGAACGCGTATATTAAATTCCCTATAAACAATGTGATAAATGCTATATTGGTCAGACTGGAAAAGAAATGATAATAAGAATGAAACAGCACAAATATAGCGTCAAATGTCCAACAAATTATTCCACCCATTGTATTATTTGGGAAGGTGCCAAAGAAATTATAAAAAACAAGTCACATTTAAATAGAAATACAATATAATCCAGTCTGGTTAAGGGTGCACTTATGAACAACTTAAGTTTGATACAAAGATTATACAAAAGAGACAATCTTATTACCAAGAGATTGATGCCCCAAACACCCGCAGCAGCCCAGGAACAGAAGCTGTAGATCACGAGGCGACATTTCCAGGCAAACGTTCCCCAGATTTTTTTTTTTTTTTTTTTTTTTTTTTTTTTTTTTTTTTTTTTTTACCCACCCGCCTTAATATGTATACTCATATTCTTCTTCTGTCTGTGTACCTTGAAGATGTCTGAATAGACGAATTCGCTTGGTCTATAATCTATTAGTTTCCTTGGTGGTTTTCTGCGTGTGTGTGTGTGTGTGTGTGTGTGTGTGTGTGTGTGTGTGTGTGTGTGTGTGTGTGTGTGTGTGTGTGTGTGTGTGTTTGTGCGTGTGTGTGTCTGTGTGTGTGTGTGTGTGTGTGTGTGTGTGTGTGTGTGTGTGTGTGTGTGTGTGTGTGTGTGTGTGTGTGTGTGTGTGTGTGTGTGTGTGTGTGTGTGTGCGTGCGTGTGCAACTGTAATGTCAGATTCCATGCATATTATACATCATATCTTG
>NC_134796.1:1241382-1251382 GCF_046742065.1 Oratosquilla oratoria | reverse complement strand
ACACACACACACACACACACACACACACACACACACACACACACACACACACACACACACACACACACACACACACACACACACACACACACACACACACACACACACACACACTCTCGGTGGCGCGGTTGGTAGGGTCCCAGACTGTCAGTACGGTGGTACCGGGGGTACTGGGTTCGAATCCTGCCCAGGGCTGAAATTATTTCAGTATCGCTGCGCTTCGAGTCGCTACTCCAACTCTCGTGGGCGGGGAGTTGGGTGTGTGTGTGCGTGTAAGGTCATAGCATTACCCATAGACCAAGTTTAAACTAAGGTGAATCATACACACACACACACACACACACACACACACACACACACACACACATTGGTTAGAGCTAGGTTCCTCGTGGCGCTGTGGTTAGAGTTCTCGCCTGGAACTACGGCGGTCCGGGTTCGACTCCCGCCCAGGGCGGAAATAATTTCAGTATCGCTGCGCTGCGGGGTGTTACTCCAGTTCTCGTGGGTGGGGAGATGGGTGTGTGAGTGCGTGTAAGGTCACAGTATTACCCATAGATCGGTCATACGAGCTCTGGGCTCTCATCCGGAAGGTTAATAACTGTCGACCACGAGTCCAACACGTAATCCAAGACCATGGGGAATCACACACACACACACACACACACACACACACACACACACACACACACACACACACACACACACACACACACACACACACACACACACACACACACACACACACACACACACACACAAGTCCTGACTTGGATCTTTAACTGAATAAATTTCCTTCTTGATGTAAACATGGACAATTATTTCGGACTAGTCCTGCGGCAATCGTTTGCCTCTTCCCTCCGATGATACTATTTCAGTTATCTTGTGGTAAAGGTTAAGAGAATTTTAATAGAAGAAAGGAAAGAGAGGGGAAGTCACGAACCGAAGCTTACGTAGTCACGAGGAAAGAAAGAAAACAAACGGGCCACAGCGGCAGACTACGGTCCGTGTCGGTCAATAATACAGTCTCGGTGGTGGCGACTGTACACGTTCTTTCGTCCTCGGGGAATTGTGTAGTCTCGCTCCTTTCAGGCTACTTCATTCAGCTGAGAAAGATCTCCTGTTTAGGGAGAGTTGAAATCTTGTCCAACTAGTCCCCTCACACGAATTTACGATTACTGTGATTCGCCATGGTCCTGGATCATGTGTTGGGTTCGTGATCGTCACGTGTTGGACTCCCAGATAAGAGCTCATATAAGCCCGATCAATGGGTAATGCTGTGGCCTGTCTCTCTCTCTCTCTCTCTCTCTCTCTCTCTCTCTCTCTCTCTCTCTCTCTCTCTCTCTCTCTCACACACACACACACACACACACACACACACACACACTACCACCCATTATCTCCATACACAAAGTTATCTATCCTTCTCTAAAAAGCAACCGATAGTTTTAGCGCTCACTACGCCATGGTTCCTAAGTCTGTTCCATTAGTTAACCCCCCATTGATAAACCAGTTCTTGCCTGTTTCCTTCTTGAACCTAAACTTGTTCAATCTAAATCCATTACTACGAGTCCTACCCTGCTGTTTTAATATGATGACCTTATGTACCACCTTTGTTAAAGCCCTTGATCCATTTGAATACCTCTAATAGGTCATCCCGCAGTCTACGTCTTTCCAAAGAGTGTTACGTTTCAACGAGTCCCGAGGAGCAAATGGTCAAATCCAATAGTATCTGGTATTCTACTTGTACTAGTAGTCAGTCTTCTAAGGCAAAGATGACGATGTTGGTTAGAGCTAGGTTCCTCCCGCCATGAGCTTCTTTGTTCATTGTTTTCGCGGTACTACGGGGGAAGGAGGGAGGGGATTGGGGAAGGAGAGTAGGAAAGAAGAGGTAAAGGAAGGGAAGAGGAGACGTAAAGGAAGGGAAGAGGAGAGGTAAAGGAAGGGAAGAGGAGAGGTCAAGCAAGGGAAGAGGAGAGGTAAAGAAAGGGAAGAGGAGAGGTAAAGGGGAGAGGAGGGAGGGAGGGTGGGAGGAGGGGACCTTTATTCATTTGCCTAATTAGGAGATAAAGGATTCACAAGTTTGCAACGATTAAGTCGGAAATATATACCACCAGTCACCAAGTTAAGTCAACACCCGGAAGCCATCAGGGCAGGCAGCGTCGGGTGATGGGGGGGGGGGAGGCCGAAGGGGATGACGGAGGAGGGTGAGGAGGAGGAGGAGGGTGAGGAAGAGGAGGAGGAGGGTGAGGAAGAGGAGGAGGAGGGTGAGGAAGAGGAGGAGGAGGGTGAGGAGGAGGAGGAGGGTGAGGAGGAGGAGGAGGGTGAGGAGGAGGAGGAGGGTGAGGAGGAGGAGGAGGGTGAGGAGGAGGAGGAGGGTGAGGAGGAGGAGGAGGGTGAGGAGGAGGAGGAGGGGAAGCTAAAGAGGAAGAGGGAAAAAGAAGAGGTAGACAAAAGTAGGAATAGGGGCAAAGTTAGACATACAGGAATAGTAGAGGTAGAATAAAGGATTACAAAGGCGGAACATGCCGGCAGGAGACCTTTTGGTCCATATCAAAGGTTGAATACGAAAAAAAATCTTATAATAATGATAAATAAATAAGTAAATAAATAAATAAATACAAAATATAATAATGTAAATAATGATAAATTAATAAATGCATAGGTATAGTTAAATAATAAACAAACAGGTAAATAGTAAATGGTGATAAATTGACATATAACTTATAATAAATGAGAATCAAGCAAATGATAACAAACAAACAGACAAATGATAACAAAACAAATGAATATAAAATAGATGAGTATTGCATTTCGTTGGCAATAACCAACGCCTTAATCTTTAAGAAACAACGTGACGCTAAGAAGTGAAGTAACTGAGGCAATATCTATAAGTATTTGATCCTCAATAACCAGCACTTCTATCCTAGGGAGCAATATTGCGAAGAACTAGAATCACATTTGTGTTAAAGGAGCAGTTATATATTATCTAGCTTTTTCTTAAGTAGATATTATTTTCCAGTTATAAAAGAATGCTAAGTTATTCTGGTCCGTAGGGGTATCATTGAAGGCCCTGAAATACTGACTGTATTAAAGTTATAAAAACAGTATCATATATATGTGTGTAGGAAAGTAGAGGTAAATGAGAGGTTTAAGGAGGGCAGTAGAAAGGGAAAATTAGAGAAGATAAAGATCAGAATTATTCTTTGACTGGGAGTTAGTCCCTAATTCTAAAAGAATGCTGCCTGACTATGACTCCCGTGCGCTAATACAGTCAATACCTCACAAAGAGAGACAGAGGTAGAGGTAGAGGTGGAGGTAGAAGTAGAGGCAGAGGTGGAGGTAGAGGTAGAGGCAGAGGTGGAGGTAGAAGTAGAGGCAGAGGTAGAGGTAGAAGTAGAGGCAGAGGTGGAGGTAGAGGTAGAAGTAGAGGTAGAGGCAGAGATAGAGGTAGAGGTGGAGGTAGAGGTAGAAGTAGAGGTAGAGGCAGAGATAGAGGCAGAGGTGGAGGTAGAGGTAGAAGTAGAGGCAGAGATAGAGGACGAGGTGGAGGTAGAGGTAGAAGTAGAGGTAGAGGCAGAGATAGAGGTAGAGGTGGAGGTAGAGGTAGAAGTAGAGGTAGAGGCAGAGATAGAGGCAGAGGTGGAGGTAGAGGTAGAAGTAGAGGCAGAGATAGAGGAAGAGGTGGAGGTAGAGGAAGAAGTAGAGGTAGAGGCAGAGATAGAGGCAGAGGTGGAGGTAGAGGTAGAAGTAGAGGTAGAGGCAGAGATAGAGGCAGAGGTGGAGGTAGAGGTAGAAGTAGAGGTAGAGGCAGAGATAGAGGCAGAGGTGGAGGTAGAGGTAGAAGTAGAGGTAGAGGCAGAGATAGAGGCAGAGGTGGAGGTAGAGGTAGAAGTAGAGGTAGAGGCAGAGATAGAGGCAGAGGTGGAGGTAGAGGAAGAAGTAGAGGTAGAGGCAGAGATAGAGGCAGAGGTGGAGGTAGAGGTAGAAGTAGAGGTAGAGGCAGAGATAGAGGTGTAGGTAGAGGTAGAAGTAGAGGTAGAGGTAGAGATAGAGGCAGAGGTGGAAGTAGAGGTAGAAGTAGAGGTAGAGGAAGAGATAGAGGCAGAGGTGGAGGTAGAGGTAGAAATAGAGGTAGAGGCAGAGATAGAGGCAGAGGTGGAGGTAGAAGTAGAGGTAGAGGCAGAGATAGAGGCAAAGGTGGAGGTAGAAGTAGAGGTAGAGGCAGAGGCAGAGGTAGAGGCAGAGGTGGAGGTAGAAGTAGAGGTAGAAGAAGGAGAAAAGGAATATAAAGAAGAATAGGTGGTGGTACAGTTACAGATACACGCACGGGTAGAGGTAGACGTAGAGGTAGAGGTAGAGGTAGAAGAGGGAGAGGTACAGTAAGAGGCAAAAATAGTGGCAGAGGCAGACAAAGAGGTTTTGGTGTATGTAGAGATGCAGGTTGAAGTACAAGTAAAAGTACTAGTAGAGGTACATGTGAAGGTAGACAGAGGTACTGACAGATGAGGAGGAAGAGGAAAGGAAATAGGCTGAGGCAGAGACAAAGGCAGAGACAAAGAGGCAAAGGTACAAGTGTAGGTAAATGTAAATATACAAGCAGTAGAAGAGGAAGAGGAGAAGAAAGTAGAGGAGGAAGAAGAGAAGAAAAAAGAGGATGAGGACCAGGAGGAGGGGGAAGAGGAAGAGAAGAAGAAAGTGGAAGAGAAGGAAGAAGATAAAAACAGAAAAAATAGGGACTAGGAGGAGGGGGAAGAGGAAGAGAAGAAGAAAGTAGAGGAGAAGGAAGAAGAGAAGAACAAAGAGGATGAGGACTAGGGGGAAAAGGAAGAGGAAGAGGAGAAGAAAGTAGAGGAGGAAGAAGAGAAGAACAAAGAGGATGAGGGCCAGGAGGAGAAAGAAGAGGAAGAGGAGAGGAAAGTAGAGGAAAGGAAGAAGAGAAGAACAAAGAGGATGAGGACCAGGAGGAGAAGGAAGAGGAAGAGAAGAAGAAAGTAGAGGAGAAGGAAGAAGATAAAAACAGAAAGGATAAGGACTAGGAGGAGGGGGAAGAGGAAGAGAGGAAGAAAGTAGAGAAGAAGGAAGAAGATAAAAACAAAGATGATGAGAACCAGGAGGAGAGGGAAGAGAAAGAAGAGAAGAGGAAAGTAGAGGAGAAGGAAGAAGATAAGAACAAAGAGGATAAGGACCAGGAGGAAAGGGAAGAGGAAGAGAAGAGGAAAGTAGAGGAGAAGGAAGAAGATAAGAACAAAGAGGATGAGGACTAGGAGGAGAGGGAAGAGGAAGAGAAGAAGAAAGTAGAGGAGAAGGAAGAAGATAAAAACAAAGAGGATAAGGACCAGGAGGAGGAGGGAGAGGAGGAGATAGGTGAAGAACGAGACAAGGAAGACAATGAGGTTAAGGAAGATAATGAGAACAAGTAGGAGGAGTAGGAATGATAATGAGGAGGTAGGAGAAGAGGATGTGGAGGAAGAGGAGGACGAAGAAATGGAGGTGGAATAAGAGAAAAGGGAGAAAGATGAGATGGAGATGGAAGAAGAGGAAGAGGTAGAAGCGGATAAGTAAGAGAAAAAGGAGGCAGATGATGTCGAGATGGCAGAAGAAGAAGAGGAAGAAGAGGAAGAGGAAGAAGGGCAAGATGTAAAGGAAAAAGAGGATAGGGCAAGTAAGAGAAGGAGGAGGAGAGAAGGGTGAGGAGGAGGAGGAGGAGGAGGAGGAGGAAGAGAAAAAAGAAGAACGAGAATGAGCTGGTGGAAGGGGACGCACCGGAGCATTTTGGCAGGACTTTATTCATGAGAAACGAGCAACACACTCGACCAAATTTAAACCCCCCCAAATCCACGCCCGCTCCGACCGCCTGCGCACTGTCAGGTGAAGCTAATCAGCGTCTACTGACCCCCCTTCCTCCCCCTAGAGCGTCAAATGGCCCCAGGCTAAGCCTGCAAATGACTACGTGTTGCCCCTGAGGCGCAATTAAGTCCCCAAGATAGACTTTGGGTGGAAAACTTGAGAGTCTATTTTCTGTTTAGGAAAGGTTGGGTTATAGGCACCTGCCCTCCTTCATGAATTGCTGATGCGGCACTTAGGTACCCCTTACAGGCCATTCGGGGGAAGGGGTGGCTTGTGCCAGGAATACTTAGGAACAAGGTCATATGATCTAGTTCTGGAAAAGGAAAAGGAGAAGGAAGAAGAGGAGGAGGAGGAAAAGGAGGAAACTTGAGGAGGAGGAGAAGGAGGAGGAGGAGAAGGAGGAGGAGGAGAAGTAGGAGGAAGAGACGGAAAATTCGGAGGAAGAAAAGGAAGAGGAGAATGAAAAAGAGGATGAAGAGGATGAGGATGAGGTGGTGGAGAAAGAAGATATGCACGATCGCATACAAATCCATATAAATTTATATATATATATATATATATATATATATATATATATACATTTTAACAACCACAATGCACTTTAATTCTAAGCCATCAAAGGCCAGCATGCTAAAATTGAAATGTGGTACTGCCCAGGACTCGAACCCGGCATCCTCTTAACAAGTGCCTCATGACTAGGCTATCAAGATATACATATATATATATATATATATATATATATATATATATATATATATGTATATATACATATATATATATGTATATATATAATTTGAACAAATATATGTACACACGTTTATGAGCACATATATATACATATGCACATACATATATACACACACCCATACGCATATAAATATACAAACACATATACATATAAATATGCATACACATATACACATACAATTACAAACACATATACATTTACGTATGCACATACGAGGGGGTATCGTAAAGTTTTAGTTATCACCCGGAAGTTATTCAGCTATGTCGATGAAATTTGGCTAGTATAATCACTGGTACTCATGTGCATGATAGTGCAAAAATATTCTCCTAAGCTTGTTTATTTTTTACAGGTGGCGGTAGATGTCACTAACTTGCAAAATGGAGAAGATTGAGGCTCGCAGCGTGATTAAGTTCCTGCATTTGAAGGGTTACATTGCCCGGCAAACCATGATGAAATGAAGGCTGTCTATAGCGATGGTTGCCCGTCATATGATACTGTTATGGGATTGAAAAGGAATTTCCAAACTGGCCACATGTCCCTCACGGACGAGTCAAGAACTGGACGACCATCACTCACGGACAGTGCGGCCACAGTGAGGAAAGTGGAGGATCTTATCCTGGAAGACCAACAAGCAACAATCCACGTCATCATGCATGAGACTGGTGTTAGTTACGACAATGTGTGGAAAGTCATTCACGACGAACTGCACATGTTTAAAGTGTCAGCACGCTGGGGTCCACGCTTACTGACTCCTCTCCCAAGGCAAACACGGCGTGACCTGTCGAGGCAGATGTTGACTCTTTCGAAGCAGGATGAAGAGGATTTTTTTGGTCGTCTGGTAACTATGGAGGAAAGTTGGATCTATCTGTATGACCCAGAGCCCAAAGAGAGGAGCAAAGAGTGGAAGCACACCACATCCCCTCACCCTATGAAGGCTAAGATGCACAAGTCTGCAGGGAAGGTCACGCTGTCGGTTTTTTGGGGACTGTCGTGGAGTCATCCTCACAGACTATCTTGCAAAGGGTCAAACCATTACTAGTGCATACTACTGAAAACTTCAGAACAAGCTACGAGACGCTCTGAAGAAGAAACGCCGCGGTACGTTCACCAAAGGAGTCCGTCTCCTTGCCGACGATGCACCTGCTCACTCATCTCAAGCTGCGGTTGTGGAAGTAAAGCGATGTGGCTATGAAATCTTGCCGCATCCGCCCTATTCTCCCGATCTCACCCCAAGCGAGTTTTTCTTGTTCCCAGAGATGAAAAATCCACTGCTGGGGATCGGCGATTTGATGACACAGATGACGTCATTCAAGAGGTGGAACAGTGATTTTCAATGCAATCTGAGGACTTCTACAATGGCGGCTTGCAGAAGGTCAAGAAACGATAGGAGAAATGTGTGACTCTGGACGGTGACTATGTAGAGAAGTCTTAAGGACCACAAAATAAAAATGAAGTTTCCGATTCATTTACTTCATGGTCATAATCAAAACTTTACGATACCCCTCAATCATGTATATCATATTCACACATACATACATATGTACAAACACACATACACATACACGCACACACACAAATTCACACACACACAGAGGCACACACGCAGACTTACACAGACACACTGGCACAGACACACACTCGCACAGACACACACTCGCACAGACACACACAGACACACAAACAGACACACACGCATTCATACACACACACACACACACACACACACACACACACACTCACAGTCACAAACACACTCACAGTCACAAACACACTCGCATTCACAAACACACACAGTCACAGACACACACACTCACACTCACAGTCACAAACACACACACACTCACAGTCACAAACACACACACACATACACACACACACACACACACACACACACACACACACACACACACACACACACACATATATATATATATATATACACACACACACACACACACACACACACACACACACACACACACACACACACACACACACACACACACACACACACACACACACACACACACACACACACACACACACACACACCTGTGGGCGACTTGAGCCTGAACCATTCTCCTCTCCGCATCGATAGTTCTCTAGGCAGAGCGCGCAACAGAACCACTTTTAGACCGATATATAGGTGAGACATAGTCTTGCTCTTCTATAATGATGACAAATATTAGGGATTCGATTTTGTACGTCTCCGTCTTTCGGCCACAGTTTTGGCAGGAGCTGCGTGGAACTTGACATATCGATGTGCTTCCTACCAAGGAAGAGTCTTGGGTTGGTCACATTATGATAGATTGGTTTATGAAGAGATAACAGAGATAACAGAGATAACAGGAAAATCGGCTACTAGCTTTGACGGGAGTGCCACCACCTATTTGAATGTGCTACGTGTACACCCACATTAATTGCACTTAAGCCACGTGTAGCTAGGCACTTGGGTCTGCTTAAGACTAGGAAAGGTTTGTAATTTGGTCCCCATGTATCGGCTTGATTTAAATGATAATTACTTGGTAAAAATCATCTTCCACTGACTTAACATTACGCGTTCAACTTGTGTCTATCAATTTCCGGAGCTTTTCTCAACGCTTTTGGCAAGTCTGAGTAATATGCAGCACCCGTGCTGGCATGTACTGTCTGCAAGGGCATACGAAGCGGCCATTCTGATAGACAGTCTCACAAAGCAAGCCATTTTGTCGACCTTACATCGTCGCCCGTCCAGAGGGCCTAGGAAGTCTAAGGGCTGTGAAGCGTGCCAGGATTTTTTGGTTAGTCATAATCATGTTTCTTTCCTGTCCAGTAATCTTATTCAGGCAACCTCGATCAGTTATTCAGTAGTAAAGGATGCAGGATGGACAAAAAGTTACATCTTTGCCAAGTTAAACCGCAAAAAAAAAATCTCAAAAGAATTAAGAAACAACATGAAAGAAGAAGAAAACATCCAAACACAAACAAAAACAAAAACAAAATATAGCTAAATTTTAGTCCACTCTATGTATTCCATTAACTTCTAGAGAAATCCATTTCACGCTTAGTGTCTCGGCTCGCCCTAGATTTTGTGCAAGCTTGCTGGCTGGCGAGATGAGCTGTGTTGTAGTAAGTGCAAGAGATATAAGCATCTATATACAATTGTGCCTCTGCAGAAAAACTCGAAACATTTACAGGCCGAACGTAAGAGAGGGAAGAAAGAACAGAAAGAGAAGGAAGAGGAGGCTGAGGCGGGAAGAGGAGGAGAGAGAATGGAAGAAGAGAAAAAAGGGAGAAAAATAGGAGAAGGGAGAATAAGGAGGGAGGAAAGGAGGAGGAAGAGGGGTGATAAGAAAGAGGATGAAGAGGATAAGAAGGAGAAGGAGGAGGAGGAGAAGGAAAAGGAGGAGGAGAAGGAGAAGGAGA
>NC_134796.1:1216382-1231382 GCF_046742065.1 Oratosquilla oratoria | reverse complement strand
TACTACTGTTACTGTTACCATTATTTCAGGGTTTACTTCTGGGTCTACTGCTAGTGTTACTGTTATAGCTAATACTATCTTAATTGGTATAATTAATTCTAGAATTACTACTAACATTGCTGTTCGTACCTTTCACCACCATTTCCACTGCCACCACCACCATGGCCACCGCAACTGCTGTTACTTACTGCCACCACCACCATCACCACCGCAACTGCTGTTACTTACTGCCACCACCACCATGGCCACCGCAACTGCTGTTACTTACTGCCACCACCACCATGGCCACCCCAACTGCTGTTACTTACTGCCACCACCACCATGGCCACCGCAACTGATGTTGCTTACTACCACCACCACCACTATCACCATCATCATTTCGGGCGCGAGCGCATAAACAAGTCGGACGCAAAGCGGTATTTTGCGCTCGGCGAGTCGGGGCCTTCCTATTGTCAGGGGTAATGAGGACTGCGCAACAGAAGAAAGGCTTTGATGCAGCCAGAGACTCTGCCGAGGCTCTCGAATACAAGATGGGGTTGGGGTTCGGGTGCGGGAAGAGGGAAAGAGGGAGATAGAAAAGAGGGACGAGAGGGTGGGTGCGATGGTTCAGAGTCTAGGAGGACGTTAGACTCCTTGCGTTGGAAGACATAAGGAAGCTTATGGGATCTCGCATGGGTCTGGATATAAGGAAAAATAGAGATAAATATCCCCACCCAAGTATATTTGTTTTGGGAAAATATCCAATATGATTATGTCCTCTTCTGTGTTATATGATAGTTGGGAATTTAAATAAAATATCCCAACCACTTCTCCCAATATAGACGTGAGGGTGTATCGCTGCAGCTATGGGTGCTTATGTATTTCTGTCATCCGCTTCCATAAAGAAAAATATATTTTCTTCATAATGTTTGGTGACTTGGAAAGACTGGCCCCTACTTTTACAAAGTTGCATAGAAAAGAAAAACTACCAAGGGTAGTGATGCTAGGGTTGTAAGCTTGGCCAAGGGTAATGGGTTTAGGGCTACAAAGGGTAATGGATTAAGGGCTACTAAGGGCATGGGGCTGGTCCATATGGACGGCACAAGGAAAGTAGTGTCCCCTCATTATAAGACGCGTTTTCAGAGCGCAGACGATGTCCGCCGGAAGGTATAAATGCCATAGAGGAACATATGAAAGCTGACATAAAGGCACACTGCATTCAAGCGTCCATGCACCGGAAGATCAAATAAAAATATAATAAATACAAGGTCGCCGGGACAGTTATAGATACTAGGATGTGTTACGGCATGCGCCAACAGATGCACAATGGATTTGTAAGCACAAACACATGTAAGTGTACAGGAGTCATTTGGTTGAGAATGCAAATACGAGCCTACATGCACGAAAGACATGTTTTCAAAGACTGAGATTATTCCTATATACACAAACACGTATATGTATGTACACGTGTATATATATATGTATATATACATGTATATACACACATATATATATATATGTATATATATATATATATATATATATATATATATATATATATATGCAGGAACCTCACTTCACCGTGGGAAACAAAATGCAAGAAGACCCTCTGGAGAAAGTTAACCACTCCGGTAAGAGTCCAATTATTGCCCGCAGCATCGACCGCCATATGTACGCTGCATCACACTACTTGCATTATAGAATATAAAGTCAGTCCTGTATTACTCGATCTCTTTTATTCTGGGTAATAATAAGCACAGAAAACGTGATCAAACCAGTTCACAAAACCCGGGGTTAATTCATGTACAAATATATATATATATATATATATATATATATATACATGTATGTATGTATGTATGTATATGTATAATCAAGACGCTGAAGCCGCCATCCTCGTACCTCCACTCACTCTCCATGATACCCCTGTATACACCATCGTACCAAAGTGATTAAACAGTAGACGGTAAGATCTTTCGTATATTACATCTTTAGACAAAGTACAGAAAACAGAGCTTACATACATCACAAGAACAAGGGATATGGAAATTAATGGACCTAGCAATAAACCAGAAAATCAGGCAAAAAGAAAGACCCTTGTGTTACCGTATCATGAAAAAATTTATTAACGTAATTCCCATTCTTAGAAAAACAAAAAAAAAAGAATGTTCATGTTACGTTTAAATTTGATCACACAGTTAAAAGACACCTCATTAAAAACAGTTCCCCAAAAGCAGTTCTGGTGTGGTTTACAAGGTTGCTTGTAAAAACTGCGACATGATCTACATCGGCCAGTCAAGGGGAAAAATCAGAACCAGGATCTCTAAACACAAACACAGTGTTAAGACAGCACAGTCGACCAATGATCTTTTTCAACAAAAAACCATTCATGACCATCACATTGACTGGGAGGGTTCAAAGACTTTAGCAAAAAATACAAATTTTATAGAAAAAACACTGAATCGTGCCTTATTTCTGGTACATATGACAAAAATATGAATTTAAGTTATGGCCATTTTAAATGTGACAAATTGATCACAGAATTAGTCATGAGACAATTCCCCTAGATTGATCATCCGAGGAAACGAGGCACGGGGAGAGAAGTGGAGGTCGCCGACCTTCTTGGTTACAGCTTTCCACATCACTTTTTCTTGTGTTGATGTTTGTATAATAAGCTCTTGTAATCTATTATCTGTGTTTTGTCTGAGAATGTAATACACGAAAGATTATACCGATTACTGTTTAATTTTCTCCAGTGGTTCTTCTTGTGCACATACACACACACACACACACACACACACACACACATACACACGCACACACACACACACACACGGCGGAGGTGGGTTGAACGCAAAAATGCGTGTATGTGTATGTAACTCGAGCATACAAATGTAAGAAAATTGTGCTCAACTTATATCTTTCTTGATAGCGTAATATGTTTAGTCACTGACATTGTCACGTCCGAGTTCAAGTCCTCGCCTCGACCACGTTTTAATTTCCAATATATGCCTCCTTCGAGCTTCTCAGCCTTGACTGCGATGGCAAGGAATTAAAAGTGATTTGTGGTTAAAAAGATATATATATATATATATATATATATATATATATACATATATATATATATATATATATATATATATATATATATATATATATATACATATATAAACACACACACACACACACACACACACACACACATATCTATATATATATATATATATATATATATATATATATATATATCACTGGTGAGAAATGTAGAAACATATTTGTAAATCACAACTAACAGCACAGTCAGACGAAAGAAAGAGTTGAGTAATCGAAACTATATATTTCGATTGCTAACTGCAACCCTCTTTCTTTCGTCCGACTGTGGTTTTAGTTGTGATATATTACAAAGGATTACGAAGGCGGAGCATGCCGACAGGAGACCTTTTGGTCCATATCTAGGTCGGATGTAAAAAAAAAATCATAATGATAATAATAAATGAATAAATAAAAACCATAATAATTAAATAACAAATGAATATATAAATAAATGCATAGGTATAGTAAAATTGCACAGCTGTAATATATTACATACATATATAATGTGTACGTGTCTATTATGCATACTACCCAAGAATAACGAGCTGTTGTATATATACACTAATGTAATTATGATGATTAACGACATCTGTTACTACAACTACTGCTTTGTATTTAATACCCCAGCTGTCAGTTCATGGCCGATGAAACATAAAAGAGTTCTGCTGAAAAACTGTTTGGTATATGCAGTACTTACCAAAGACCCTTCCAGTGAATATTCATGACATATGAGGCACGAGATGATCACTAACCTGAGAAAAACAAACAATCCTTTCAGAATGTTAGATTGTACATGTGCATTATTACAAAAGAGAAAAGGTGAGAACATAGCATTTTATAGGAATTGACATTTATGTTAATGATATGAAAATGAGAAAATTTCCAGTATCTGGGGAGTGTAATAGTGCTGACAGGTCTGGTAAGTATCATTTTGTTTATGGAGAGTACAGCGTTTAAAGTATACAGAATCTTGTGTGAATGTAGGAAAGCCCAAGGATAAAATCAGACTCCATGATTTCATTCGCTTTTGCCTCTGCGTGTGAGTTCGAAAATTTGAAGATCTGGGACGAAATGGTATTTTAATGCATATATTAGGTGGCTACCCCCGTGTAAGGGGGAAAAGACTTTGATATATATATATGTATTAAGTGGAATGGGTTATCAGCAGGGGTGCATGAGATTAAACCTCAGACAATGGCTTTCATCAAACCAAAGAATGGGTGACAACAGTAGCACATAAATCTATAGAAAAACCTCTTAATAATTCTGCCCATTGTAACCATTTAGCTCCGGATATAGTCAGGTTTGAGAATCCCCATTCTGTGCATTGATAAATCAAACAAACAGCCATCACTCAAACAACGATTTGTGTCTGTCTAATGGCATCCATGACAGGTTTTAAGTTTTGAAAACAGCCATCACTCAAACAACGATTTTTGTCTGTCTAATGGCATCCATGACAGGTTTTAAGTTATGAAATTTTCTCGATGTTTGTGATTATGTGATTACTATGAACCATAAATCGAACAAATGCTGGATGGAGTTCCATGATCTTGCCAACACGTAGGATTAAGCTTTGCTCATAGTAAAATTCTGGTTGTCGTCAAACGAAATTATTCAGCTCGAAGATTTAAACTTACTTCAAGCCTTCGATACTCGACTCACCAGTTACTTTCCCTTCCTGACACCGAAAGATTGAAGATGAAAATAAGAAACACCTTGAGTGAAAAAAGTGACACATGTAACGTAGTTTGTGTTTAACGGGTAGGTTTATACATACATACATATATATATATATATATATATATATATATATATATATATATATATATATATATATATATATATATATATACAAAATATAATATTTCCACTCATGCCCATATATGATAATTTATGCAACAACACGAAAGTACACACACACAGCACACACAAAAACATAAACACACACACACACAATACAAATACAAACAAAAATATACACAATTACACACATTAATGCACAGAAATACACAAACACCCACACAAACACAAAACACAGAATACACAAACACCCATCCATACACACAAAAATACATACAGACACACACACACACACACACACACACACACACACACACACACACACACACACACACACACACACACAAAGTAAGTGGTGACTGGTGTGCAATAGAAGCGGAGCTTTGGTGAAAGAAGGGGGGTTAAAGATATATACTGCAGTGAGATTTTAGAGATCTATTGTGATATCTACAATGGTATTACGGAATATTAAATGTATAAAAGATGAAAGGTAAAAAATAGAAATATACCGGAGGCAGAAAAAACACGTGCAAATTTATTCTGCTGTGAGACTCGATGTTGAAGAGCTAGCACCAACCCGTTTACCAAAAAGTGAGAAAATCGACTGTGTGTCGGCACGTACCAGTGAATCGGAATAACTTCTTTCTGAGAGTCGATCTAGGGTCATTATCCTGTGCAAGTTACAAACAAGAACCCGAAGGAAG
Source organism: Oratosquilla oratoria (assembly GCF_046742065.1). NCBI lineage: Eukaryota > Metazoa > Arthropoda > Malacostraca > Stomatopoda > Squillidae > Oratosquilla > Oratosquilla oratoria. The sequence goes on along the minus strand of NC_134796.1, from coordinate 1,225,803 downwards.
CACTTATGCAGCCAAAACAAGAAATCGGGTCCGGGATGAATGTTCCCCCCGGATTCTCTCGGTTTCACTTTCCAACGATTTCCATAGTGCTCTATTTGGGCAACTACCAGATGCCTTTATGTATTCATTCATTCATTTACTGCATTCAATTATCATTTACCTGTTTACCTATTTTATATATACATATATATACGTATTATATATATATATATATATATGTGTGTATATATATACATATATATATATATATATATATATATATATATATATATATATTAGGAAGGCTTAATGTAGTAGCACATTTGTAAAATAAGACTTATTGACCCACTGTCGGAGAATAAAATCAGATGGACAGAAATCTTGTATATTTCGACCACTATCTGTGGTCCTCTTCAGCAGAATGGTACATAGTGTGGAGTATGAGAGTATATATAGCTAAGAATGGGTACATTTGGGGACATGGAAAAGGGGGGACTTAGGTTATGTGTCCTTGATGAGGTCGGGGCGGAGATTGGCCAATAGTGAGGTCAATCCCAGATGCTTTAGAGATGGTCCTCTTAGCAGCCATCCAAGTTATGCAGTCTGGGGACCACTGACCTTTGGAGGTATCAAAATTAGGTATATGTTTAATAAGGGAGGATTCTATCATTTTCCTTCGAAAGCTGCAGTGGGATTTATAGACGATGGCGACATTATCCCAGTCTATACGATGATCCTCTTTGCTGGTATGTAGAAACACTGCGGAGTTTTCTTGACCATGTTTGATGGAGTTTTTATGTTCCTTAATTCTTGTAGTCAGTTCTCTTCCTGTTTGGCCCCAGTACACTTCTTCACGGTCCTTACAAGGTAGTTTGTAAACCCCGGGGCTGGTATCCACATTCGTCCTTCGGTGTACATTCACTACATATACCAAAGACTTTTTCCCCTACACGGGGGGTAGCCAAAAAGAAAAAGGCACAGAAACCACTCCCACCCATTCCATTTCCTATATATTCCACTCCCCTCCACCCTCCTCCCTCCCTCCCATCTTGGCACCTCCTGGATGACGGGTCATCCCTGCATCCTGTCCCCTGCCCTGGGTCAGAAGCAATGTCGTATATTTACTACTTTCCTAAAAATAGTGTTTGACAATATGTTTGTGGACGAATAGTCTTGATATAACATCATCACCAAACATATTGTCAACAAGCTTCCTCCCCCTCCCCCTGACCCGACCTCATGTCATCTTCAGGTCACATAGGGTTGGGGTAGTGACGTTTATTATTTTCCAAGTTCCCTTCCTTTTGTAAGAGGTAGCTATTTAAGATAGCATCCTCCTTCTACTTTGTACTGCTGAAGAGGATTGCAGTTAGCAATCGAAATATATAGTTTCGCTTACGCAACTCTTTCTTTCGTCCGAATGTGGTGTTTGTTGTGATTTACAAATGTGTTACCACATTTCTCACCAGTGATATATATATATATATATATATATATATATATATATATATATATATACATATTATATATATATATATATATATATATATATATGTATGTATGTAGATAGAGAAATAGATGAACAGGTAAATATACAAACAAATACAGACATTAATGAATATATATATATATATATATATATAAATCGTGAGATTAAGAGATAGATTATACATCTATCTTCCTCCCTTTGTGATCACAGAGATGAAGAGGAGTTGAGAAAGACCGGAAAGATTCTCACATAAGCGAAGGTCGGCAATTTGGTATTATTTGTACCCAAAATACTCCCACAGTAAGTGTTCATCACCCGTAGTTTTTTTTTTTTTTTTTTTTTTTCTTTGTTTTATACCTTGTGATCTCTTTATAACGGAGAAAAGAGACCTTCCCCCTATTGTTTATCAATAGCAGGGAAAGACTACTCAACATTAAGGTCAAACGTTTTGGGTGAAGTTCGTGACGCGAACTAGCTGACGAGAATTCGATACCCCGACGAGGAGGGAAAGAGGAGAGAAGATAGGAGAGAAGAGGATAGACGACGAGATGAGGAGAAGAAATAGGAAAGAGGAGAGAAGAGTAGAGCCGAAGAAGGGAGAGAAAGAGCAAGAAGGAGAGAAGAGAGGGAAAGAGGAGGGAGGTGGGGCGGTTAAGGGAGAGAAGAGGAATGGAAAGGAGAGAAGAGGAATAGAGAGGATAAAGAGGAAGGAGAGGAGGGGAGATAAAGGGAGAGGAAAGGAGAGTAAGGAAGAGGTGGGAAGGCAGAGTAGGAAAAGAGGAAGAAAGGGGAAAGGAAGGGAAAGGAAGAGAGAGAAGTGAAAAAGAGTAAAGAGGGAAGAGGGAAGAAGAGAAGTGGTGAGGATCGGAGGGTAAGGGACGAGAGAGAAGAGCAACAAAGAGGAGGAGGGAAGAGGAAGGGGAGAGGCGTGTAACCTCAAGTGTATTAGTACCCGTGGCCAGCAAGCGAGCGAGCGCGCAGAAACCCGAGTCATGACGTAGACAAACGAGCACAAGAAAATTTGCTTAGAAAACGAATGTATTTCACTTAAGCATAGTGTCAGGGGTCGTGAGGGAGTACTGCGGTGGTGAAGAAGGAGGTGGTGGAGGTGGAGGAGGTGGAGGTGGAGGTGGAGAGGTGGAGAGGTGGAGGTGGAGAGGTGGAGAGGTGGAGTAGTATGCTGGAGTCTGCGAAGAAGGAGGTGTAGGTGGAGGTGGAGGTGGAGAGGTGGAGGTGGAGAGGTGGAGGTGGTGGAGGTGGTGGAGGTGGAGGTGGAGAGGTGGAGAGGTGGAGTAGTATGCTGGAGTCTGCGAAGTCTGCGAAGAAGGAGGTGGAGGTGGAGGTGGAGGTGGAGGTGGAGGTGGAGGTGGAGGTGGAGGTGGAGGTGGAGGTGGAGGTGGAGGTGGAGGTGGAGAGGTGGAGTAGTATGCTGGAGTATGCGAAGTCTGCGAAGAAGGAGGCGGAGGTGTTGGAAGTGATTTGCAGTGGAAGTCTGGTTGGGCGCGGGATTACTTAGGATGAAACTTTAAAAGTTGGGATAGAATTTTTTTCATTTTATTTACAAGGATGCCGAAGTAGCAGAAGAGTAGAGATAGAGGAAGCTGAGACTCTGAACAGGAAGAGAGGAAACATGGGATAGAAGAGTAGAGATAGAGAAAGCGGGACTCAATTGCCGGTGTAGAAGATAACCAGGAATTAGGTTAGGATGACGAGATGGAGATTATAGAATGTAATTCTGTATCGGATACAGAGAACGAGGAATAGATTCAGATAAAACTAAAGGATACTCTGTATAGATTGTTACTCATTGCTTGGAGATAAAGACTCTGCTAGGAGGTAATCAACCTCTGGATCCGGGGTGCTGCAGGGCAACAGACTGAAAATTCTCAAGAAAAAATCATCGTCTTCAAAACGTGAGTGGAGATTCGTAACATGGTAACACTCGTAGATCACGGCTTTGTGAATATATGTATCTTGGTTGCAACGCTAAACCAAATCTGCTTACAGAACCACTTGGATAATAAAGGTGTCATTATACAGTGTACGAAAATATATTCCACATTTACCAACGATATACTCATATCACGAGTCAGGTTCATTCGTATTGATGAAGAGGATAAACGTGTCAGAAATGTCGTGTGGTGTGTGTACGTGTCAGAACAAAAAAAAAAAAAAAAAGGGATTGGGAGGCTAGGTGGCGCCTCAGCTCGACAATAGCCCCGAGGAATATTAATTCAGTGGCTAAGAACGGAAAACTTTGGATGCAATAAAGCGGGTCGAGGGGGGTGGGAAGGGGAGACGGGGGTAGAGGAGAAGAGGCGGAATGGAAGGCTCAGAGTAGTGGGTGAAGTGAGGAGATGGTAACAGAGTAAAATAGTTCAAGAAAATCAGCTATGGGTGAATAGGTATGAACAGAACCTGGTAGAGCAATGTAAATATCCTTGTTAAGGAGCACGCGTTTCCTTGAATGTATGGGTATGCATTAGTTTGCATGTATGTGTGTGTGTGTGTGTGTGTGTGTGTGTGTGTGTGTGTGTGTGTGTGTGTGTGTGTGTGTGTGTGTGTGTGTGTGTGTGTGTGTGTGTGTGTGTGTGTGTGTGTGTGTGTGTGTGTGTGTGTGTGTGTGTGTGTGTGTGTGTGTGTGTGTGTGTGTGTGTGTGTGTGTGTGTGTGTGTGTGTGTGTGTGTGTGTGCACGTGTGTGTGAGTATGTGTGTGTGATTCATCATGGTTCACCATGGTCTTGGATCACGTGTTGGACTCGTGATCGACAGCTATTTCAAGGATCACAAAGGAGGAGCATATGGACAGGAGACCCTTTGATCCTTAACTAGGTCGGATACGAAAAAATATATAATAAACAGATAAATAAATTAAAATTGTAACAATGTAAATATAAATAATAATAGATAAAATAAATAAACAAATGCATAGGTATAGTTGAAAAATAAACAAGGAGGTAAATAGTAAATAATAATAAATTGACAGATAAATAATAATAGATGAAAATCAAGCAAATAATAATAAACAGACAAATAATAACAAATAAATAAATAAACTATAAAATAAATGGTAGACATTACAGCATCTTGCTTAGGTGTTTATCTAGACGAATCTTAAAGCTTCAAACTGAACTACATTGCACTGCCTCTGCAGGAAGTTTATTCCATTCATTAACTACACGGTTGGCAAAGTTGTTTCTACCCACTTCCAAATTAAATCTATTTCCTGACAGTTTGAGACCATTATTTCTTGTCGGATTCTCATTCAGAGCTCATATATGACCGATGTATGGGTAATGCTGTGACCTTACACGCACACACATCCCCAACTCCCCGCCCACGAGAGTTGGTGTAACGACCCGCATCGCCGCGATACTGAAATTATTTCATCCCTGGGCGTGATTCGAACCCGGACATCCATAGTGGCGGCTGGGAGCTTTACCACTGCGCCACAAGTTGTGTGTGTGTGTGTGTGTGTGTGTGTGTGTGTGTGTGTGTGTGTGTGTGTGTGTGTGTGTGTGTGTGTGTGTGTGTGTGTGTGTGTGTGTGTGTGTGTGTGTGTGTGTGTGTGTGTGTGTGTGTGTGTGTGTGTGTGTGTGTGTGTGTGTGTGTGTGTGTAAGAAAAATATGTCTTCCTAATGTCCCTGAGCCCCCTTCCGCGACCCATCACTTACAAAATAATGATAATTTTTTAACAACTCTCATGGTCGAAGACATGGCATAGCACAGTCGGTAGCGCCTCTGCTTGATCTTGTCTCCAATGAAAAAATTGTTGTCATTGGCGATAGGAGCGCAGCATTAATTCCATCATAACACCAAAACAAAATATGGTTTTGCCCACATTTTTTTTTTAATTCATGTGATGGGAAGAAAAAACTAATTACATGTGTGTAGGCTTGTCCTATATAGAGAAACAATCGCGAGCATACAAACTCAAAATCTGACATTTAAGACAGAAAACTCATTCACAGGCAGAGAACAAATTGGAATACATGAAAATAGGCTGACGATTATACACATACACACAAACACACACACACACCTCGTGGCGCTGTGGTTAGAGTTCTCGCCTGCCACTACGGCGGTCCGGGTTTGACTCCCCCCAGGGCTGAAATAATTTCAGTATCGCTGTGCTGCGGGGTGCTACTCCAACTCTCGTGGGTGGGGAGTTGGGTATGCGTGTGCGTGTAAGGTCATAGTATTACCCATAGATCGGTCATATATGAACTCTGAGCTCTCATCCGGGAGGTTAATATCTGTCGATTACGGGTCTAATACGTGATCCAAGACCATGGTGGTGAATCACACACACACACACACACACACACACACACACACACACACACACACACACACACACACACACACACACACACACACACACACACACACACACACACACACACACACACACACACACACACACACACACACACACACATACACACACACACATACACACACACACTTAACACAGAGAACAAAAAGAACAAAAAGTATGAAAGAGAGAGAGCAAGGCAGCCCGTGACTGTTCGACTCCCCCCACCCCCACCCCGCCCTCTGTGGGGTGAGGCCACATTTTTGTGGACAAGAGACAAAGCCAACGAAGAAGACGCAGAAAGAGTTTTGTGAGGAAGAGGAGAGGAGGGGAGGTTGTGCAACGTATCCACTGGGTTCTAACTTGGCTATGCATGGATACGCACACAAGCACGCACACACGCACGAACACACACACACACACACACACACACACACACACACACACACACACACACACACACACACACACACACACACACACACACACACACACACACACACACACACACACACACACACACACACACACACACACACCATTACCCACAGATCGGTCATATATGAGCTCTGAGTTCTCTTCCAGAAGGGAAATAGCTATCGATCACGAGTCCAACACGTGACCCAAGACCATGATGAATCACACACACACGCACACACATTATATACATATATATATATATAATATATATATACATATACATATACATATACATATACATATATATATATATATATATATATGCTAATAAGAACACGGGAAAGCAGAGCGCTTTCGTATATTACATCTTCAGTGCACTGAAGATGTAATATACGAAAGCGCTCTGCTTCGTTAGTTTCTTTTTCCAAGTGGTCTACTTTGCATATATATACATATATATATATATATAAATATATATATATATACATATATATATTATATACATATATATATAAACGGGGGATGAAGCTTGTTAACAATATGTTCCTCCCCCTCCCCCTGACCTGACCTCATGTCCTCCTCAGGTCACATAGGGTTGGGGTAGTGACGTTTATTATTTCCCAAGTTCCCTTTCTTTTGTAAGAGGTTGCTATTTAAGATAGCATCCTCCTTCCACTTTGTACTACTGAAGAGGACTGCAGTTAGCAATCGAAATATATAGTTTCGCTTACGCAACTCTTTCTTTCGTCCGACTGTGGTGTTAGTTATGATTAAACAAATGTGTTACTACATTTCTCAACAGTGATATGTATATATATAAATAAATATATATATATATATACATATATGTATATATACATATGTATATTTACATATATATACATACATATAAATATATATATGTATAAATATATATATATATATACATATATATATAAATATACATACATGCATACACAACTTGTCGGATAGCTCGACATTATAAAGACTCGGTGAAATTAGAATAGAGACTGAGCTGGCCTAGTACCGTCGGGGAACCTCCAGGTCGTGAATCAGGTTGTTCTTTTTGTACAGCCTGGCTGGCTCGAGGCTATCGTCTTTGCTTCATAATAAGCAGTTGCAAAGGCAAAGGTTCGAGTCCTTGCGGTGGAGCTTATTTCCATTTGTCAAAATGACACAGACACACACACACACACACACACACACATATATATATATATATATATATATATATATATATATATATATACATATAAATATACATATACATACATATGAATGATACATATGATACATATATTGTGAAAAGGTTGTTCAAAATCGGTAAGTTCTTAACCATCACTCATCTAAGAGTTTTGTCACCAAAGCTATACCAACTTTAACCCTTTCTTTACTGAAGTTGTGTCAAAATGAAAGAAAACTACCCGCTGGTTCGAAAAAGAGGTTTGCAAAGATAGGCAACTTACTTAAGATCACGCGTACAAGAAGACAGCAAGATTAGAAAGTTAGACAAGAACGAGATGAAATAAAGTCTTCATAATCATTTTCGGATAAACACTTCACTCAACATAATCCTGCGTTGTCTAAGAACAAAACTTATGTTAGCCAGTGCAACCGTAAATTTTAATTTTGGAGGCTAACATATATATGTACATATATATGTATATATGTGTGTGAATATTTATATTTATATATATATATATATATATATATATATATATATATATATATATACATACATATAAATATAAATACATATACATACATATAAATATAAATACATATACATAATATAAATACACATACATACATATACATATAAATACACATACATACATATACATATAAATGCACATACATATACATGCGTATACATGTACATACACTCGGTTTTGGGTCCCTTGTTGTTCATTATGTATATAAACGACTTAGACGAAGGGTTAAATAGTGATGTTAGTAAGTTTGAGGACGACACTAAAATAGGACGCCTAATTAGGTCAGGAGACGACGCCCAGATTCTGCAGGATGACCTTAATAAGCTGTTAACATGGTCGGTGAAGTGGCAAATGAACTTCAATATCTCTAAGTGTAGCGTGTTAAACGTAGGGCTACACAACCCCGAAAATAGATACAACTTAGATAACACGTTTTTAGAAAAATCTGAGTGCGAGAGGGACTTGGGAGTTCTGGTGAGTCCGGACCTTAAAACCAGGAAGCAGTGTATTAGCGCCAGAAATAAAGCTAACAGATCATTAGGCTTCATTGCTAGGACGGTAACGAATAGAAGTGCAGAGGTAATTATTAAACTCTACCTAGCGATAGTTAGACCCATCCTTGACTATGCGGTACAGTTTTGGTCTCCGTCCTACAGAATGGACGTAAATTCATTAGAATCAGTACAGAGAAGAATGACCAAAATGATACAAGGACTCGGAAATTTGCCTTACGAAGAGAGGCTTAGGCACCTAAACTTACACTCTCTGGAAAGACGCAGAGTGCGGGGTGATCTAATAGAAGTGTTCAAGTGGATCAAAGGCTATAACAAGGGTGATGCAAACAAGGTCATCATAATAAAACAACAGGGCAGGACTCGCAGTAATGGGTACAAACTGGACAAATTTAGATTTAAGAAGGAAATAGGCAAGAATTGGTTTACTAATAGGGTGGTCGATGAATGGAATAAACTTAGTAACCATGTAGTAAGCGCTGAAACTATCAGTTGTTTTAAAAAACGATTAGACAACTTTATGGATGGGGATGACAGGTGGTGATGGATACGGAGCTGCCTAGTGTAGGCCTTATGGTCTTTTGCAGTCTCCTTTATTTCTTATGTTCTTATGTTCTTATTATATACATATATATATGTATATATATACAGTATATGTATATATATATATATATATATATGTATGTATATATATATATATTGAAATACATACATACATACATACATTTTGTTATTGTTTGTCCGTCGATACGACGAAGACCGTCTACACATCTCATGGAGGAGTGAAGATATGATGATAAGGATGATGATGATGATGCCAATTTTGGAGAACGACGTTGGGCGTGCAGAGCTGATGCGGTGTGACAATTTCATTGTCTGTGCGTCCGTAAATAGATGGTAAGGCCAATCCGATCCCGGAGGAGTCTTGGGCCGTGTGGGCAAAGGGATGGTGGCTATAGACGCTGGTGCGGCAGTGCCTTTCCTGACT
>NC_134796.1:1203882-1208882 GCF_046742065.1 Oratosquilla oratoria | reverse complement strand
TATATGTATATATATGTATATATATATGTATATATATGTATATATATATATTATATATATATATATGTATATATATATATATATATATATATATACTGGTATTTATTTTATTTAAGGCCCAATTCCGAGTAAAAAGTTAAAAAGTTTGATTTGGTCAGGATGGCTTTGCTCTGATTGCTGCCACAACGTGACAAGTATCGGACAAGTTGGCTCAAGTCGTCTCCGGGTTTGTGAGGCCGAATGTCGTCGAAAGCACGTCGGGGAAGAGATTCTGCGGAGGTTGTGGGGTCAGAGAAAAAAAGAAAAGATAAATCCGTTCGTTTCCAGTTTCGTGTCGGGATGAAGTACTGCAAATGGAGATCAATTCAGTCAACAATGCATAGTCAGGTTAAAAGTACAAAAAACATGACAATCGTATGACACTTCAGTCATACTATGAATCCCGACTCAATTGATAACACTATGCAATAGATCATTGTCATTTGAATAAAATATAATGCAGTGCAGTTCAACAATTCAGCGGCTTTTTCATTTATTGATGCAAACTTCATGATAGATTTCTTCTTGCAGCAGTTATTATGATTTATAAACAAGAAAGAGATATAACACAAATGCCTGTCTTGTCTTAAAGGCTTTAGCTTTTTCTAAAGAGCTGATACAAAAACATATTCTCTGGATGAATTTACTGACTCAACTACGGTCTTCAACAAGTAGAGCTTTTGGTAAAATTCTACTCTTTTTACAATTCTGTCTCTGAATTTAATGATTTCTCCATTTCTATCTTTCAAATATATCACTTGCTGTCTTCCTAAAGCATATCTGCGCTCTGTTCCTTTAGTATTTTTACCTTTCCGAATAGTTTCCTCTATTTCATCCATGTTTCTCTTTCTTTTCTCTGATCTCTGCCTTTCGTCTCTCCTGCTTTTAATCTGTATGGTCCTCTTTCTTTTAATTAGGTCATTGTAGCTTTGGAGTATTTTTTCTCTAATACTTTTTGTACTTCTTACTTTCTATGCCGATTCCCTAATGATATTCACTAAATTCAAATGCGTATCTTTGACGCTATCCTCGCTAGTTCTTAGAATTTTGAATCTATTTTTAATTTCTAACTGAAATTCTTTCTTATTAACCCTAACCTTCGCAAGCACACAGCAGACGTGTCAAAACTGGTGTTCTAATAGGTTTCTTTCTCAGAGCTTTTCGTATCTGCAGTGAAAGACTATATTTCAAACGGTCAATGGTCACCTGACTGCATTGCCACCTCAGCTGTCAATCAACTACTACCTTATTTACTCCAAGGGGATAAAATCCCACAAGACCCACGGAGCGTCGGTCACGTAGCCTGAGCTCTTCCCTTGTTCCTTTTTCTCACCTCACATTTTTGTACATATGCATATGTCTTCCACTATGTAATCATTCTGATTGAAGAGGATCACAGTTAGTGATCAAAATATACAGAACTTTCGACATTAGTGTCTTCTTTTCCGACTATGGGATAAATAGTTTAATTTACTAATGTGCTACGACATTACTTTACTGTGATACATACATACATATATATATATATATATATATATATATACATACATATATATACATACATACATATGTATATATACATACATATGTATATATACATACATACATATGTATATATACATACATACCTACATATGTATATATACATACATATGTATATATTTATATATATATACATACATGTGTATATATACATACATACATTTGTATATATACATACATATGTATATATACATACATATGTACATATACATACATACATATGTATATATACATACATATGTATATATATATATACATACATACATGTGTATATATACATACATATGTATATATACATACATGCTAAAAAACCAACAAGGAAAACGATAAACGGATGACCAAGCGCTTTCGTCTATTCAGACATCCTAAGGGTACATGAATAGATGAAAGCGCTTGGTCATCAGTTTATCTTTTTCCTTGGTGGTTTTCCCGCATATTTAGAATCGCGAGTTTATGTGATTTCTCATTCATATACATACATATGTATATATACATACATACATATGTATACATACATACATACATATGTATATCTATACATACATACACATACATATATATATACATACACATACATTCATACATACATTCATACATACACATACATACATACATACACACACACACACATATATATATACATATACACATGCACATATACACATACACATATACACATACACATATACATATACACATATACATATACACATATACACATATACATATACAGATATACATATACACATATACATATACACATATACATATACACATATACATATACACATATACATATACACATATACATATACGCATATATATACACATATACATATACACATATACATATACACATATACATATATATATATATATATATATATACATACATGCATACACATACATACATACACATGTATACATACAAATACATACATACACATACATACATACACATACATATATACATATATACATACATACATATATGCATACATACATATATACATATATACATACATATATACATACATACATATATACATACATATATATATACATATATACATACGTATATATATACATTATATATATAATATATATATGTATATATATATATATATATATACATATATACATTTATACATACATACATATATAAATACATACATACATATATACATACATACATAAATACATACATATATACATATATACGTACATACATATATACATACATACATACATATATACATACATACATATATACACAACCTTCCCCGTCCCACCACTTGTGGTGGGGACGGGGAAGTTTGTGCTTGTGGAGGAACGTGGGTGGTGATTTTTATTTAGCGATTCTAGCGGCAGTCGCTCGAAGCAAAACAGCCACATAATGATAATTAAAAAGAAAGAATAATTAGAGCTCTAAACAATCGTTTGAAGAGCATCATCGAACCGCGAACGATCATCGTTGAGCGATAATCACACCGAGGAAAACGTACCGTGACCCCGGTCGGTTAATCGCTCTGTGTCGCCCAGTAGCCCCCCAGTGGTTACCGCGTCGTACTCACGAGAGGGTGGTCGTGAGTTCGATTCTCGGAAACCGCTGCAGCCTATGCCGCGTTGGTTCTCGACAGTCCTGACCAGGCTCAATCTTCCAGGTGTTTCTCACTTCCCGCGGCGTGGGGGTGGGATGGTGAGTGAGTGAGTGAGTTAATCCCGTGGGACTGTCGTCACCAAGCAATTTTATTCAGCTGAGGGGAACCTCGCGGTCCCAAGGAGGAATTTAATCCCTTTTTTTGGGCTAAAAAATCAAATGCACTTTGGGCTTTGCAATTGCTCGATTTTGGTCTTAAAGGAAATTTACCATTTTGGGCTAAAATGTCCATTGTGTCTATTTATTCTCATTTTCTTCTTTATCTAATTTTCTTTCTATTTTCTATTTTTCATTTTTGGGCTAAAAAATAAACTACACTTTGGGTTTAAAAGGAAGATGCTATTCTGGGCTAAAAATGTCCATCTTGTTGATTCCTCTAATTTCCTTTTTTATATAATTTTCTTATATAATTTTATTTCCCTTTCTCCTTTATTTTTCTACTTTTTCATTTTATCGATGGGCCTTGATCGACTGTTTTGGGCTACGTTCACCTCCTCCAGGTGTTGACCTCGCTCCTGGTCCGGAACCATGCAGGAGGCGTTCTCCACTGTCGTGATCGTGAGGGTGGGCTTGCCCTCCACGTCTCGACGTCACTCCTGCTCCGGAACCAGGCTGGAGGTGTCCGCCATTGCTGGGCGCCTGGGCTCGGCCTCGGGTCCGGGTGGCGCCCTTCCGAGTCCCGAGTCGCCCTCGGGAACAGCCTCTGGGGGCTTGTATCTTCTTGGAACCTGGAGGAGGAGGAGGAGATCGCTGGCTCCTCGCATACCGAAGAAGAAGAAGAAGAGACATCGTCGTCATCTTCTTCTTCGTTGTTGTCGTGCATCCAGCAAGGGAACCTCCATCCTTCGGAGCATTCTCGCTTGCTGATGCAAAAGACACAGTGGGCTGGGTTGATGTTGAGGAGGTAGTCTTCCATAAGGATCCTCGTCCTTTGGGCTGTTTCTTCTGGGAGCACCTCTTGTAAGGTCCCTTGGGTCCTGGCGTCCTCTCTTGACGCCATCCTTGGGCTTGGGCTCGTTGGTTCCTCCCGGCGGGCGATCTTCGGAGGTAGTCTCCGCCACGCCGGGGTATGAGGCCTCATACAAGCTCTTCTCTAGGAAAGGGCGAGGTCGTTGAACATAATTCTCTCCACAATTCAGGCCTTCCATGGAATCGAGGCTCAGCAGGTGTGACTCCGCATGTCGTATCTCCTTTTGCTGCCGATGCTGATGGTCAGTCGGTCGGGCGAGTGGTGCACAAAAGTCGAAATTTCTTGAAGAGGGGAACCAGAAAACTCGGTGGTTCATAACTGCAGAGAAAAATCTGGGGGCCTCTTCCTATTCCCAAAAGGATATGGAAAAGGGGACATGATGGTTAAAAAAAGAAAAGTTATTTCAACTGAAGGTATGCTTAGATAACGACAATCTAAATCACCAAATAGACTGAAACAAAGTATGCTTAATTACAACATGAGAAAAGAAATTTGCACACGGACGTATTTCTTTATGTCAAACATAATAATCATTCTTTCAAATATATATGTATGTATGTATATATATATATATATACATATATGCATACATACATATATACATACATACTATATCCATATATATATATATATATATATATATATATATATATATATATATATATATTTGTGTGTGTGTGTGTGTGTGTGTTTGTGTGTGTGTGTGTGTGTGTGTGTGTGTGTGTGTGTGTGTGTGTGTGTGTGTGTGTGTGTGTGTGTGTGTGTGTGTGTGTGTGTGTGTGTGTATGT
>NC_134796.1:1188882-1191382 GCF_046742065.1 Oratosquilla oratoria | reverse complement strand
AGGAGAACAAATTCTGTAAGCGCTCAGGAACATTGAAGAAAACACTGACAACTTAGATTTTTGACTGTGATACAAGTAAAAATTAATATACGAAGGAATTTGTTCCCCTGAGTTTTTGGATCAAGAAATACAATTCATCTATGACATTGGAGAAAATTTGAAATATCCAAAATATCTTATTGATAAGACAAAAATCAAAGCTAGGAAATGTTTTCTTAATACTTCGCAGGTCAAACCATTTAATTATAAAAATATGTTAACAATTCCGTACCACGAAAATCTAATCAATCTTCCTAACATTTTTGAAAAATTTGTTATCCAGATAGTATTTAAAAATAATAATAACATTAAGAGTCTGTTAATTAAAAATTCTCCAAGAAGTAAAGAAGGATGTATTTATAATATACCATGTAAAAACTGTGATTTTATTTATATAGGCCAAACAGACAAAGGCTTAGAAAAAAGGATAGGCCAACATATATATAGTATTAGAACGGGGCAAGTGTCCAGTGGACTATTTGTCCACCAAAGGGATTATGGTCATAATATTGACTGGGGAAATTCTAAAATAATTACTTCTTGTAATAATATTATAGAAAGAAATATTATTGAATCTTGTTTTGTAAAAAGAAATTTTGAAAATAACATGAAATTGAGTTTGGGTGTATTTAAATTGGACAATTTTGTCATTGACAAAATTATGTGTGATAAAATGTAACATGGGACCTCTCCGAGTATTCTTGTCTTCCTATGTATTTATTGTTTCTTTCTGTATTGCTTTTTGTACCTTTGAAAATGTCTAAATAGACGAAAACGTTCGGTATCTGTTTTTTTCAATTTCCCGGTGGTTTCTGCAAAAATATATACATATATATATATATATATATATATATATATATATATATATATACATATACATATACATATACATATATACATATATACATATACACATATATACATATATACATACACACATATATACATATACACATATATACACATATATACATATACACACTATATACACATATATACATATATACATACACATATACATACACATACACAAATACACATATTCACATACACATATTCACATACACATATATACACATACACATATATACACATATACACATACACATATATACACATACACATACACATACACATATACACATACACATATACATATACACATATACATATACTGTACACATACACATATACATATACACATATACATATACACATATACATATACACATATACATATACATATATATAAACATATATACATATACATATATATATACATATATACATATACATATATACATATACACATACATACATATACATATACATACATACATACATACATACATGCATACATATTTACATACATACATATATATACATACGTATATATATATATTTATATATATGTATATATAGATATACACATACATATATACATACATATATACATATATACGTACATATATATACATACATACATATATGCATACATATATACATACATATATGCATACATACATATATACATAAGCTTCCCCGTCCCCACAACTTGTGGTGGGGACGGGGGAGTTTGTGTTTGTGGGGGAACGTGGGTGGTGATTTTTATTTAGCGACTCTAGCGGCAGTCGCTCCAAGTAAAACAGCCCCATAATAATAATAATAAAAAAATAAATAAAGCTCTATACAATCGTTTGAGGATCATCGTTGAACCACGAACGATCATCGTTGAGCGATAATCGCACCGAGGAAAACGTACCGTGACCCCGGTTGGTTAATCGCTCTGTACCGCTCGGTAGCCCCCCAGTGGTTACCGCGTCGAACTCACGAGCGGGTGGTCGTGAGTTGGATTCTCGAGAACCGCTGCAGCCTATACCGCGTTGGTTCCCGACACTCCTATCCAGGCTTAGTCTTCCAGGGGTTTCTCACTTCCCGCGGCATGGGAGTCGGATGGTGAGTGAGTTAATCCTCTGTGATTGTCGTCACCAAGCAATTTTATTCAGCTGAGGGAAACCTCGCGTTCCCAAGGAGGAATGAAATCCTTTTTTGGAGCTAAAAAATCAAATTCACTTTGGGCTTTACAATTGCTCAACTGTGGGCTCAAAAGAAAAGTACCATTTTGGGCTAAAATGTCCATTGTCTTTTTTTCATCTTCTTTTTTACATAATTTCCTTGATTTTATCTTTTTTATTTCTTGGGCTAAAAAATAAAATGCACTTTAGGCTTAAAAGAAAGGTGCCATTCTGGGCTAAAAATTTCCATGTTGTTAATTCTTTTTTCTTTTTTTATATAATTTTCTTATATAATCTTATCTTTTTCTTTCTTATTTTTTTATTTTTTTTTTCATTCTACCGATGGGCCTTGATTGACTGTTTTGGAATTCGTTCACCTCCTCAGGTATGGACGTCGCTCCTGGTCCGGAACCATGCAGGAGGCGTTCTCCACTGTCGTCGTGAGG
>NC_134796.1:1178882-1183882 GCF_046742065.1 Oratosquilla oratoria | reverse complement strand
GCTTTCGTCTATTCAGACATCCTAAGGGTACATGAATAGACGAAAGCGCTTGGTCATCAGTTTATCTTTTTCCTTGGTGGTTTTCCCGCATATTTAGAATCACGAGTTTATGTGATTTCTCATTCATATACATACATATGTATATATACATACATACATATGTATACATACATACATACATATGTATATATATACATACATACACATACATATATACATACATACACATACATTCATACATACATTCATACATACACATACATACATACATACACACACACACATATATATATATATGTATATATATATACATATACACATGCACATATACACATACACATATACACATACACATATACATATACACATATACATATACACATATACACATATACATATACACATATACATATACACATATACATATACACATATACATATACACATATACATATACACATATACATATACACATATACATATACGCATATATATATACACATATACATATACACATATACATATACACATATACATATATATATATATATATATATATATATATATATATATATATACATGCATACACATACATACATACACATATATACATAAAAATACATACATACACATACATGCATACACATACATGCATACATATATACGTACATACATATATGCATACATACATGTATACATATATGCATACATATGTACATACATACATATACTTACATACATATATATATACATATATACATACGTATATATATACATTATATATATATATATATAATACATATATGTATATATATATATATATATATATATACATATATACATTTATACATACATACATACATATATAAATACATACATATATACATACATACATAAATACATACATATATACATGTATACATACATACATACATACATACATATATACATACATACATAAATATATACACAACCTTCCCCGTCCCACCACTTGTGGTGGGGACGGGGAAGTTTGTGCTTGTGGAGGAACGTGGGTGGTGATTTTTATTTAGCGACTCTAGCGGCAGTCGCTCGAAGCAAAACAGCCCCATAATAATAAAAAAGAAAGAATAATTAGAGCTCTAAACAATCGTTTGAAGAGCATCATCGAACCGCGAACGATCATCGTTGAGCGATAATCACACCGAGGAAAACGTACCGTGACCCCGGTCGGTTAATCGCTCTGTGTCGCCCAGTAGCCCCCCAGTGGTTACCGCGTCGTACTCACGAGAGGGTGGTCGTGAGTTCGATTCTCGGAAACCGCTGCAGCCTATGCCGCGTTGGTTCTCGACAGTCCTGACCAGGCTCAATCTTCCAGGGGTTTCTCACTTCCCGCGGCGTGGGGGTGGGATGGTGAGTGAGTGAGTGAGTTAATCCCGTGGGACTGTCGTCACCAAGCAATTTTATTCAGCTGAGGGGAACCTCGCGGTCCCAAGGAGGAATTTAATCCCTTTTTTTGGGCTAAAAAATCAAATGCACTTTGGGCTTTGCAATTGCTCGATTTTGGTCTTAAAGGAAATTTACCATTTTGGGCTAAAATGTCCATTGTGTCTATTTATTCTCATTTTCTTCTTTATCTAATTTTCTTTCTATTTTCTATTTTTCATTTTTGGGCTAAAAAATAAACTACACTTTGGGTTTAAAAGAAAGATGCCATTCTGGGCTAAAAATGTCCATCTTGTTGATTCCTCTAATTTCCTTTTTTATATAATTTTCTTATATAATTTTATTTCCCTTTCTTCTTTATTTTTCTACTTTTTCATTTTATCGATGGGCCTTGATCGACTGTTTTGGGCTACGTTCACCTCCTCCAGGTGTTGACCTCGCTCCTGGTCCGGAACCATGCAGGAGGCGTTCTCCACTGTCGTCGTGAGGGTGGGCTTGCCCTCCACGTCTCGACGTCACTCCTGCTCCGGAACCAGGCTGGAGGTGTCCGCCATTGCGGGGCGCCTGGGCTCGGCCTCCGGTCCGGGTGGCGCCCTCCCGAGTCCCGAGTCGCCCTCGGGAACAGCCTCTGGGGGCTTGTATCTTCCTGGAACCTGGAGGAGGAGGAGATCGCTGGCTCCTCGCATGCCGAAGAAGAAGAAGAGACATCGTCGTCATCTTCTTCTTCGTTGTTGTCGTGCATCCAGCAAGGGAACCTCCATCCTTCGGAGCATTCTCGCTTGCTGATGCAAAAGACACAGTGGGCTGGGTTGATGTTGAGGAGGTAGTCTTCCATAAGGATCCTCGTCCTTTGGGCTGCATCTTCTGGGAGCACCTCTTGCAGGGTCCCTTGGGTCCTGGCCTCCTCTGCTGACTCCATCCTTGGGCTTGGGCTTGTTGGTTCCTCCCGGCGGGCGATCTTCGGAGGTAGTCTCCGCCACGCCGGGGTATGAGGCCTCATACAAGCTCTTCTCCGGGAAAGGGCGAGGTCGTTGAACATAATTCTCTCCACAATTCTGGCCTTCCACGGAATCGAGGCTCAGCAGGTGTGACTATGCTTGTCGCATCTCCGTTTGCTGCCGATGCTGATGGCCAGTCAGTCGGGCGAGTGGTGCGCATAAGGCGAAATTTCTTGAAGAGGGGAACCAGAAAACTAGGTGGTTTATAACTGAAGAGAAAAACATGGCTGCCTCTTTGTATTCTCAAAAGGATATGGCAAAGGGGACATGATGGTTAAAAAAAGAAAAGTTATTTCAACTGAAGGTATGCTTAGATAACGACAATCTAAATCACCAAATGGACTGAAACAAAGTATGCTTAATTACAACAGGAGAAAAGAAACTTGCAGAGGGCCGTATTTCTTCATTTCAAACATAATAATCATTATTTCAAATATATATATATATATATATATATATATATATATACATATATGCATACATACATATATGCATACATACATATGTACATTCATACTATATTCATATGTATATAAATATACAAAGGATTACAAAGGCGGAGCATGCCGACAGGAGACCTTTTGATCCATATCTAGGTCGGATGAAAAAAAAATCATATTAATAATAAATTAAAACTATAATAATGTAAAAATTACAAATAAAACACATAAATAAATGCATAGGTATAGTTGAATAACAAACAAAAAGGTAAATAGTAAATGATTATAAATTGACATATAACTAATAATAAATGAAAATCAGACAGACAAATTATAACAAAACAAAAACAAATAACATAAATTATAATCATTACAGCATCTTACTTAGGTATTTATCTAAATGATTCTTAAAGCTTCGAACTGAACTACATTGCACTACCTGTGCAGGAAGTTTATTCCATTCATTAACTACACGGTTGGCAAAGTTGTTTCTACCTACTTCCAAATTGAATCTATTTCCGGACAGTTTGAGACCATTGTTTCTTGTCTGATTCTCATTCAATGTAAAAATTTGGTCACTTTTGATGTTATCAATTCCCTTTAAAATCTTAAAGACCTGTATCAAGTCACCTCTGAGTCTACGCTTTTTTAGGGAAAACAGATTCATGTGCTTAAGTCGATTTTCGTATGATTTATTTTTGATATTTGGAATCAGTTTTGTGGCTCGCCGTTGTACTTTTTCCAGTCTGTCAATGTCTTTAATGAGATTCGGTGACCATACGGAAACAGCATATTCCAAATGTGGACGAACTAACAATTTATATAGCTTGTTAATGAGTGATGGACTTTTGAAATCAAAAGATCGCGCAATCAATCCCAGAATCTTATTTGCTTTCTCAGAGGCTGAAATACACTGCTTGGATGATTTGAGGTCGTTACTGATAATTACGCCGAGATCTTTTTCACTATCCACTTTTGTTAACGAATTGCCAAATAACTTGTAATCGTACTTACTGTTATTTTTACCTATGCGCATTACCTTGCATTTACTTGTGTTCAATTTCATTAGCCACTTTTCAGACCATTGCTGTAATTGATCTAAATCTTCTTGAATATTTAATTGGTTTGAGTGATCATTTGCCACTCCGCACAGTTTTGTATCATCAGCAAATTTGGAAACAGTAGATTTTAGTCCATGGTCTATATCATTTATATATACTATGAATAGAAGTGGCCCAAGAACGGAACCCTGAGGAACTCCACTTGCAACACTTTTCCATCCAGAAGTTTTTCCATTTAAAACAACTCTCTGTTTTCGACCTTTCAACCAATTACTAGTCCAACCTAATAGGCTACCACTTATTCCATGCAAAGCTAATTTAGTAAGTAGTCTTTCGTGTGGGACGGTATCAAAAGCTTTTGCAAAGTCTAGATATATTAAATCTATATTGTTTCTTTTGTCATAATTCGAGATAACTGTGTTGTAGAATTCGAGTAAGTTAGTCACGCAAGAACGTTTCCGTCTGAAACCATGCTGGCTATCATTTATCAAACGGTTACTTTCTAAATGATATTCGATATCATCTCTGATGATAGTTTCCATTATTTTTCCTACGATCGAAGTCAAACTTATAGGCCTATAATTATTTGGTTTCTTTTTGTCACCTTTTTTGAATATGGGAGTAACGTTAGCTAGCTTCCATTCTCTTGGGACATCTCCGGATATGATGGATTTCTTGAAAATAATTTCTAATGGAACAATATCATTTTTCATTTCCTTTAAGATTCTTGGATGCCAACCGTCAGAGCCTGGTGTTTTATTAACTTTGAGTTTGTCTATACACCTTTTAATTTTTTCTTTTGTTATATTTACCGTAGTGAGTAAGTTTACCCCAGACTTTTCACAGGTTTCAGTTTGGAATTCACTTTGAGGTGTTTCGTTTACGAATACCGAGCTAAAATAATTGTTTAAGATATTACACATTCCTTCATTTGAATATTCAAGTTGATCGTCAGCAGATAATAGTGGACCAATGTGATTCCTAACAACCTTTTTATCTCTAATGTAACTATAGAATTCTTTGGGATTCTCTTTGGATTTCTCAGCGATGTTCATTTCGTATTGTCGTTTTCTTTT
>NC_134796.1:1163882-1168882 GCF_046742065.1 Oratosquilla oratoria | reverse complement strand
GGAACCAGCACATCAACAACATCATCAGGACAGCCTCTTACAAACTCTTCATGCTGCGCAGATTGAAGTCCCTTGGTACCCCATCACCAGATCTAAAGGGAGTCTACACCACCTTCGTACTCCCCACCCTCATGTACGCCTCCCCAGCCTGGTCATCATCACTTAACATCACACAGAGGAGCAAATTAGAGAAAGTGCAAAAAAGAGCGTGCAGAATTATCTTGGGTAATCAGTATGAGGGATACGAACACGCCCTCACCACCCTCAGCTTGCCAAGATTGTCCGACAAACACAGTGAGGCACTGAATAAGTTTGGACAGGACCTAATGCTACACCCACGTCACCGTCACTTCCTCCCACCTCCCACCACACCCACCCGCCATGCAACTCGGCATTCAAACAAAATCAAGCCCATCAGAGCGCCGAGAACTGACCGATACAAGAACAGTGCCATTCCATCCATTGTCCGCACAATAAACGCATCATAAATTTTAGACTAAGCATATCACTCTAATAATTACTATATTACTCATAAAAGTGCCCAATTGTATTATTGTCAGTGTATCACTGCTATCTCAATAAACCTATCATTATTATTATTATTATTATTACACACACACACGCACGCACGTACGCACACGGACACGCAACGCACTCGCATGGATACACACACGCACATGCACACACACAAGAATACACAGACAAGTTCTCGCATATATGTAAGTTACTGTCAAAGTAACGTTGTTTATTTCTTTTCTTTCCTTTGCCTTTTTTTAAAACTGCGTCGTGTTTATTGTAAGCAGTTGCGTTGCAAAAGGATACACATCTCTCGGGACTTGTTAAGTGGTCATCTGCAGCTGCGCCAGGAAAGAGATATTCCTCTTCAAAGTAGGACGATGCGAAGGAACCCCCCAGCCCGAGGGCCAAGAGGTCGGGCTATAAGGTCGAGACTCCCATACCGCAACAAGTGGTTCTGTCACTAAGCGATTTCGAGGGGAACTGGAACCCGGAGGCCATTTAGGCCGGCTAGGCTAACCGGAGGTCTTCTTGCTTCTCCCGAAGTTACGCTTTCGCTAACTTTGTCTCATTACAGCACAACCGAGAAAGGAAATGAAGAACCGGGTCGCCGGGTGATAGAACGCTTTCTGGCTTAGGAACCGGAGGGTAACGAATAACACAGCACCACGGAAACGCAGCGACACTGCGCCAAAACATCACAGTAGGATAGCACAACAGAAACATAGCAATGCAGCGACACAGCAACTGAGGACCACAGTAATATAACATTACAGCAACTCAGCACTAAAGCACCTCATTATCACAGCACAACAGAAACGTAGCACCCCAGCGACACAGCAACTCAGCACTAAAGCACCTCAGCATCACAGCACAACAGAAACGTAGCACCCCAGCGACACAGCAACTGAGGACCACAGCAACATAGTATTACTGTAACAAAACACCACATCAACACAGCAGGACAGTACCGGGTCGTAATGTAGTGGAAGAAACAAGGAATCTTTTGTTTCGTTACGAAAACAAATACTGTGCTAAAGGTTCAATATAATCTCACGAAACAACGAAAGGCAAACACAAACCCAAAGAAAAGCGAACGGGAACACTACCAAGATGGTTAAAGATGAAATGGCATTTGTTAGAAAAAAAAAATCTTGTCCAAATGATGTTTGAAAACTTGAACGTGTCACACACTTCATTCCTTTGCCTCAGCATGATTTCAAGGAAAAAGCAGTGAAATATATACCAATATGTTTAGCTTGCATCATATTAGTATCTGCATAGGATGGAAGTAATTTCTTATTTTTATTTTTTGTGAACACGAAGTTTCCGAGATCAGTTCAAAATCTACGGTGTTAAAAGCAGTGAAACATACACCTATATGTTTAGCTTGCATCATATTTGTACCTGCATAGGATAGAAGTCCTTTTTTTCTTTTTATTTGTGGACACAAAGTTTCCGGGATCAGTTAAGAATCAGTGAAACATACACCGATATGCTTAGCTTGCATCATATTTGTCCCTGCATAGGATAGAAGTCCTTTTTTTTCTTTTTATTTGTGGACACAAAGTTTCCGGGATCAGTTCAAAATCTACGGTGTTATTTCGCCTTGCTTCGGGAATCTTCGCCTCGTCCCTCCGACCTCTCTCGAACTATCTGGAAACATGTCAGAACAGCCAGTCGGGACTAATGGCCCGCCAGTGGTTCGACAGAAACTCTCTGTACCCGCTAAACAAAATCGCTATCTTCTCGAGCCGAAAAAGCCGAAATATCAGAGCACCAAAATTCAGCATATTCTATCTTACCATCAATTCGCACATGCATTCCCGCATTAACAAACTCACTCACTCACTCTCACTAACTCATTCCTCCATCCATCCGTTCATCCATACATCAATTCATGCATTTCTTCATCCATTCACCGATTCTTCCATTCGTTCAAGGACTATGAATCTATTCATGTCCTCTGCAACCTAGATACGTCAATTCTATATCACCCATCCATTCCCCTCCACATTATTTATGTTTATTATGGTTCGCAAATTCCTCTGAAACGTCTTATGGAAGATGTGGGCAACCTCTAAGTGTGGGTGCCAAATCGGTCAAATCTTTGATACAATATTCTCTTGCTTGCCAGCGGAGTAAAATTGTTATAGGCCCATATACGAGTACGGGCCCCCCTCCCCACCCCTCCCTCCCTCCCTCCCTCCCTCCCTTCTCCCTCCCTCCCTCCCTACTCCCTCCCTCCCTCCCTTGTCCCTCCCTCCCTCCCTCCCTTTTCCCTCCCTCCCTCCCTTCTCCCTCCCTCCCTCCCTTCTCCCTTCCTCCCTCCCTTCTCCCTCCCTCTCCCACTTCTCCCTCCCTCCCTCCCTTCTCCCTTCTTCCCTCTCTTCTCCCTCCCTCCCTCCCTCCCTCCCTTCTTCCCTTCTTCCCTCCCTCCCCTCCTACTTTCCTCCCTCCCTCCCTCCCTTTTTCCCTTGCTCCCTTCCCTCCCTCCCTCCCTCCCCTCCTCCTTTCCTTCCTCCCTTTCTCCCTCCCTCCCTCCCTCCCTCCCTCCCTCCCTTCACGTCCTGTAAGGCCCCCAATCTACCCCCCCAATGCAAAATGCGGTTACCAATGGCCATACAAAAGAAGATAGAAATTTACTAGTTTTTTTGTTTTAAGATGAGCTCTGGGTTTCGTATGTCGAAAAAAAAAATCGTTAGTGTGCTAGGTTTTCCACTCGTTATAAGGGTCTCCCACCCCTGTCTTAGGAGGTGGGAGGGAGGGGGGAGGGGGGAGGGGGGAGGGGGGAGTTGGGGGGAGGTGGGGGGGGTCTCCCAAGGGCCCAGAGCCCAAAGACCCTGATGGAACTTCAACCGTGGCCCTTCGGGGTCATAAGGTCCTCTGATTAAGAGTATGAACAACGTAATCAAGGCAGGTAGGCGAGCGTAATACCATACCTGTTCTCTAGGCCCCTGGAGGCTCGAATATCAAACAAGGCCGTTCTCGGAATGCTTAAGATGATCATTTATCAAAGGTGCCAGGAAGCAGTGCCGGCAACAGACGATTTGGTGCAGGTCACTTAGGGTCGCCTAGACATGTGTTGAGTTAAATAACATGTGAACATTAGATAAGTGAATAAATGACGAGTATTTAAGCAGACAAATATATATAAAGGAAATCAATTGAAAGTTGAATAGCTAAATATGTAAAGAAATGGGTGAGTAGACAGGGATGAAAATACAAAATCATATAAATTCTTAGAAATAAATTGAAAGTTGAATAGCTAAAGATGTAAAGAAATGGGTGAGTAGACAGGGATGAAAATACAAAATCATATAAATTATTAGAAATAAATTGAAAGTTGAATAGCTAAATATGTAAAGAAATGGGTGAGTAGACAGGGATGAAAATACAAAATCATATATATTGTTAGAAATAAAATAAATTAAGATATAATGTATAAGTCATTAACTGAACAAGCCTGACAGTTTCCGTAACATCACGGAGCTCCATCTCTCTTAAGAGTGCTCTTTTATGATGGATTTCTTAAGTATAGGAATTTAATGTAGTACGCCCTTACTACACTCTCGCCTACAGCTACACAGCCTCGAACCATTTCCACTCGAGATCTCTAGCTAAAGTACCGACGTTCTAACCCACTCCCACAGCAAGCATCCAAAATGAGCACGTAGGTATGTAAAGTGAAAATAAATAAAATAGGCAAATTATTAAATACACAAGATAAAAGAATTATGAAAAAATACAAATAGTGTGTGTGTGTGTGTGTGTGTGTGTGTGTGTGTGTGTGTGTGTGTGTGTGTGTGTGTGTGTGTGTGTGTGTGTGTGTGTGTGTGTGTGTGTGTGTGTGTGTGTGTGTGTGTGTGTGTGTGTGTGTGTGTGTGTGTGTGTGTGTGTGTGTGTGTGTGTGTGTGTGTGTGTGTGTGTGTGAGTGTGTGTGTGTGTGTGTGTGCGTGTGTGCTTGTGTGTGTGCGTGTGTGTGTGTGTGTGTGCGTGTGTGCGCGTGTGTGAAAATGCATGTATAACTATGTGGTTAACATAAAATTACTACACCCAGTTTTTTTAATATATAGATACTTCATTTACATACATTTACAGGAAACAGAACTTAATATCTTTATAATCTCAGATATCTATGTGTCATTTATGTCTTTGTCTTTCTGTCTGCCTGCCTGTCTATCTGTCTGTGTCTGTCTGCGTCTGCCTGCCATCTCCCTAGAGACACCGAAATAATCTCCAGTCCAGATTCAGCCGTGTAAGATCGCCGCCCCCAACCTGTGTCAGAAGGAAGATAAAACTAATAGAAATTCTCGAGCCGCCTTCGTTATGCGCGCAAGTCTGTAATATGCAAAGAAAATGGAACGTGTAGGGAAAGCAATGGTTTGATGTTTCCCCAGATGGGGCCGTGGCAGCGCCTACGGAACGGAGCCGTGGGAGCGCCTATGGAACGAAGCGGGGATTACTCTTTCGGAGCTTGGCGT
>NC_134796.1:1137040-1155882 GCF_046742065.1 Oratosquilla oratoria | reverse complement strand
TTTTGACGACATTATCGATGTGCTTGAAACTCTTGAGAGACACGACGAAATCTGAGGTTGAGGAAAAGGGTCAACTGCGTTGCAAACCAACCCCTCACACCCTCAACTGCGTTTTGACGCCACTGTAGAGTATTTAGGACCAGTTCTTATTTTCTTTTCCTTGAATAAGTTCAAGTCTGTGCATCCAATATGGTCTTCTAGAAGGGCCATCCAACTCAAGGACGCAGCCTCATGAGATATTAATCCTCTTGATGAAAGCGAACTTCAAGGTTACAAAAGAACCTTTACAGACAAAGAACATCGCTCCGATGTTCAGTGTTTGAAATATCAGGACATCTTAGCTTTGCTCAAGCTATCACCCATGAGAACCATGGCAGACAGATACTTTCTCGAAATCATTGTTGTTCTGATAAATATTTAACGAGCCCCCCCATTCAAAGACATCCTAATGTAGTTTTGGACGATTAACCTTCCAGAAGGAAACGAACACGCTCGAAAAGTTGCACGTGTGTATACAAATATTCACTTATATACATGGAAAATTCGCAATTAATCCTTATGTGCACATAAATATGTAGGCCATGAAAGGCTGTCTTAGGTTGCCTCTCTTATCATGTGTTATCCTGACAAGAATAAACGCCATGCTTTATGGAAGAAATCGGATCTGGTGGAACTTCCTTAAGCTGCCAAGAGGATTATTAAGACTTTAAGTGAATACAACATCTGAATTCCATCATCATATTTAACACAGAACATGTATTAGATAGATCATCCTGCTTTCTCCACACTATATATAAATTCATACATACGTACATGAATATATACATATATATATGTAAATATATATATATATATATATATATATATATATAATATATATATATATATATATACGTGTGTATTTACCTAGTTGTATCTTACGTGAAGGGCGAGCTATGCTCGTGTGTCCCGTCTTTTGTATTCTCGTAGTGTCTAGTTTTGCTCTTAAATTCGTGTATAGTTTTTTTGGCATATTGCTATTAGTTTTATGCAGTTGTGTTTCCAGATATTCACCACTCTGTGTGGATTTTTTTTTTCCAGGTCCTCTTCTATTAAATATCACTTTTTTGAGTTTCTTTTAGCGTCCAACCTTGAATTTTCTCCTTCTCCCAATTTAGAAACGTCCCATCTCTCATCAAAGGACCTTTCTGTGCCTTCCATTATTCTAGTAAATGGTCAGCAGGGTCGCCTCTTTCTCTTCTTTTTTCCCAAAGTCGTTAACTTCAGTTCAGACAGTCTCTCCTCATATGACAGGTTTGAAAAGTGTTGGGGTCATTTTCGTGGCTGCTCTCTGCAATTCGGTTCAATTTTCTTTATATCCGTTTTGGTACTGACTGGATAACCATTGCGGGTCGCAGCGATACTCAGACTAGGCCTTATTTAGGGTGACTGATATATTTTTCTAACACATTTCTTTGTTTTGAATAGGAAAAAGCCACCTTTATTGATCTTTGCAAGTTGTTAAGATTCTCACTACAATTTTGTTTATCTGTTTATCAGGGGTCATGTCCATTTGAAGATAATTACACTGCCCAAGATCTTTTTCAAATCCCCACTTTCTTTACTTTTTTTGTTCCAATTTTATAGTGTCCTGATATTCCTTTTTTTTTTTTCTTTTTCCGAACACCATTATGCCTACATTTCTTAATGTTAAAGTCTACACCCCAATTTTGGCTACATTTTCCAAGCAATGTTTAAAAGTCTCCTCTCTCTGTAGTGATTCACAATTCCCAGTCTTCAGTATTACACTCTTCTTCAACAATTTAGCATCCATCTGCACAAAGAATGCCTTCATGTTAACTATTCCACATCATCTTCCATGTCATTCACATAAATAAACAAACATTTCTTGGAGCCAATACCCCTCCTGTGGAGCTCCACGTAAATCACCATCCTCCTAAGCTGAAACTAGTTTTCTCTGAGTAATACCCTCATTTTTTTCCTGATAATGCAAGAAATCCTCACATCCAGTTTAGTAATTTACCTTATATCCCTCCTATTTTTCTTTTTTTTCCTTTTTTTTTTTCTTCTTTTTTTTATTCAAATTTTGTGTGGTAACTTTATCGAAAAGGCTTTTTGTAAGTCTAGAAAAGCACAATCAGCCCATCATTATTTTCTTGGTATTATATCTATTAGTCTTGAGTAGAAACAGATCTTCCCTGCCTGAATCCAAAGGTTGGTCTTGAGTTTATAATATCTATTTTTTTCCATGGATGTTTTATTTATATATCCATCTATTGCTTGATAATTTTTTCATAAATTTTAGATACAGCGCTTGTAAAGGGAGACCTGGTCTGTAATTTGTTAGGTTGCTTCTATGTTTGTTTCTTCCTTTATTTATTGGTACAGTTATTGGCAATTTTTTCCAGTCCCTTTGGTATTTTTCCTTCTTTTAAGTTGAGCAACTTATTATTTTACATATTTTCGTCCATTAATTCTTCTTTGTACATTATTTTTAGTATCCAGTTTGCAATTACTGTCCGGGCCCCCCCCAGTTTTGAATTTCCCTGACATCAAAGTTTCGTTAATTGATCCTAATGCTGTACTTTTTCTCTAATCGAACACCCGACCTTGAAAGTGTTTTTTTTTTTGTTCATTAACTTCAAGGCCATTTCTAAATCTATTCTGTATTATTCTACATTTTCTACTTTAGTTCAACCTCTATCAGTATGTGGTTATTCTTTCTAAATGGTGTTCTGTATTCATCCTTATCCACAATTTCAGGTTCTGCTGTAAATATTAAATATAGTTTCGACGGTTCTTTATTACTTCTATATCTGGTATTTCATTTTATCCATTGTGTTATTGTATGTTTTATAGCCATGTCAAGTAATACATTTTCCCATAGATCCTCTCCACCTTTCACTATCATCTCTTCCCAACAAATTTCCTTGTAGTTAAAACCTCCAGCAAGTACCAGGTTGCCCTCATCCTTCAGCATCTCATTTAATGAATAGCTTTTGTTTTCTAACATTTTTTAATGCTCGCCCTCTTTCCAAGAGCCTATTTTTGGGGGTATATAAACCACCACAAACTTTCTACTTTTCATGTCGCAGTCTTCAACTTTTATCATGATAATTTCCACACTATTTTTACCCTCTGTTACCTTCGTCGCATTTAAGTTTTTCTTGGCCAAATACATGATTCCTCCGTCCTTTTTCTCGTTTCTGTTTTCAATCCAATAATTATATAACCCATGTCCAACACTATTTGGTGCTAGTGAACCTCTTAATTTCGTCTCCACAATTCCAATTGTATGTGTGCATGTGTGTGGAGAGGGGGTAGTGTGTGTAGTGTGTGTGTGTGTGTGTGTGTGTGTGTGTGTGTGTGTGTGTGTGTGTGTGTGTGTGTGTGTGTGTGTGTGTGTGTGTGGTGTGTGTGTGTGTGTGTGTGTGTGTGTGTGTGTGTGTGTGTGTGTTGTGTGTGGGTGTGAGTGTGTGTGTGTGTGTATGTGTGTGT
The DNA here is from genome assembly GCF_046742065.1 of Oratosquilla oratoria. Taxonomy (NCBI): domain Eukaryota; kingdom Metazoa; phylum Arthropoda; class Malacostraca; order Stomatopoda; family Squillidae; genus Oratosquilla; species Oratosquilla oratoria. The sequence continues at coordinate 1,152,384 of NC_134796.1, read as the reverse complement.
GTGTGTGTGTGTGTGTATGTGTATGCGAGCGCATACACACACGCAACTGCTTTTCTGCGCCTTTGACTACCGCGTTCAATTCTGCCACAAATTCGGGTAGATTCGAATATGTTAGCACCTTGGCGGCGGTTACAGATTAAGTGGAGATTGACATTATTTAAGGGTAGTCTTTAGTGAGGATGGTGTGATGATTGAAATGTTAGAGGCATTAGGGGATTTTGTAATAAGAAAACTCACTAGTCTAATAAACCAAATTTACGAAAAGGGTACAATAACGGAACATATGTGTAACTCGATTTTTATACCACTACCAAAGATAAACGGAACAATGAAATGTAGTAAACATCGGACAGTCAGTATCATGAGTCAAATAACCAAAATTATATTAAGGATAGTTTTAAATAGAATAAGAAAAAAGTGAGAGAACAAGCTTCATGGGAGCAATTTGGTTTCATAGAAGGGAAAGGAACAGCAAATGCAATTTTTATAATAAGAACGATTATGGAGAGGATGATAGAAAAACAACAAAATGTATATCTTTGCTTTGTTGACTACGAGAAGGCGTTTGATAGGGTAAGACATGAGGATTTGATAAAAAAAAATTGGAAAGAGCGGATATAAATAGCAAAGACATGAGTATCATCAGAAATTTGTATTGGAAGCAAAGAGCAGCGGTGAGGGTACGGGGAGGAAGAACAGAATTTCAAGCTATAAAGAGGGGAGTGCGTTAAGGCTGTGTTATGCCTCCTGGTTTATTTAATTTATATGGGGAGATGATCCTTAGGGAATTAGAGGGAATGGAAGGGATTAAAATTGGAGGATATGCTGATGACACGGTATTGGTGGCTGACTCAGAAGATAAACTGCAACATCCATTGAATGTAACCGTAAGAGCTAGTGAGGGGAAAGGTTTAAATTTAAATATGGAGAAAACTAAAATACTAGTGGCCAGTAAAACAGATCCACCAAGAGTGCAAGTACAAATAGCAGGGAGAAGAATAGAACAGGTAACCAATTTTTCGTACCTGGGAAGCGTATTGACAGAAGATTGTAGATGTGAAAAGGAAATAAAATCAAGGATAGCGATAGCTAAAAGCACGTTTCAGAAAATGAAAGGGGTTTTAACAAACAAGAAAATGTCTACAGATATAAGGAGAAGAACAGTTAAAACATTCATATGGTCAACACTATTATATGGTTCAGAAGCGTGGACAATCAGCAAAAAATTGCAGGAAAACTTAGAAGCAGCGGAAATGTGGATATGGAGACGAGTATTAAGAGTACCATGGACAGCGAAGAAAACAAATTAAGAAATATTGAGAGAAATTGAGACAGATAGGGAATTGATGGCAACAATAAGGAAAAGACAGTTGCGATTCTTAGGACATATAATGAGGAAGGAAGGGTTGGAAGAGGTGGTGATGACGGGAATGGTGGAGGGAAGGAGAGCAAGAGGAAAGCAGAGGGAGAAGTATATGGACGGGCTGATGAGGGCAACGGGAAAACAACTCAAACCAGCACAGATGTTACAAGTAACTAGGGACCGTGAACGGTGGCGCTCCATGGTTGCCGAAGTCCAAGAGGATATGGCACGACGGTAAGGTAAGGTAAGGTAAGTCTTTAGTCCTTGCTTTTTTGAACAACCTACGCTCAATTTCCCGTATATTAGTTACCTTGGTCTACCGTCTTGAGTCGTTCTTATGATCTCAGCATGCACATAGACATGTACACACATACACACACACACACATGCACCATAGTGAATGCGAATTATAAAAGATAAAAGCAATATATCTAGAGACGATAGACCCCCAATAAAAGTAAGCGACACCGTGCCGAGCTAGGCCACAAAAACGTTCCAGAACATTCGAAGGCCACGGAAGGTTGTAATAAATTTCCCTCAAATGATAGGCTGATCCCGCGAAAGCGGGTGATCTGACGAAGGTAATCCATAATCCATAACCCATTTAGACTTTGTGAGGTGATTAAGCTTGTGATACAAGGCGAGGCTGACAGTAGTTTCAGTTCAATGTTATGGGGCCTTCTCATAAATAAACACCAAAAAAAAGTTTATAACGTTTTACAGTTAATAGAATAACTTCCTTGACTCTGTTACCCTTTTATTGTTGTTTTATGCAGCCTTGGAATCTGACACCAAAGGCACAGAAGAAAATTGTCGTATTCTGAGTTGCCGTATATGAGGAAAGTTATTTTACTTACTTTTCCGCCAAGAGGGGTTTTGTGTTCATTTTTGCGACATAAATCTTTTGCATACCATTACGCGCCACTAAAACATCGAGAAACTTATGTTTCACACTGTATAATTCGTGGTCAAAAGTCCTGACCTACCCAAGACCTACTCTGTAGACATAGCCTTTGCAATGAATTACAGCGACAAAATATGTCGACAGGAGACCCTAGATGTCAATATATTTTTATTTACAAGAAAGTATAACTAACCATGGGGTGAACACTATAAGAAGACACATGAAGTAATCAACAATGAAAAATATATTTCCATAACAAAACCTTAAGGATGTTTCAGGACTTTGTCCAGGAGTGTAACATGAGACTTCAACGTCGAGGGTCATATACAGAAGAACCTCGACCATTTCAAAAACAATAATGACAATAATAAATGCTATAAAAAAAGAGCTACATACACGTAATATTGGACCCAAATTTCGTAGCCTCACTTTCCAACAGATGATATAATAAGATATTGATTTACTCAATCAATAACCTTAGTAAACGTACTAACCATCATAACAGGTAACTTTTACAACGTCATCTATTACCATAAAGTGACGCTGCAAGGTTATCGGCAATTTTTTGAATGATGTACAAAAGAAAGCGACATGTATCCTAACGAAATTATACAGGTTTATGGTTGCAATATTTTAATCACGTCATGCCTTGAAGTTGTAATATTTTTTAAACGATATATAGATAAAACGACTGTTCACCAGCGCTTCTTATCGCACTGCCGTGTTACCTATAATTCAGTAAAGCGCGAGACTAGGTTAATAACGAGTTGAACGCCCACCCGTGCTGATGCGCAGAGGCGCATGCGTACTAAAAAGATAGCGTTTTGGCCCAAGAAGTTCCATATAGTTTCTGTGGACCTAGACCCGTCAGCACGTATGTGCGGTGCTCATAAGGCCACACCTTGCTTGGCACTCGAGCTTGGGAAGCTGAAGAACTTTGTAAGGAGGAACTCCAAGAAGGAGAAAGAGACCTCTGGCTTGCCCTCCTGAATAGGTGAAAGAAACACACCTGCAGAGACAAAATGACGGATACTTCGCCGACTTTCACGGCTGTGGACTACGTCGTCTTCGGTGGGGTTCTGTTCTTTTCTCTCTTCATCGGGCTGTACCATGCCTTCCGAGTTCGCAACAGGGACAACGCCGAGTTCCTGATGGGAAGCTACAACTTGTCCTGGTTCCCCGTCTCCATGTCGATGCTCGCCACCTACATCTCCGCCATCCTAGTTCTGGGTAAGGTAGGCAGAGGCAGGCATGCCCAGACATTCCGACCTCCTCCAATACGGTGAAGTGCCTTTATTTAGATCTTCCTTGTGACTCATTCCAGACGACCTGATTTTTCTAAGGAGCAGGCTTGGACCAAAACGGGGTCTTTATCAAACGAGACCCCGTGTAGAGCCAAGTATGCCTCTTATCCGATTATAATCGACCGGTACTTGGCACAACAAAACCTAAATTAAATGACGTCACCGTGGGGGAGGGCGCCAATGTTCCATGCTCAGTGATTGTTTTTTTTTTTTTTTTTTTTCTTTGGTCAACACTCATCAAAGCGATTGATTTTTGGGATCAACTTTTCTGCCTTCGTGGCTTAATGACGAGGGTCTGTCCTATCTGCAGGAGGTCCAGCCGAGGCCTACTACCACGGGATGATGTGGCTTATCGTTCTGGCGGGACAAGTGGCCAAACCCATCGTGGCCGTCACATTCCTCCCGGTCTTCTACAAGCTCAGACTCGTCTCGGTCTATGAGGTAGGTGGAGGAAGCATTGCAGAGAGCGTGCGTGAGCTCACTGAGATGCAACTTGAGGAAAGAGCCGAGACGCTCCGGGTTCTCTAATCACGTCTTTACTATTGACTCTGTCTCTGTGTACGGTAAGAATTTAAGAGAGTGAAGTGTGACCGAGTGAAGATGCCAGATATAGACGACGAAGCTTATGGACACAGTCATTTATGGGATCACTCATTGCTGAGTATGATTCTCTACACGAACTAACATCACAAAGTGAGATTATGACTGGTATGTGCGCAGGTGGCTGATAAGGCCAATACGTGACCTACACATACGATGACAGTGAGGGTAGATAAGGTAATGAGTATGGGGTTGGTTTGTTGTTGTCCGCTAGCGTTTTTTACGACGTGTTCTCTTCTCTTCCAGTTTTTCCGTTCTCCTGGTTTCTAGACGCTGAACTCCATTGGCGATTGTAGTTCTCCATTTGAGGCGATCACGGCTAGCTTCTTCCCAGGAGTCAGTGTTGATGTTACAGTGGTCCAGGCAGCGTTTGATAACGTCTTTGTACCTCTTCCTCTGGCCTCCACGAGATCGTTTGCCGTGGGTCATTTGAGCGTAGAGAACTTGTTTAGGGAGACGATCGTCCGGCATCCTGTTGACATGACCAGCCCAACGAAGCATATGGTGGGTTATCGCGGCTTCAATGCTTTGGGAGTGGACCTCTTTCAGGAAGCGGTTGTTGGTGCGCCTGTCATGCCAAGAGATTCCGAGTAGTCTACGTAGACATCTCTGATGAAATTTCTCCAGAGCTTTGATGTAACGTGCATATGTTACCCACGTTTCTGCGCCATACAGGAGGGTTGGGATAACGACGGCTTTGTAGACAGCGATCTTAGTTGTCTTACGAATGTTGTGATCATCGAACACTCTTTGCCTAAGTCGCCCAAAAGCTACACTAGCACTGGAGATACGGTGTTGCACTTCAGCGTCAATGTTTACCGTTTGTGACAGGAAGCTCCCAAGGTAAGAGAAACAATCAACATTCTCTAGAAGTACACCGTTTCCAGTGATGGAGGGTGGTGAGGGAGCAGTATTAGGTGGAGGTTGGTAGAGGACTTTGGTCTTGCTCGCATTCAGCTTCAGACCGAGTCTATTGTAGGCCCTAGTGAAGGCATTCACTATAATTTGGAGATCTTCTTCGGTACAGGAGTTGACAGAGGTGTCGTCTGCGTACTGTAGTTCTACAATGGAGGTTGTGTTGGTTTTCGTGGTTGCTTTCAGGCGATTGATGTTGAATAGTTTGCCATCGGTACGGTACGTCAGTTGCACACCTAAAGGTAATTCGTCCTCAATAATGTGGAGGATAGCAGCCAGAAAAAGAGAGAAGAGAGTAGGTGCAATGACACATCCCTGCTTCACTCCAGTACGGACTTATATAGGGTCCGTCATATCACCATTGCAAAGGATGGTGGCTTGTATATTATCGTGGAAAAGTTTCATTATGTTAATGTATTTGTCAGGGCATCTAAAACGGAACAGGATCTTCCAAAGAGAGCTGCGATTGACGGAGTCGAAAGCCTTCGTTAGATCAAAAAACGTTCACGTTCACGAGCCTTCTCTTGCAGCTGCCGGGCTGTGAAGATCATGTCGACAGTGCCTCTATTTGATCTGAAGCCACATTGTGACTCAGGTAGAACCGCTTCAGCAATAGGAATAAGGCGATTCAGTAAGATCCTGTTAAATATTTTACCAATAACAGCAAGAAGTGAGATGCCGCGGTAATTACCGCAGTCTGATCTATCGCCTTTCTTGAAGATAGTGGCGATAGTGGCATCTCTCCATTATTAGGTAGTTGTTCTTCCGTCCAGATGGTGGTGAATAACTGGAGTATTTGATTTGCCATTGAGGTACAGCCACATTTCAGCTGGGATGCCGTCAGAACCGGCAGATTTGTGGTACTTCAACTTTTTTATGGATTTCGCAACTTCAGGCAACTGCGGCGCATCAGCAAGGTCGTGGTGGATGGGGTGCTGTGGGATCTCGCCGAAGATGGTCTCATCCACTGGGCTGTCGTTGTTAAAGAGCTCACTAAAGTGCTCCTCCCAGCGCGTCTTGATTTTGCTTTTGTCCTTGAGTAGTGTGGAGCCGTCTTTTGTACGAAGTGGCACTGGACCTACGGTTGAAGGGCCATACATTGTCTTCGCAGCTTTAAAGAACTCGTGGGTGTTGTGTGTGTCGGCAAGAGACTGGAGTTCTTGGGCCTTGCGTGTGAACCAGTCGTTCTTCATAGATCTGGTTCTTGATTGGACGGCAGATTTAGCTTCCTTGAACTGAAGCTTTTTGTGGGTGGGGTTGGTGTCCATCTTCCACTTCTTTATAGCTACGCGTTTCCTCTCAATGAGTGCGGCAATCTCTTGGTCGTTCTCATCAAACCAATCTTGGTTTTTCCTTGTCAAGTAGCCCAGCGTAGCTTCGGAGATATTTAGGATGTTAGTTTTCATGTTGTCCCAGGATTTGTATATGTTGTTGGACGCGTTTGAGGATGATAGTTTCTCTTCAAGGTTGTGTTGGAAGTCCTTAGCAACTTTTTCGTTCTTCAATAGACACAGTATCAGCATGGGTATATACTATTTCGTCGTCAATAACCAGCTCCTCTGTCTTTGTTGACAATACCACAACCTAAGAGGCGGAATCATAGTGATTAAACTAGTAGACTTAAGGAGGCTAATTGAACAGAGGGACAGTAGAAGTTAAAAGTGATGAGCACTATTAACAGAGATTGCTCTCTTGTCATAAAAGAATGCTGCGTGACCTTAGCCTGTGGGCTTCAACTAAAACTCTTAGATTATCGACTGCATTATTCTTAGGCAGTGAATAAACAAATAAACGAATGAGTAAGGAATAGGTGTAGTGATATAAGCCAATGTCGATGACACTGTGAATAATGATCCACATCCTTCTCACGCGCAGTACCTCGAGATGCGATTCCGTTCGAGGGTCATCCGGCTCTGTGGAGGAGGGACCTTCGTCCTCCAGATCGTCCTGTACCTCTCCGTGGTCATCTACGCCCCAGCACTCGCCCTCGCCTCCGTCATGGGGTTCCCTGTGTGGGCCTCCATCGTCCTCGTGGGAGTCATTGGCACGGTCTACACCGCTCTGGTAAGTCACAGGGATCTGTCGTAGAACCGCAACCAGAAAATCGGATGTGATCTGCAACAAATGGTCAGATAATTGCTGTTTCGTCCTGCTTACTTGTTTATTTTGGTGGTTTGTTTACCTACTTGTTTCTTTTGTTGTTCTGATTCCTGTCTCCTTTCGACAAGCTCCTCAGTTACAACCCATTGTAATTACGATTTGGTGTACTTGGGTAAGCAGGTACAAACACCATTGATTTTTGTTTCGTCCTCTGAACATAGTCGTGATTATATGAATGTGATCTCTAGAATCTAGCTGCTGTTGACCTGATGCGTGTCATTGATAAGAAAACAATCAGTATTATTGCAAGGATGTTGACGAGTAGAAAAGGTGTCCTAAAGCATAATCATAATAGTGTATCATTCTCTCCTTCGATCAGGGCGGCATGCGCGCAGTGGTCTGGACGGATATGCTGCAGTTGTCGGTGTTACTCTTGGGAATGGTGGCCATCATTATCAAGGGTACCATCGACGTTGGAGGTCCAGCTAACGTGTGGAGAACGAGCGTCGAATTCGGTCGAACTGGACAAGACTTTATGTAGGTCCTCTGGTGTGTAACTCTGACTGATCAGAGGCGTCGTTGCGACGCGTGAACAAAGGAGGATGTGGCAGAACAGCACCCATACTCAGTTGTGCATGTCCAATCCTGACTCATAATTCATGGGAACTGTATAAATACATGTTCCGTTGTTTTTGCATCAAGGCAATTTTCTTTACATAATATAACTCTTACCATTAAAGAACTGTTGTGCACAGAAATATATCCAATACTCCACATTGAAAATATATTTGCACAATTCTAATTTACCAAAGACCATAGTTGGACACTCGTGACAGGTGTAATACAACCAAAAAAAGGTCCCAAAGCGTTCAATTTTCACCCAAATACAAATTCGCCCATCAGACAAAATTCACGAACAGGAGAACCACGTTGTAGTTTCGGACAACCCAAATACATCGGACAAAGGTGATCTCTTTGGCCATAGGAAATGGTTCTTGACTTCCACCTGTGTCTTAATCATTAACCGTCTTCCCTGAATCAACCTGGATTCCGAAGGGTGGAAGGGGGGCGCAAGGCACCATGTTTTACAACTTGTTTTAATTTGGGCCAGGTGATGTCATTCATAAATCAACTTGATTATTTTGATTATCAAACGAGTAACAAATTTTGATTCAACAAACAACAAGCGAATGTGTATTTACCTAGTTGTATTGTTCGGGAAGAGGGCTATGCTCGTAGTGACCGTCTTTGTGTGCGTGTCTGTGTGGTGAGAGAGACTAACACGAAGACCACCCTCTTCTTTCCGCAGATACCCCTTCTCCTTGTACGAACGCCACACGGTCTCTAACCTGTTCCTATCGTCTTTCTTGGGCGTCATGACGGCCTACGGATGCCACCAGACCATGATCCAGCGGTACAACAGCCTCCCGCGCCTCAAGGATGCCTATATGTGAGAATATTATCATCGTATATGTATGGAAGATGTGTGTGTGTGTTTGTGTATTCACCTCGGATCTGCTGCAGCCTCCTGTCGAGACAGCCAGACACCACCCTACGGCAGCGAGATCAGAGCTCATTATTTGCCGATCTCTGGGTAGGTCTGAGACCACTCACACACCACACACCGGGACAGCATGGTCACAACTCCTTGACTAACATCCCGTACCTACTCACTGCTAGGTGAACAGGGGCTACATGTGAAAGGAAACAAACCCAACTTATCTCCGCCCGGCCGGTGTGTGTGTGTGTGTGTGTGTGTGTGTGTGTGTGTGTGTGTGTGTGTGTGTGTGTGTGTGTGTGTGTGTGTGTGTGTGTGTGTGTGTGTGTGTGTGTGTGTGTGTTTCACCTTGGTCTTTGGATCACGTGTTCGACTTGTGATCGACAGCTATTTCCCTCCCGGAAGAGACCTCAGAGCTCGTATGACCGATCTATGGGTAACGCTGTGACCTTACACGCACACACACACAACTCCCCGCCCACGAGAGTTGGAGTAACGACTCGAAGCGCAGCGATACTGATATTAATTCACCCCTAGGCAGGATTCGTGTGTGTGTGTGTGTGTGTGTGTGTGTGTGTGTGTGTGTGTGTGTGTGTGTGTGTGTGTGTGTGTGTGTGTGTGTGTGTAAGTGTGTGTGTGTGTGTAAGTGTGTCTGTGTGTGTAAGTGTGTTTGTGTGGTAGTAGAAGTTACCTTGTTCAGAAAGTATCCGACTTCAATTTTCCCTGAAGAGCAATGTAGCAATGTAGGGGACCTTCGTGCAGATGTGTGGTAGTTTCCCCTGCCCACAGGGAGTGTCAGTCGCTGACAGTCTGCCTGTGAGGAAGGGAAAGATTTCGGTGTTCGTCGGATTTTCACCTTATACGCGAAACGACGGAACAAATTGGATATCGTATCAAATTTTACCAGAAATTTGACGACACCCAAATGGAGACAATTCGGAAGATTCTGCGGGTTTTCGGCGACGATGCAATGGGCATTGCACAAGTTGTTTCACTCGGTTCAAAGATGGACCCACGTCGGTAGAGTGACTCATGTTCAGGTAGGCTTTCTTTTCACGTCACTATCTTAGGGCTTAATTACCTAAGTAATGTTTCCCTAAATCAACTAGAACGACGTGATATTTTCAGGTTCTATATCAAATCAGAGGGAGGAAGAAAATAATGAGCATTGTATATATACATATATCAAATAATTCCGACTGTCGTCCCCGGAATCGAACCTGGGCTCGTGAATTCGCACTGCCGTCGCCTTACCGACTGACCTATTGACCCTATGAAATTCTCCAACCTGGAAGTTAATCTACTTCCTGAGGAATCATTTGATCGACATCACTGTCACTGGTGATTCTATTCAGATATATATATATATATATATATATATATATATACATATATATATATATATATATACTATAAAATATCGTTCGTGCGTTAAATAATATTAATTGTTTTATATTTAGTGAACACTTTGTTTATAAACAAAAAACATATTATCTAAGAAAGTGAGAAGCGGAAAGGATAACACTTCAACTGAAAATTTGAAAATCCACAACAGATTTCCAAGGTCGACAATGGCCACATTCACTCTATTTATTATTTCTATAACACTTTAGATAAGACTGAAGAAGATAGGAGGATTACCTACTTGCGATGGTGATTGTGAATAACAGTCAAGTTCTGAGAGTCCTCTGTCAGGGCGTAGTGAAGGAACAAGGAGGAGGGTTGATATTTGAAAGGTGGCGGAGATTTCCGTTACACACAGGGAATCCACTGCCAGGGACGTCGACGATGATAGTGATTGTGAATGACGATCACTTTTTTAGGGTCTTCTGTCAGGGCGTATTAAAGGATCGATGAGACGGATCGATACTTGAAAGGTGACGAAGATTCCCGTTATATACGAGGAGTTCACTGCCAGGGGAGTCGACGATCTACCAGGCAGTTAGATATTTGAAAGGTGACTGAGATATCCGTCACATACGGGTTCCACTGCCAGGGGTCTTGACAATCTACCAGGAAGTTAGATACTTGAAAGGTGACGGGGATACCCGTTATATACGGCGAGTCGACCACGATCGTATAGGAGCCGATATAGAAAGGAACACGCCTATTTCTCGAGGAACTACATGTCTACTATCTTGTGCGGCCTTTGGTGTTTATTTATATAGTATCGACCGTGTGACGTCACGAAAGTAATACGTTAGGGACGTTACGTAGTTTCGTCTTAAACGTATTCCTACCCATTCCGCTCTCACACCTCCACTAGGTGAACCACGCCCGCGGTCCCGTGAGACGTGCAAAACGTACCTCTCCATATTTGGTACGTCTGTACGTCTGTACATACAACTACTTATTCTTATCTACTTTAAATTCTAGAGGTTGAATATACAACACTGCATAGAACATATAACCATATACAAGGGTAATGTATAATATGCACAAATGTATACATTTTTCTACTCTACAAAATATTCACTTTAACGCAACTCTCAACAATCCCAAATGATGAGGTCACTGATCAAGTGCGGACTCTGGTTACTCAGGACCGTCGGTTTACCGTCTGAGAACTTGAGGGCGCGAGGACAAGCTCTGGTTCGGCACATTCTTTTCTGAGGGAGAACTTGGGACTCGCGAAGGGCGTCCGCGTCCTACGCGTCAAAGATGCCGATGACGGAGCTGGAGCAAATCTGCATGGAAGGGACGTAAGAACATGCTGGACTCTGCAAACGGTGACCTCGACTTCCTAAATACCATGACCGCTCAGATAAACGCCGAAGTAATTAAACAAACACGATAATGGTAGTTCCTAACTCGAGCTTCATTGGCGGCGGTCCTTGGGCACTCTTATAGACCTCTCTTGGAAGAAAGTTTGGACTACTGTTCGCGTTGTATCAGTATGGGGCAGTTCGATGTCATCGGACTATTGTGGTAGTATAAGGAGAACAGTCTCCAGTTGTCAGCTCTCCTTGTGTAAAGAGGTGGAGGAAATATAGAAGTTGAAAGATAGCTTGGCCTCAATCCGGAGACCGAACACCAGCCTCTCAGGGCTGTATCTCCAGATAGAGGTGAATGTGCCAAAGGGTTTTGGTGGTAGCGGCAGGGATATAATAAGAATAATTAGAACCCTTCCTTCTTCCTCCTCAACGCAGGGCACTGGCTTCCAACGTCCCCATGTCCATCATTCTCCTCGTCACTGCCTTCTTCACCGGTAAGTCACTTTTGTCCCTGTCTCATTCTGCCGACCAGACCCCCCTCTCAAAAAAAATGGATAAATGAATAAATAATAAATAAATCAACCAATCAAACAGATAGAAACGCATACTGGATGTGCATTATAAGTGGAAAAGTGCTCACCAGACGCTGACCTCCGCGTTGTCTCTCCCTTACTGGAATGCAGGTCTGGTGCTCTTGACGGTGTACAAGGACTGTGACCCCTTGGCGGCGGGACTCATCGAGAAGAAGGACCAGATCCTGCCCTTCTACGTCGTGGAGCACCTGCGGGACTTCCCGGGATTCGCGGGGCTCTTCGTGGCCTGCCTCTTCTCGGGAGCTCTCAGGCAAGTCGAGCAATTCACTGAGTCACAAACGGCAGTTCCCCCAATGACGGTAATGGGTATAGTAATGATAGCAATAACCTTGATAATCACTATCACAACGATCTTAAGGGTAATAGTCTTAATAACAACACCCATGATGTGAACGGAGGAATATAAGTTTGGTAACTATGGGGCTTTATGGAGGTGAGTTATGAACTCTAGGATCACATCTATAGGAGAAGGGAGGGAATAGCAGCGATGAACTATTTGGGGAATAGGGCTACGTGGTGCGGGGAGAAAAGAAATGGTAACAGACGGTGGATGAAAAAATGCCTGCTTTAAGGAGAGGATGGGTGTAGAGAAAAATAAGTGCCTCCCCAAGGGCGTGACTTTTCTCCCGTGTACCAATAAACTTTTCTCCTACTCCACCCATATATATATATATATATATATATATATATATATATACATATATACATATATATGCATATTATACATATATATATATATATATATATATATATGTATATTTATATATATATACCTTTGAACGGGGTATGCTCATTGTTCCGCTCCCTCTCCTAGGACTACCATAGTGGTAACCAATGGGAGTGGCTAAACCATCTCTGCGATAAGTTACCTCTCCTAGGGCGATGTGCACTGCCTCTTCTTCAGACCTGACCAAAGAGATCGTGGTTCTCCTATTCTTCTCTTTGGCCCCCGAGAGAATAAAAACTGCCTGTACACTACGGGACTTCCAACTTCCTAGTGGTATGTAGATAAGTACACGAGCAATTACTCAAATGGGAAGAAACACGACCACTCCGGACGTGTCTGGAGAAAAAAAAATCGAGGAATTTGGTAGAGGCAGCGCACATCGCCTTGGGAGAGGCAACTAATCACAGATCTGGATTTGTCAATCTCTCATTGGTTGCTGCCAGGCTGTTTTTGGTAGACTACACTAATCATTGTGCTCCGTTAAGAGACGTCAGGCAAGATAACCCATGACGCATTTCTGTCACGGTGAAAAAGATTTGTTGTCGAAACATCAGCAGTGTTCCTGGTTTATCCTGATTTTTCCTACTTACCATTATTGTTATTACTATTTCTTTAAATCATTCATTTCTTCTTTTTTTACATTATTATCTTAAATCTACAGCTCGCTTTCGTCTGGACTCAACAGCCTGGCCGCCGTGTTGTGGGAGGACTTATTCTCCCCGATGGAGCGCTTCCAGAACATTTCCTCAAGAGGGCAGACCTGCGTCAGCAAGTTAATCGGTCAGTAGCAGCGTTGCCATAACGCTTCACGTCAGTTCTGTTCGATGTGGACGAGTGTGGATGTCGTTCTACTCCTCCTATGTTATCACTTCTTCCGTATATATATATATATATATATATATATCTATATATATATATATAGATCTATATATATATATATATATATATATATATGTGTGTGTGTGTGTGTGTGTGTGTGTGTACATATATATATATATATATATATATATATATATATATGTGTGTGTGTGTGTGTGTGTGTGTGTACATATATATATATATATATATATATATATATATATATATATATATATATATACAAACATACATATACCAAAGGCTTTTCCCCCTTACACAGGGGGTAGTAAAAAAGAAAAAGGCATAGAAATCACTCCCACCAATTTCATTTCCCATATATTCCTCTCCCCTCCACCCTCCTCCCTCCCTCCTTTTTTTTTTTTTTTTTTAAAGAAGGGTTACAATCCTATCCCAAGAGAAGAGAAAATGTCTTCTTAGTCTGGTAGTGAATAATGTAATTTATTCCCACATCTTCATGAGCGGGTTTAATGTTATTCTTTATAATCTGCTGCATGTTTTTTTTTTATCACATTGACAGTTATTGATACATTTAAGGTACATAAAAAAAGGTGAACATGATTTGCGAAAGCAAGAAAGAAGGAGTTGCTGATGAATGTATGCGAGGAGTGTAAAGTCAGGATCCCAGACTTCTGAGGTCTTTCTTTTTCATGACCCGCTGTGACAGCCACGGGATTCGGGGTGTTGTGTGTGGGGCTGTCCTTCATGGCAGGGAGCCTCGGTGGAGTTCTTCAGGCGTCGAACGCCGTCAATGCGGCAGTGGCGGGTCCACTCCTGGGTCTCTTCATCATGGCGCTCTTCCTACCCTTCGTGGATGCAACGGTGAGCTCCCATCTGTCTTTTCATTTCTTAAGAGACAGGGACACAGCTGTAAATGCTATTATTGTATTTATTGCCTAATAACACCATTATTACAATATCTAAATTATCATTTCATTGTTTTTATTGTCTTGCCCCTACTATTATTACAATTACTGTTATTATTTATATCAATTTTAGCTTGGCTACCGTAGCTATGGGCAAAACGAAAGTGAAAAGTAAGGGTGAGTGTGAGATACGAAGAGGTGTGGTTGTACTGATTATTGAGAGTGTTGTGGGAATGGTTCTGCGGGCAAAAGGGAATAAATGATAATATAATTCACGTGAAAGTGGTATGAAAGTGATCAATTTGAGTGTGAATACTGTGCAAGCAAGAGAGGGGAGCGAGAGATTTATGGCAAGATGATATTTGAGAGTATTCAATCGTTTGAAATGGATGAGAGTTATGGTGTTGGGAGATATCAATACAAAAATAAGCGGTTGTAAAACATGTTTGGCACAATACAAACGTCACACAGAAGTTTCTCGAATTTGGTCACAAACAAGAGCAAATAGGGACAGCGAGGTCACAGAATGGCGGACACTTCGAACAGTTGAGTGGTAAGAATGAGACAGAAATAATGTTCAGGCAGAGGCGGGAACGACTCACTACTGCGCATTCCCATTAAGGACATGACGGAGAGCGCGAATGTGTGACTCTAGGCTCAGTCTGTGAGGGTAAAGCGTGCCGCCGCGTGCATTCGCGAATGTTTGAACCCAGTAGTAAATCAGTGAATAAGGAGTTCAGGTTATATAGACAGGTTAACTACTTGTATTTCGTTGGATGATTCTGTTTCCCTTTAACCTAGGTGCTCAATTATTTCTATTACTGTCTTATCCCATGGCCAGAGTGCAGGTCTGGGCCTCCTCATCGGGCTTATTGCCTCCCTCA
>NC_134796.1:1087040-1132040 GCF_046742065.1 Oratosquilla oratoria | reverse complement strand
TCCTATTGTAACAAATATATTTAGTATTTGTCATGTGTTTGGCTGTCTTCCCCTCAACCCTCATACCTAACAGATACAAGACTACAATACATGAATACAAATTACAACCTCTTATTTATCATAATCAAACCGGGCTGCTATTGAAGCATGTCAAATGTCATGGCATACGAGAGCCTAAGTGAAATGGGGAAGGAGGAGAAGCAGGTGGAGGAAATGGAGGGGAACGAGAAGGTGAGGGGGGACAAGGAAGTGGAAGAGGGCGAGACGGAGGAGGAGGCAAAAGAAAATGAGGTGTGGTCTGATGAGGAGGGGGGAGCAAGAAGAGGCAGAGGAAAAAGGGGACGGGAAACTGGAAAGGAAAAAAGGGAGGAAATGATAGTACACATGTAAACAAACACAAAAACAGCCAAATTAATCATATTCAAACCATAGGCATTATGATTCATCGATTAGATGTTAGGCCAACTGAATCTTGAAATTCCAAATTGTGAAAAAAAAGATTGTCATTTTTTGAAAATAAGTATTTGAACTGTGCGCATGCGCGTTTTCACCGCCACCAAATTTGACAGACAACATCGAGTGATCAGTAACAGAATGTTATTCACTTTGTAAATTTATATAAGTTGCCAGTGCGTTCACGAAATGGTGTGTCTTGCATGGTGTGATATATTAGTATGGCGAAATTAAAGATGCTACGGGAATTGTCAACCGTGATTCAATCCTGGGTAAAATGGTAGTATGAAAATTAAGGTTCAACAAATACAAAGATTAACATTCGAGAACTTACCGGTCACTGTTTCCACCAGGTTGGGTTCTCAAACTGTGGAATTTTAAGTTTGAAGATTAAGCTTTGTCTTGAACTTCGAAAACGTAGGTCCCTTGCTAAGACGTTTCTAAATATGAGGTCCGTCTGGAACCAGATCTCTGGGTACTCTGACGCGACGTTAGTTAGTGTGGATTGTATTCGGTGGGACTCTCACGAGTTCGAAAAAGTTCAAAAGGCCACGGGTCAATATTGACTTTTATGTAAATTCTCAAAAGTTCAATCCCCGATCTATCAAATCAAAATTTATTACATAGATTTAACAAGCAAATAAAGAGGAGGGGAGTTAAATCGTATCTTATTTAAAGTTACGATAGGCGCGGTTCGAGGCTTCAGGAAATGTTCCTGATTCGAAAGAGGTAAACAACACTTTGAGGGAAAGTTTCCCGAACGAAGGTAAGCACTAAAAGATTCCCAATAACAATTACCACAGTAGTAGAGCAAAGCAACATAACAATGTTTGGAGTGCTGGACATTCACCTCAATCACACCACATACCTAAGTAAATATGCCTCCACACGAGCAGTATTAATGGCACAAGGAACTGAGTCTGATACATGACTCTACCAATACTACCCTTCCACTGTCAGTTATTTTATGCAAAACTGATGTTTGCGAAATATTATTGATCAAGAAGAGGCCGCTTAATTCTATATTTATTTTCCAAAGGTGACGCGATTGTTTCATAATTTGGAATTCCAAGATTTCGTTGGCCTAACATCTAAACAATGAATCATAATGTCTATGATTTGAATATCTTTATTTGCCTGTTTTGGGTGTTTGTTTACATGTGTACTGTCATTTCCTCCGTCTTTCCCTTTCCAGTTTCCCGTCCCCTTTTTCCTCTCCCTCTTCTTTCTCCTCCTCCTCATCAGACCACACCTCACTTTCTTTTACCTTCTTCTCCCTCTCGCCCTCTTCCACTTCCTTGTCCCCCTTCACCTTCTCGTCCCCCTCCATTTCCTCCACCTGCTCCTCCTCCTCCTTCCCCATTTCACTTCGGCTCCTTCCCCACTTCACACGGCACGATCTGGGCCTGATGCAGACGATGCGTTCGAGCTGTTATGTCCACCCACTAGACCAGTGGTTCCCAAACTATAGGGCGCGCCCCCCAAGGGAGGCGTGAGGAGGGTACAAGGGGGGCGTGAAGTCATCTGTTCAAAAATATTTGTTTAATTAGAATAATAAAATCATTCAAAAAACAAATATCTGCCATTACATACATGCAAAGTATAATTATAGTAGTCACTCCAACCCGTTTTCTATTAAGCTAGTTCTCCTTACATGTTTTGGACACGTCACCGATACCAACCACAATTTGCTAATGTTCAAACTTTTTTTCGCTCCCTTTGAACCAAATGTTTCGTTTTTAGTTACTTAGAAAAATGTCTCTGAAATGTACTATTATTTGTTTGAGTGGCTTTTATTATTAAAATTTAATACAAACAGAAATCTGTTTTCCTGAACAATGCTAAGAAATAAATGCAAGAACCATTTCACATGAACAAAAGAAGGAGTGGGGGCGTGCGGGTCTACTGGAAGCAAAAAGGGGGCGCCAGGTAAGATAGTTTGGGAACCACTGCACTAGACGGACTGTACCTCCATTGCCGCACAGTATCCATGTTGAACTATTTGTCAGAAGAGTAAACAAGGTTAATAAAAAGCTAATGTAGAACTCATATACTGCTTTATGCATTTATATACAAATGTTGTGAGGTTTTGGCGTGATGGACGCAAACACCTGAATCTCTTGAAGAGCTTCGGTGGTTAGACTGTTGGCAGAGCAACGCCCAACTCTTCTCAGTCTCGACACTCACGGATTGCACTGACATACACTTTCCAAACACAAACACAAGGAACGTAACTCCGGATTCGATCTCAGATCGTAACAGCCAGAATACTTATTAATAAAACCATGCGTCCTTTCAAAACTTAATTATAAATATATCAAACATCTCACCACAGTACATTTACGACGAAAAGATCATAGATCCTATTAACGTATGACGATCATGACGCCATCCAGTCCTCCAGCCAATCACTGCGCTCCAGACAAGTAAGGGGGCAGGGCGGTGGCTACGTCTGTGTGAAGTTCATTTGGGAGGATCCATCGACGACATGACGTCAGCAGAGGTGCACCCGAGCAGACCTTTCCTCTAATTGGCCTTGCTGCAGTCCCTCTCGTCTTGCAGTTCCGAAGTCGGGGCCTTGTCGTACTTCGGCGACCTTCTGGCCGGTATCAACCAATGCGAGACCTGGTGGATCAGGGTCTTGTCCGGGGGGTGGGCCCGGTTGCAGCCTGCGGTGGTCGGAGACGGAAACAAGGTGAAGTTATGTCCGGGAACAAGTATGAGGCTCAGAAGTGTTTGAGCAGTTACACAAACGGCTACCGTCAAACGATTTTATTCAGCTGAGGGGAAGGCTCAGGATTAGAGTCTAGAAGCAAGGGTTGTCCACACAAGTGGAGCAAGGGTGGACAAGGATTACAGTAAAGTTTCATCAATCTTGTTCACATCAAACGTTATATAAAAGTCCCAGTAAGTGTTGTTCCACTTCAGTACGAGTCTTTGCCAGGGGGGAGACACCCCAATATCGACTTAAAAAAAAAAAAAAAAAAAACGCAGCGGCTTGCCTCAAGTGACAGGGCTTTGCTCTATTGGGGGTTTCTCACTTCCCACCGCGTGGGAGTGGTATGGTGAGTTTCATTTTTCATATGTGTGGTCTTATGCCCTATTGCAGACATCTACATTGGACCCATGAGAGAGGAAAACCGAGTTTTCTTATCATCGACTTTTTTTTGTGACAAAATTGTTTCATAGAGTAGTATATCCGTCGCTGGAGTACACACACACACACACACACACACACAACACACACACACACACACACACACACACACACACACACACACACACACACACACACACACACACACATGCAATATCAAACTATAATTCAAGAAGTCTAAGATTACCTGTGAAAAGACTGATGATGATGCCAGACACGACGGAGAAGAAGAACCCCACAGGGAGGTACAGTGTGTAGGAGATCGCAAAGATCTTCCACGGGTACTCTATGTCATCCGGGCTGGAAAAAGTACCACACTCTGAAATAACTTGGGTCTTCCTCCTGAGGTCACAGAAAAATGCAGCAACGCACTGAGAGCCATCCACTCTTGTACAAAATCTGATTATTCTAACCTGGAGGGCATTTGCTAAAGAGCGAAGATAAATGAGTCGCTCAAGGGACAGCTTTGGCAAAATGTAAATACAAATAAAAGGAAAATGTAGGAATCTGTGAATATGCGTGACATAGAAAAAAATTAGGTAAGAAGATATTCATCAGATTTTAAGAGAAATTAAAATGTTCTAAAAGAATTTTGTGGATACTTGTCCGAGACCTAACATACCCATGACTTCGAGGATCGTTGCCAGCTCCTATGGTGCTGCGGATATCCTGTCAGTGAAACTCGAGGCAACAATTACTATTAATCTATTCCTAACTATCTCTCCAGTGTTTGAACCGAGTGTTTTAGAAGTCTAAGTATTAATGTAAGACATCTGACTTTACTGAGTTTGGAAATGTATTTTCCCATTTCCGTGCTGTGGGTTTTCTTGCTAAAACTTACTATAATAGCAATCCCCCAACACGAAGAAAAGAGGCAAAATAAAGCCAGGAACAACCAGGAGTGCATGAGTAACAAGTGTTGAATATAGGCAGACTTGTGGTATATTTCCATCTGCTTGCTATGGATAAACATATGTAGAATTAGACAAGACACAAAAAGCGACATGGGAAATTGTAGGCTATCAATTTCTCAAGAAATACATTAAAGAACAATAAAACCAACTACCGAAAGTAAAGGGGTTACTATATGGCACCATAATTTGCATATGCACATGGGAGAGACCACAGTGTACATACATGTAAATAAAAAATAAAATCGAGAATGGGGTTTCCAAAGGTTCATAGACCGGAGAAAGAGTAAGAAAAGTACCATATAGGAGAGCGAAGCAAGTGGTGAGACCCCGTGTTGTTGTTGTTGTTTTTTTTCATCGGTACTTGTTATAGGCCGAATGGTCACCTACCGGATTCATTCTTTGTCATTAGAACTCAACGTGGAACAGTCAAAACACCCGATAGATCTAACAGAGAATAGCAGAGGTCAGACAGAGATCTCCCACTCACCACCTAAGCAACACTTGACAGCCAGGAACCCACCTCAAGCCACAACGCAGTCAAACTTCTCCAGTCACCGGAATCTATTTTTCTGGAGCCTGATAATGAACTTTGTCGGTAAGCACCTGGAACTTACGTCAGTCCGGGGTCCTTGATCGGAATCGTGAGGTTGGCGGGGCATCCGTCAACGCTCGTTGGGAGGAGCTGTGGCACGACGTGGGTGGTCATGGATCCGATGGTGACGCTGAGGGAGGCACTGAGACCGATGAGGAGGCCCAGGCCTGCACTCTGGCCATGGGATAAGACAGTAATAGAAATAATTGAGCACCTAGGTTAAAGGGAAACAGAACCATCCAATGAAATACAAGTGGTTAACCTGTCTATATCACCTGAACCCCTTATTCACTGATTCACTACTGGGCTCAAACATTCAAACAATGCACGCGCCGGCACACTTTACCGCCACAACCTGAGCCTAAAGTCGCACATTCGCGCTCTCCGCCATATCCCTAATGGGAGTGCGCGGTAGTGAGTCGTTCCCGCCTCTGTCTGAACATTATTTCTGTCTGATTCTCACCACTTGACTGTTCGAAGTGTCCGCCATTCTGTGACCTCGCTGTCTCTATTTGCTCTTGTTTGTGACCAAATTCGAAAAACTTCTGTGTGATGTTTGTATTGTGCCAAACATGTTTTACAACCGCTTATTTTTGTATTGATATCTCCTAACACCATAACTCTCACCCATTTCAAACGACTGAATTCTATCAAATATCATGTTACCATAAATATCTCGCTCCTCTCTCTTGCTTGCACAGCATTCACACTCAAATTGATCACTTTCACGTGAATTATGTTATCATTTATTCCTTTGTGCCCGCAGAACCATTCCCACAACATTCTCAATATTCAGTACAACCACACCTCCTCTTATCTCACACTCACCCTTACCTTACACTTTTGTTTTACCCATAACTACGATAGCCAAGCTAAATTGATATCAATAATAACAGTAATTGTAACAATAGTAGGGGCAAGACAATGAAAACAATGAAATGATAATTTAGCTATTGTAATAATGGTGTTATTGGGTAATAAGTACAATAATAGCATTTACAACTCTGTCCCTGTCTCTTAAGAAATGAAAAGACAGATGGGATCTCACCGTTGCATCCACGAAGGGTAGGAAGAGCGCCATGATGAAGAGACCCAGAAGTGGTCCCGCCACTGCCGCATTGACGGCGTATGACGCCTGAAGAACTCCACCGAGGCTCCCTGCCATGAAGGACAGCCCCACGCACAACACCCCGAATCCCGTGGCTGTCACAGCGGGTCATGAAATAGAAAGACCTCAGAAGTCTGGGTATCCTGACCCTTACTTTCCTCACACATATTCATCAGCAACTCCTTCTTGCTCTCGCAAATCATGTTCACTTTTTTTTATGTACCTTAAATGGATCAATAACTATCAGTGTGATAAAAAGATTATGCAGCAGATCATAAAGAAAAGCTCTAAACCCGATGGAAATAAACCACTTTACCTACCAGACTAAGAATACGTCTTCCACATAAAGAGAGAAAGAAAAAAAAAACGCTACCGGTCAAACTGCCAATAATGGGAAAAAACACGTCATATATAGATATAACCTTCAGCCTATGTTATTATGATGACAATCAAGTTGCCACGTCAGATCTCCATCCATTTATCCGCAGGAGCCCCTAAGTATCAGCATAGAACAGCCCACAAGGCAACTCTAAAAATAGAATTTCTAGTGGAAAAGTGCTACTCAGAACATATAAAAGATTCGATAATTCCTGGTACTAATTCTAGTACCCAGGAATAGGCCGACTGGATACTACAGCCTCTTTTCTACAAATCCCAAGAAGTTTCGCGACTGCCGGATTTTAGATATTTGAATGACATCGCTGCCACTTGCGATTCTTTCCATAATGGTTACAACGGTGAAGTGAAAAAAAAGCTTCTGTGCTGCCACCCTCTCTGGTGACGATGGGATTCGTAGTAAACAGGCTTCAGGGCTGAAGTGTTCAGTCGGTCTATTCCTGGGTACTAGAATTGTTATCGGGTTATCGAGCCTTTTACGCTAAGTAACAAAGTGGTAGCACGTAAAACTCAAGCTTGGGATCTTCGTTCGAAATTTTGCGATGACCGGGTTTGATTATTTGAATTACATCAGTGTCACTAACGATTTGTTTCATGATATATATACATGTGTGTGTGTGTGTGTGTGTGTGTGTGTGTGTGTGTGTGTGTGTGTGTGTGTGTGTGTGTGTATGTGTGCGTGTGTGTGTGTGTGTGTGTGTATTCACCTCGGATCTGCTGCAGCCTCTGTAGAGACAGCCAGACACCACCCTACGGCAGCGAACTCAGAGCTCATTATTTGCCGATCTATGGGTAGGTCTGAGACCACTCACACACCACACACCGGGACAGCAAGGTCACAACTCCTTGACTAACATCCCGTACCTACTCACTGCTAGGTGAACAGGGGTTACACGTGGAAGGAGACAAGCCCAAATTATCTCCGCCCGGCCGGGCGCGCGCGCGCGCGTGTGTGTGTGTGTGTGTGTGTGTGTGTGTGTGTGTGTGTGTGTGTGTGTGTGTACATATTTACATATATATACATATACATATATACATATGCATACACATGCACATATACATATACATGTACATATACATATACATATACATATACATATACATATACATATACATATACATATACATATACACAAATGGACGTACGCAGAGAGGATACAACATTGATATAGCAGGATACAAATGCAGTATGGTGCATTTCTAACGTGAGACCATGGTTGCCCATCTCATTTGCACTTGGGTGTTCAAGAAGGACATTTCTTCTTGTGTTGAAATAGGATTATAACCCTTCTTGAAAAACGTAGTGAACAAAGAATGTTACGGAAGAAGCAATAACAACATGGGAGGAGTATAACGAGACGTACGCTTTTCCACATCAAACAGAACTGACATGACCGCGTTATGGCGACGCTGCTACTGACCGATGGACTTGCTGACGCAGGTCTGTCCTCTTGAGGAAATGTTCTTGAAGCGCTCCATCGGGGAGAATAAGTCCTCCCATAACACGGCGGCCAGGCTGTTGAGTCCAGACGAAAGCGAGCTGTAGATTTAAAATGATAATGACAAAAAAGAAGAAATGCACGATGATTAGTTTACCAGGAACAGCCTGGCAGCAACTAATGAGAGATTGCCAAAACCATTTCTATGTGTGTGTATGTGTGTGTGTGTGTGTGTGTGTGTGTGTGTGTGTGTGTGTGTGTGTGTGTGTGTGTGTGTGTGTGTGTGTGTGTGTGTGTGTGTGTGTATACACACACACATATATATATATATATATATATATGTGTGTGTGTGTGTGTGTGTGTGTGTGTGTGTGTGTGTGTGTGTGTGTGTGTGTGTGTGTGTGTGTGTGTATACATATACAAACGCGATGCGGTCCACTAGCTAGAGGCAGAGTACTCCCCAGAGCACGACGGCAGACAATTTGCGCGCAATACGCTTGCGTACCCATAAGTAGCGATCCACCAACGGCCAATCAACATGCAGAACGCGACCTGACCCGGATATATAAAGGCCGACGGAACCCGTCAGAAGTAGTCAACGCCCGGTGGCAAAAGCCCTCATTTATACACTACTACCTTTTCATTTTCTTACAGACCTTCTTCCCCTCCCACAAAAACCGATCCCGCGCGAGCGGGTGCTCTTACCTAGCAAGTCGCAAGTCGCAAGTCAACGCACATATCTACACTCGCTGGCTCAGCAGAAGTCGGATGTCGCCCTTCGCTTTAGCTCTCTCAGCCAACGCCCATAAATCTTCGCCGGCCGGTAGTGGAGAGGAGATTTTATTTGTCCTTTAGTCTCCTCTGCTGCCAACCGGTCCGCCACACGCCTGGCCTCTTCGCTGACGCTGGCGAGGGGGTTTACACTTTTGACAAATACACATGTTTCCCGAGTCATGTAATTCTCTGTTTTCAGACTTGTGCTCGGAAGAAAAGAGACACACAAGTCAGCACTCGCCCGCCTGCCTCCCCACCCCCCGCACTGCTATCAGATCCACTTTCTTGACTACGCTTCGGATATCGCCCATTGTTTCGCTAGAGGCCAATCGCCCATCCCCTCGCTAGTGACCAAGCGCCCATTGCCTAGCTTGGGATTAATCAGTAACGCTACACACGGAAAGTAAACCCTACTCACTTCTCGTAAGATACATACACACACCTCTCACGAACATAACCACGCCCCGCGCACAAACATCTACACGTACTTTTTTCTTCGACTGAAATTCGCTTCCTTTCTAGCTTTCTCTTATACTACATCTTCTCATTCTAGTTTACCTTCCACTAAAGTTTTTTTTTTCGTTTTTTTCAACATATCTTTACAACTACGCCTCCTACCATTTGCTTAACTTTTGGTGATTCTAATCGCAAGCGTCGGCGCCGCCGTCCAAGGTCCCTGCCGTTTCTCCCGAGCCACCACAATCAATTGCCCCTAGTTTATCGCCCATGCAAAAAGCGCTTATTGGCAATAGCCCTCTTTTATACACTACTATCTCTTAATTTTCTTACAGACCTCTCTTCCCCTCCCACAAAAACCGATCCCACGCGAGCGGTAGCCCATAGCCCATAGTCAACGCCTCGGAGCCCGTCTCGTCGCCACGGAACCCAAAGGAGAACATATCTCCACATTTCTCCAGGCAACGCCTCGAAACCCGTCGGAGAACATCTTTCCACCTCTCTCTAGTCAACGCCTCGGAACCAGACGAAGAGCATCATCACCTCTCCCAGTAGCCGTTTCTCTCGCCACCTCCCCGGAGCTGCAGTTATCGCCTAAAATCTCTCTCTACCTTCCCCAGCTGCTGACGCATGGATCGAGCCAAGCAGTCTCCTCCGTAACCGAAGCTACCAGTCTCTCCCTCCGCACCCGGAGCTACCAGTCGTTTTCCTTCACGTAGTCTTCTCTGCACCCAACCCCTAGTGAATCGCCACATTCAAGTCGCGGTCCCGTAGCAAATTTAAATTAAAAGGGGTGACTGAGTCAACTCACACACCACCTGATTACACACGAACGTTTCTTTTTCGTCTTTACACCTCATTGTCTCAATATCTAGATTTGGGTGTGAGGGGTTGATTTTCCATCGGCAGTCCACCCTCTTCAGAAAAAAAAATACTAGATTACCGTTATGGTCACAGGTTCTCTCTCTCTCTCTCTCTCTCTCTCTCTCTCTCTCTCTCTCTCTCTCTCTCTCTCTCTCTCTCTCTCTCTCTCTCTCTCTCTCTCTCTCTCTCTGTCTGAATGTGTGTATGTGTGCGTGTATGTGTGTGTTTGTGTGGGTGGGTGTGTGGGTGTCTGTTGTGGTTCCCTGGGTCGTTTTTTTCTACACCCATCCTCTCTCTAAAACATGCATTTTTTTTTATCCACCGTCTATTGCCATTTCTTTTCTTCCCACACCACGTAATCATATTCCCCAAATAACCCATCGCTGCCATTTCCTTCCTTCTTCTATAGAGCTGACCCAAGATTCTACAATACACTTCCGTAAAGCGCCATGGTTGCTACATTTCTATTCCTCCGTTCACATCATGGGTGTTGTTATTAACATTATTACCCTTAAGATCGTTGTGATAGTGATTAACAAGATTATTGGTATCATTACTATACCCATTACTGTCATTGGCGGCACTGACGTTTGTGACTCAGTGAATAGCTCGACCTGCCTGAGAGCTCCCGAGAAGAGGCAGGCCACGAAGAGCCCCGCGAATCCTGGGAAGTCCCGCAGGCGCTCCACGACGTAGAAGGGCAGGATCTGGTCCTTCTTCTGGATGAGTCCCGCCGCCAGGGGGTCACAGTCCTTGTACACCGTCAAGAGCACCAGACCTGCATTTCAGTAAGGGAAAGACAACTCGGAGGTCAGCGTCTGGTGAACACATTTTCCCCTTATAATGCACATCCAGTATGTGTTCCTATCTGTTTTTATGTATCTATTTATTTATCATTCATTGATTTATCCATTTTTGAGAGGGGGGTTGCTGGTTGGCAGAGTGAGACAGGGACAGAAGTGACTTACCGGTGAAGAAGGCAGTGACGATGAGAATGATGGACATGGGGACGTTGGAGGCCAGTGCCCTGCGTTGAGGAGAAATAAAGTAGGTTTATAATTATTCTTATTATATCCCTGCCGCTACCTTCAAAACCCTTTGGCACACTCCCCTCTATCTGGAGATACAGCCCTGAGGAGCTGGTGTTCGGTTTCCAGACTGAGCCCAAGCTGTCTTTCAGCTTCTTCTATATTTCCTCCACCTCTTTACACAAGGAGAGCTGGCAACCGGAGAGTGTTCTCCTTATACTACCACTATAGTCCGATGACATCGAACTGCCCCATACTGATGCAACGCGAACAGTAGTCCAAAGTTTCTTCCAAGAGAGATCTATGGGAGTGCCCAAGGATCGCCGCCAGCCGCTGTAGACCTGCGGGTTTCCAACCAGTGAAAATCGGGTTAGGAACTAGTATCATTGTGCATGTCTGTTTGTTTACTTCGGCGTTTTTCTGAGCGGTAGTGGTGTTCAGGAAGTCAGGGTCACCGTTTGCGGAGTCGAGCATGTTCTTGCAACCCTTCCATGCATTTTTGGTGCGTGAGACGCGGACCCCCTCCGCTAGCCCCAAGTTCTACCTCAGAAGAGGATGTGCCGAACCAGAGCTTGTTCTCGAGCCCTCAAGTTCTAGGACGGTAACCCGACGGGCCTGAGTGACCAGAGTCCACGCTTGGTCAGTGGCCTCATCATTTGGGATTGTTGGGAGAGCCTAACGGAACATGAGTCCCTCCTCACCGACGTGTGCCCATCTTTGAACCGGGTTGTACAATTTGTGCGATAACCATGGTATCGTCGTCGAAAGCCCGCAGAATCTTCCGAATTGTCTCCATTTGGTTGTCGTCAAGTTTCTGGTAAAAATTTATGCGATATTCAATCCGTTTCGTCGTTTCGCGTAAAGTTAGAATCCAACAAACACCAAGATCTATCCCCTCCCTCACAGGCAGATTGTCAGTGACTGACACTCACTGTATAGGAGGAAATTATGGTACATGCGCACAAGGGTGCCCTACATCTCTCCACAAAAGAATACTACCTGTGCTAAATTTCTTTCCTCAGGGAAAATTGAAGTCGGGTACATTCTGAATAATGTGATATACCACTAATACTACTAACACACACACACACACACACACACACACACCACATGGTGCAGTGGTTAGAGTTCCCGCCCACCACTACGGCGGTCCGGGTTCAAATCCAGCCCAGGTCTGAAATAATTTTAGTATTGGTAGGCTGGGAGTCACAGCATTACCCATAGATCGGTCATATATAAGCTCTGAGCTCTCTTCCAGGAGGGAAATAGCTGACGATCACGAGTCTAACGCGTGATCCAAGACTATGGTGAATCACACACACACACACACACACACACACACACACACACACAAACACAAACACACACACATCTTCCATACGTATATACACAATAATAACATGCTCACATATAGGCTTCCCTGAGGCGCGGGAGGCTGTTGTACCGCTGGATCATGGTCTGGTGGCATCCGTAGGCCGTCATGACGCCCAAGAAAGACGTTAGGAACAGGTTACAGACTGTGTGGCGTTCGTACAAGGAGAAGGGGTATCTGCGGAAAGAAAAGAATGGTCTTCGCGTTAGTCTCTCTCGATTTCTTCGAACCTGTGCTCGTGCGCGCACACATACACATACACCCATTCGCTTGATGTCTTTAAGTCCAAAATCTGCTACTTGTTGGATAATCAAAATAATCAAGTTAATTTCTGAATGTAATTATCTGGCCCTAGTTAGAACAAAAGTTATAAAACATGGTAACTTACGCCCCCCCCCCACTCTTCCCCCTTCAGGATCCAGGTTGATTTAGGGAAGCCGACTAATGACTAAGACACAGGTGAACACTCTGTGGCTAATATGATCACCATTGTTTGATGCATTTGGATTGTCCGAAACTACAACGTGATCCTTCTGCTCGTGAATTTTGCCTCATGTGCGAATTCGAATTTGCGTGAAAATTGAACGCTTTGGGACCTTGTATGTTGTATCACACCTGTCATGGGTATCCCACTGTGGTCTATGGTAAGTTAGAATTATGCAAATATATCTTCAGTGTTGAGTATTGAATACATTTCTGTGTACAACAGTTCTTTAATGATAAGAGTGATATTATGTAAAGAAAATTATCTAGATCCATAACACAATGGATGATGTATTTATACAGTTCCCATGAATTATGAGTCAGGATTGGACATGCACAACTGAGTATGGGTGCTGTTCTGCCACATCCTCCTTTCTTCACGTGTCGCAAAGACGCCTCTGATCAGTCACAGAGTCACACACCAGAGGACCTACTTAAAGTCTTGGCCAGTTCGACTGAGTTCGACGCTCGTTCTCCACACGTTTGCTGGACCTCCAACGTCGATGGTACCCTTGATGATGATGGCTACCATTCCCAAGAGCAACACAGACAACTGCAGCATATCCGTCCAGACCACTGCGCGCATGCCGCCCTGATCGAAGGAGAGAATAATACACTATTATGATTATGACCTGGGACACCTTTTCTGTTCATCAACTTCCTTGCAATAATGGTGATTGTTGTATCATCACTGACATGCACCAGATCAACAGCATCTAGATTCTAGAGAGCATATTCATATAATCACGACTATATTCAGAGGATGAAACAAAACTGAATGGCGTTTGTACCTGTTTACCCAAGTACACCAAATCTTAATTACAATGGATTGCAATTGAGGAGCTTGTCAAAAGGAGGAAGCAGAACAATAAAAGAAGCAAGTAGACAAACAAACCACCAAGATAAACAAACCAACAAGCAAGCAGGGCGAAGCAACAACTATTCGACCATTTGTAGCAGATCACATCTAATTTTCTGGTTACGGTTCTACGACAGATCCCTGTGACTTACCAGAGCGGTGTAGACCGTGCCAATGACTCCCACGAGGACGATGGAGGCCCACACAGGGAACCCCATGACGGAGGCGAGGGCGAGTGCTGGGGCGTAGATGACCACGGCGAGGTACAAGACGATCTGGACCACAAAGGTCCCTCCTCCAAAGAGCCGGATGGCCCTCGAACGGAATCGCATCTCGAGATACTGCACGCGAGGAGGAAGTAGATCATTATTCACAGCGTCATCGATATAACTGAAACTATCCTATAGTGCGTTGGCTTATATCACTACACCTATTCTTTACTCATTCATTTGTTTATTCACTGCCTAAGAATCGTGCAACCGATAATTTAAGGGTTTTGTTTGAAGCCCACAGGCTAGGGTCACGCGGCATTCTTTTATGATAAGAGAGCAATCTCTGTTAAGAGTTCTCATCACTTTTAACTTCTAATGTCCCTCTGTTCAATTAGCCTCCTTAAGGCTATTACTTTAATTCCTCTATGATTCCGCCTCTTAGGTGTGGTATTGTCAACAAAGACAGAGGAACTGATTATTGACGACAAAATAGTATATAACCATGTGATTCTGTGTCCATAAGCCTCCTTTTCTATATCTGGCATCTTCACTCGGTCACACTTCACTGTCTTAAATTCTTACCGTACACAGAGACAGAGTCAATAGTAAAGACGTGATTAGAGAACCCCGAGCGTCTCGACTCTTTCCCCAAGTTGCATCTCAGTGAGATCACGCACGCTCTCTGCAATGTTTCCTCCACCTACCTCATAGACCGAGACGAGTCTGAGCTTGTAGAAGACCGGGAGGAATGTGACGGCCACGATGGGTTTGGCCACTTGTCCCGCCAGAACGACAAGATACATCATCCCGTGGTAGTAGGCCTCGGCTGGACCTCCTGTAAATAGGACAGACCCTCGTCATTAAGCCACGAAGGCAGAAAAGTTTATCCCTAAAATCAATTGCTTTGATGACGGTGTTGACCAAGGGAAAGAACAATCATTGCGCAGACACATTGACGCCTTCCCCCACGGTGACATCCTTTTATATAGGTTTTGTTGTGCCAAGTACTGGTCGGTTATATTCGGATGGGAGGCATACTGGGCCCAACACGAGGTCTCGTTCGATAAAGACCCCGTTTTGGTCCAAGCCTGCTCCTTAGAAAAATCAGGTCGTCTGGAATGAGTCACAAGGAAGATCTAAATAAAGGCACTTCACTGTATTGGAGGAGATCGAAATGTCTGGGCATGCCTGCCTCTGCCTACCTTACCCAGAACTAGGATGGCGGAGATGTAGGTGGCGAGCATCGACATAGAGACGGGGAACCAGGACAAGTTGTAGCTTCCCATCAGGAACTCGGCGTTGTCCCTGTTGCGAACTCGGAAGGCATGGTACAGCCCGATGAAGAGAGAAAAGAACAGAACCCCACCGAAGACGACGTAGTCCACAGCTGTGAAAGTCGGCGAAGTATCCGTCATTTTGTCTCTGCAGGTGGGTTTCTTTCACCTATCCAGGAGGGAAAGCCAAAGGTCTCTTTCTCCTTCGTAGAGTTTTTCCTTACAAAGTTCTTCAACTTCCCAAGCTCGAGTGCCAAGCAAGGTGTGGCCTTATGAGCACCGCACATACGTGTTGACGGGTCTAGGTCCACAGAAACTATATGGAACTTCTTGGGCCAAAACGTTATCTCTTTAGTACGCATGCGCCTCTGCGCATCAGCACGGGTGGGCGTTCAACTCGCTCTTAAACTAGTCTCGCGCTTTACTGAATTATAGGTAACACGGCAGTGCGATAAGAAGCGCTGGTGAACAGTCGTTTTATCTATATATCCTTTAAGAAATATTACAGCTTCAAGGCATGACATATTTAGAATATTGCAGCCATAAACCTGCATAATTTCGTTAGGATACATGTCGCTTTCCTTTGTACATCATCATTCAAAAAATTGCCGATGGCCTTGTAGCGTCACTTTATGGTAATAGGTAACGTAGTAAAAGTTACCTGTTATATCATCTGTTGGAAAGAGAGGTTACAAAATTTTGGTCCAATATTACATGTATGTAGCTCTTTTTTATAGCATTTATTATTATTATTATTGTTTTTGCGATGGTTGAGGTTCTTTTGTATGTGGCCCTCGAAGTTGAAGTCTCACGTTACACTCCTGGACAAAGCCCTGAAACATCCTTAAGATTTTGTTATAGAAATATAGTTGTCATTGTTGATTACTTTACGCGTCTTATTATAAAGTGTTTACCTCATGGGTAGTTATACTTTCTTGTACACAAAAATATATTGACTTCTTGGGTCTCCTGTCGACATATTTTGTCGCTGTAATTCATTGCAAAGGCTTTATCTACAGAGTAAGTCTTGGGTAGGTCAGGACTTTTGACCACGAATTATACAGTGTGAAACATAAGTTTGCTTCTCTCCTCAGGTCCTTCCCTACCTTGACATAACCTTACTCCAAGACCGTGAAACACCACGTAGTGCACTGCATAGAGACTACGGGACCCGTAATGGTATCCAAAAGATTTATGTCACACAACTGAACAAAAAACACCCCTCTTTTATATACTCTTGGTAGAAAAGTAAGTAAAATACTTTCCTCATTTGTGGCAACTTAGAATACGACAATTCTCTTCTACACCTCTGGTGTCAGATTCTATGGCTGCACACAGCAATAATCAAAGTCAAGAAAGGCATTTCATTAACTGCAAAACGTTATGAACTCTTTTGTTATTTTTTTTATTATTAATTTCTTCGTGTTCATTTGCGAGAAGGCCCCATAACACCCAAAGTTGAAATAAATTATGGATTTTGGATTTCCTTGGTCACATCACCCACTTTCGCGGGATCAGACTATTATTTGAGGGAAATTCATTACAACTTTGCGTGCCCTTCGAATGTTCTGGGGTGGTTTTATGGCCTAGTTCGGCACGATGTCGTTTACTTTTTATTGGGTTCTATCGTCTCTAGATATGTTGCATTGACTACATCCGAATACAAAAGGTCTTTTACCTTTTATAATTCGCATTCGTTATTGTACTTGTCCGTGTGTGTGTGTGCATATCCATCTGCATGCTGAGATTATAAGAACGCCTCAAAAATGTAGACCAAGTTAACTGATATACGGGAAATTGAGTGTAGGTTGTTCAAAAAAGTAAGGACCAAAGACCACCTATAAACTATATCAATCTCCACTTAATCTGTCACTGCCGCCAAGGTGCTAACACATTCGAATTTCCCCGAATTTGTGGTTAAATTGAACGCGGAAGTCAAAGGCGTGAAAGAGCAGTCGCGTGGAGATTGTAGTGTTCTGTAGCCAACACTTAAAGTGCCCCCTTGAAAGATTCGTGATCGCCAAGTACCAGGTCAAGACTATGGTCACCCTTTAGCACGGCACTTTCGTTTGATTAATTTATATATTCATATATGTATATTTTCAATCCAATAATTTCAAATGTGCAGCATAGTACAAACCGTTGGCACTGAGCACGGAAGTATCCCAAGTGTGCTAGGGGAAATATATCACGGTAAACTTAAATGTTCTGACAGGTGCATTCCGACGAAAACACGTAGGTGTATTTACCTAGTTGTATTTACCTAGTTGTATTTTACGGGAAGGGGAGCTATGCTCGTGGGGTCCCGTCTTCATATCTCATTTTATCTAAACTATTTTTAAATTCATGTATTGTTTTTGCACACACCACTTTCTCATCTAACTTGTTCCAACTGTCTATTACTCTGTGAGGAAAGCTGTTCTTTTTCAAGTCTCTTCTATAGCTGTCTTTTTTTATTTTCTTTCCGTGTCCTCTTGTATTTCTGTTATCCCATTTTATCAGATTCTCTCTATCAGTAATTTCTATGCCTTTCATGATTCTGTAAATAGCTATCAAATCTCCTCTCTCTCTTCTTTGCTCTAGTGTCTGTAGTTCAAGTTTTTCTAGTCTCTCTTCATATGATAGTTTTGAGAGCGTTGGTGCCAGTTTTGTAATTGCTCTTTGTATTCTTTCAAGTTTTTTTATACATTTTTTTGTACTTGGTGACCATATCGTTGCTGCATATTCCAATCTTGGTCTTATCAGGGTGATTAGGATTTTCTTCACCATTTCTTCATCCAGGTATGTAAATGCAACTTGGATTGTTCTTATTAGATTATAAGTTTCTCCAAAAATCTTATTTATATGTTTCTCAGGTGACATATTATTCATAACAATGACTCCCAGGTCCTTCTCATTTTCTACTTTTTTTATTCCTTCTTCTCCCAATTTATATGCTTCTGTTATTCTGTTTTTGCTTTTTCCAAATTCCATTATACTACACTTTTTTGTATTGAACTCCATCTCCCACTTCCTACTCCATTCATGTACTATATTTAGATCTCTCTGTAGTGATTCACAATCTTCTTCAGTTTCCACTCTTTTCAGTAGTTTTGCATCATCTGCAAAGAAGCTCATATAGCTTTCTATTCCTTCATCCATATCATTAATATATATAGCAAACATTATTGGGGCCAGTACTGTTCCCTGCGGAACACCGCTTATTACTTCATCCCATTTTGAGTGCTGGTTTCTTATCACTACTCTCATTTTTCTTTCTTGCAAAAAGTCTTCCATCCAATTTAGTAGTTTTCCCTGTATTCCTCCTTGAGTTTCTAATTTCTTAAGCAACTTCTTATGTGGTACTTTGTCAAAAGCTTTTTTTAGGTCTAGAAATGCACAGTCCGCCCATCCATCTCTTTCTTGTATTATTTATTAGCCTTGAATAGAAACATATTAAATTGGTGACGCATGATCGTCCTTGTCTGAATCCAAATTGCCTTGGATTTAACACTTTGTTTTTTTCTAAATATTTTACCCATCTACTTTTGATAATTCTTTCACAAATTTTTGCTATTGTACTTGTTAGAGAGACTGGTCTATAGTTTGTAGGTTCTTCTTTATTTCCTCCTTTATATATAGATACTATATTTGCTTTTTTCCAATCTTCTGGAACTTTTCCTTCTTTCAAAGAACTGTTTAGTATGCTATGTATTTTGTCTGCCAGTTCATTCCTGCATTCTTTCAGAATCCAGTTTGCTATATCATCTGGTCCATGCGATTTTCTGACATCAAGATTACTCAAGTGTGTCAATATTTCATTCTTTGTTACTTCTATTTCTTCCATAGGGGGGACTTTCTCTTTCCATTCAATCTCTTCAGGTTGTATGTTCTCCCTTGTAAACACTGATTTAAAATGTTTGTTCATAATTTCCGCCATTTCTATTTCCTCAGTGTATTCAACTCCCTCTTGTCTTAATTTCTCCAAGTCTTGTTTGTTTTTCAGTTCATTGTTTACAAATCTGTAGAATAGTTTTGGTTGATCTTTACACTTTTCTATGACATCTTTTTCATATTTTCTCTTTTCCTCTCTGCACGTTTGTACATATTCATTTCTAAAACCGGTATATATTTTCCATTTTTCAGGTCTTCTATCTTTTTTCCATCTGGTCCAGGCTTTGTCTCTTTTTTCTTTTAGCTCCCTACAACTTTTGTTGTACCAGCATTTTACATATTCTTTTTCTTGTTTTTGTCTTGGGACATACTTTTCCACTCCTTTTTTGTAAATTTTTGTCAAAATATTCCATTTCTCTTCCACTGTTGTTTCTTCTTTGTATATTTCTTCCCAGTTTTCTTGTTGAAAGAATTCTCTTATTTTATCAAAGTTTGTTTTTTCATACATCATTCTTCCTTTTCTATATTGCTCATTTCTTTTGATATATTTTTCTTCATTAAGTTCCAGTTCAATCAATATGTGGTCACTTTTACTTATTGGTGTTTTATATTCAATCTTGTCCACTATTCTAGGTTCAGATGTAATTATTAAGTCTAGCCTCGATGGTTCTTCTTCATTTCTATACCTGGTGTTCTCCTGTATCCATTGTGTCATTGTATGGTCAGTAACCATCTCAAGTAGAGCGTTTCCCCATGAGCCGTCTCCACCCTTTACTGTCATTTCTTCCCAGCAGATTTCTTTGCAATTAAAGTCGCCCATTATAACTATTCTTCCTCCATCTTCCATTATTTTATTTAATGTTATCTTTGTGTCCTCTAACATATTTTTATGTTCACTCTCCTCCCATGAGGCTGTTTTCGGAGGCACATAATTTATCACAAATTTTCTGCTCTTCTTATCTCTGTCTTCCACTTCTATCATAATCATCTCTACTGTATTCTTTCCATATATGACACCCTTCACGTTTATATCCTTCTTAGTCAGGAACATAACTCCACCCCCTTGCTTTTTCTCTCTGTTTTTAATCCAATAATTATATGCATCATGTCCTACACTGTTGGGTGGTAGTGGGCCTTTTAATTTTGTTTCTACAATTCCCATTATGTCCGGTTCTTTTTCTTTCAAATAATCATTCAGATCATTCAATCCTGTTATTAATCCATCTATATTTGTGTAAGACACTCTTAGTTTTCTGTCACTTCCATTGTATTCTCTGTTTCCCTTTTGTTTTTCTCTTGTATGTCGAACTGCCTTAGTTTCATATTCACTACTCTCCAATAGAATCTCTCTTTCTCTGACTCCGTTCTGTTCTCGTTTTTTGTCTTAGCTTCAAGTCTTTTCTGCTTTTCTTCCTCTCTTTCCTCTTTATTCATTTCCCTTTTTATCCATACCTTTTTATATTGTTCACTTGTTGCTAGTTTCCCTGTTTTGGATAAGATATTCTCTGCCGTCGTTTGTGACCTGAATTTAATCTTAATTGGTCTGGTCTTATCTTTACTATACTTTCCGAGCCTGAATTTTTCCTCAATTTCCTTCATAATTTCTGGTTCATCTTCCTGAACTAATTTTAGTAAACTGCTTACTTTTTCATTTTCCTCATTGGTTCTTGAGGTTCTATCTGGGTTATGTTTCTCTTCCATTCCTAATATAATTATACATTTCTTTTTGTCAGCTAAGTCTCTTACTACATTCTCCTTCTGTCTCATTACTTTAATAACTGAGTCTTCAGTTTGTTCTCTCATTTGCTGTTTAATTATATCAGTAAATGCAACTTTACTGTTTTCTTTTATCGACTTCCATCCCTCTCTGTTTTCTTTACTATTCTTCTTCAATTCCTCATTCTCCACCTTTACTTCTTTTAACTGTCTTTTCAGGTTTTCTATTTCATCAGTTAAGTTTTTGTTCGCCTTCTCTAGTTCTTCCAATTTTTCAACCCGCCTTATAATATTGTTCACATGACCGAACCTACGCTCCAAGTCCTCGATCATCTTATCGACCTTCTCTTCTAGTCTTGTCAGTCGGGGGGGGTTTGTGTCCCCCCCACCCTCTTTAAATCCCTGGAAAATATTCTCATCACTTTCTACTGTATTGCTCTTATCTATACTTCTAATCTTTACATTTTTATTAGACATTTCATCGTCGTCGGGGGGTCTTTTGTTTACCTTTCGCCTGTCTGTCTGGGCCAAGTCTACTCCTTCCTCATTTCCTTCCATTTCCCTCAGTAATCCCTCCCCTTCTCCTCTTTCCCTACTTTCCTACTACCTCACGAGCAATTTCCCCCCCACCCTGTAAATACAATAGGCACTTCTCTTTGCGTTGGGATCCACAATACTTCAATTTTCTTCTGAACGTCTTCTAAGCCATCCGTTCGTTGAAGTGTGTGTGTGTGTGTGTGTGTGTGTGTGTGTGTGTGTGTGTGTGTGTGTGTGTGTGTGTGTGTGTGTGTGTGTGTGTGTGTGTGTGTGTGTGTGTGTGTGTGTGTGTGTGTGTGTGTGTGTGATTTACCTTTCACCTTGGTCTTTGAATCACGTGTTGAACTCGTGATCGACAGCTTTTTTGCTCCCGGAAGAGAGCTCAGAGCTCGTATGACCGATCTATGGGTAATGCTTTGACCTTACATGCACACACACACACAGCTCCCCGCCCAAGAGAGTTGGAGTAACGACTCGAACCGCAGCGATACTGAAATTATTTTCAGCCCTGGACAGGGCCCGTAGTGACAATCTGGGACTCTACCAACCGCGCCACCGAGTCGTGTGTGTGTGTGTGTGTGTGTGTGTGTGTGTGTGTGTGTGTGTGTGTGTGTGTGTGTGTGTGTGTGTGTGTGTGTGTGTGTGTGTGTGTGTGTGTGTGTGTGTGTGTGTGTGTGTGTGTGTGTGTGTGTGTGTGTGCGTGTGTGTGCGTATATATTTATGAGTATAGTATAGACAAGCAGGGTGATCTCTGTATTACATGTCTGGTTAAATATGATGACAAATTCAGTGTTGTATTCTCTTAAAGTCTAATAATCCACTTGGCAGCTTGAGAAAAATCCACCAGTCATTTCTCCATAAAGCATGGCGGATGCTTGTCAGAGTAACATATGATAAGAGAGT
Source organism: Oratosquilla oratoria (assembly GCF_046742065.1). Lineage (NCBI taxonomy): Eukaryota > Metazoa > Arthropoda > Malacostraca > Stomatopoda > Squillidae > Oratosquilla > Oratosquilla oratoria. The sequence continues at coordinate 1,109,630 of NC_134796.1, read as the reverse complement.
TATCTAGACATCATCAAGGCCCACATTTTTATGTGCACATAAGAATGAATTGCGCATTTTCCATGTATATATGAATATTTGTATACAACGTGCAACTTTTGGAGCGTGTCGTTTCTTCTCGAAGGTTCATTCTTCAAAACTACTTTAGATGTCTTATTTTCTTATTGCTCATTAAATTTTACCAGAACAAGAATGTTTTCGAGAAAGTATCTGTCTGCCATGTTCTCATTGGTGATACTGGAGAAAGTTAAGATGTCCGGAGATTTCAAAGACGGAACATCGGAGTGATCTTACATGAGAACATAAGAATGAAGGAGACTGCAAAAGACCATAAGGCCTACACTAGGCAGCTCCGTATCCATCACCACCTGTCATCCCCATCCATAAAGTTGTCTAATCGTTTCTTAAAACAACTGATAGTTTCAGTGCTTACTACATGGTTACTAAGTTTATTCCATTCGTCGACCACCCTATTAGTAAACCAATTCTTGCCTATTTCCTTTTTAAATATAAATTTGTCCAGTTTATAACCGTTACTGCGAGTCCTGCCCTGTTGTTTTGATACAATGACCTTGTTTGCATCACCCTTGTTAAAGCCTTTGATCCAGGGAGTGTAAGTTAAGATGCCTAATCCTCTCTTCGTAATGCAAATTTCTGAGTCCATGTATAATTTTTATCATTCTTCTCTGTACTGATTCTAGTGAATTGATGTCCATTCTGTAGGACGGAGACCAAAACTGTACCGCACAGTCAAGGATGGGTCTAACTATCGCTAGATAGAGTTTAATAATTACCTCTGCACTTCTATTTGTTACCGTCTTAGCAATGAAACCTAATGCTCTGTTAGCTTTGTTCCTGGCGCTAATGCACTGTTTCCTGGCTTTAAGGTCCAGACTCACTAGAACTCCCAAGTCTATCTCTCATTCAGTTTTCCCTGAAAGCGTGTTATCTATGCTGTATCTATTTTCGAGTTCATGTACCCATACGTTTAACACGCTACACTTAGAGATATTTAAGTTCATTTGCCATTTCACCGACCATGTTAACAATTTATTAAGATCATCCTGCAGAATCTCTGCGTCGTCTCCTGACCTAATTTGGCGTCCTATTTTAGTGCCGTCCGCAAACTTACTAACATCACTATTTATCCCATCGTCTAAGTCGTTTATATACATAATGAACAACAAGGGACCCAAAACCGAGCCCTGGGGGACCCCACTAGTAACATTGCCCCACCTAGATTTTACTTCTTTTATGGTGACCCGCTGTTTTCTGTTACTAATCCAAGCTCTAATCTTCTTTGGCTGTAAGGATTCTTTTACCTTGAAGTCTGCTTTCAGGAGGATTAACATCTCTCACGACCGCGTCCTTGGGCTGATGGCCTTTCTAGAAGGCCATATTGGATGCACAGACTTGAACTTATTCCAGGAAAAGAAAACAAGTACTGGTCCCAATACTGCACAGGGGCGTCAAAACGTAGGTGAGGATGGGGGGTGGGGGTTGCACACAGATTTCGTCGTGTTCCTCAAGAGTTCAAGTAAATCGATAATGTCATCAAAATCAGAGCAGATAAATCCTCAATCAGCGTTATCTCAGATAAGAACAGATGCCTTTCTAGATGGAGTCCAGTTAAAGTAAAGCAATCCCGCCAGATACGGGATCACGATTAAATAGTACAACCTCGAACTCAAGAAGACCAGGCGATGGCCTAAAACAGTGGTTCTCAACCTGTGGTCCGTAGAACCCCAAGGGGCCATGGTAGTCACTAAAAGGGGCTGCCAACCGAAAGCCACTAACAGTTAGTGGATGCAAAACGATTAAATTTACTATTGAAGTCATCTCCGGGAGATTAAAGAATAGTAATTCATAAACATAGGGTACACGTGAAAATAGGTTGAGAACCTCGGGCCTAAAAGTAAAGGAACCCGGTAGCTTCCAATTATAACTTACTATCACCTTCCTTGCAGACAAGCCAAAAATCTCCTTGCTCCTTCTGGAGATCCTCCTGATCCTTCTTCAGCTTTCGAGCTTGAGGGCATGGCCGCACGAGCAGGCTTGCCAGATTGGCGTTTTTAATGCCAAATTTTGCATTTTTGGGTAGTAAGGCATAGACGAACAGACGTTATGAGGATCAGCAACCCCAGAGTGCCCATGTAAAGATAAGCTACCCACTATCAGCTTGTCGAGAGGAACAATTCCAGAAATGAGCTTCTAAATATAAATCGCCCTAACCTAACCTAACCTAACCTAACCTAACCATACTCAGAATGAGCTTGTTAGATAAGCCACCCTAGATATTACCTTGTAAAGATAAGCAAACTTCAGGTATTCTGGAGGCGAGGATCTTCACAACGTCCTTTCCCTTGAATCAATGAGATGTGCATAGCCGACAGAATAACAATGGAGCTGTTTGGAATATTCCAACACCATACCATTGGTCACTATTTGCCAAAAGATGAGTGTACCGTGTGATATTAAGAGATAATATCCTAGTTCCGGTTGGCTCAGAGTTGAATAGTAAAAAAACTCGATGCGTTTTCGTATATTCGTTTGAGAAAGTCCGTTCACTTCGGCACTATGGGAGTGGTGGAAGAGAATTATTCTAAAACCTGGCACTTCTTACTGTCTTATTGTCTATGTTTTCGGGAGTTTACAAGTAGCTGTTTCACTGCAATTCTTCAACTCGTTCGATATTAGCACATGAGGTGCTTGTATAGAAGATTTAGTATTTCTATTTAGGTTCACTCGTTTCCATTACAATTTCATTGTCACATGTGGTCGCCCGCGCTTTGCACCTTATCTTGTGATATTTGTCACATTTCCACTGACTTATCTTCTCCCTGTTTATCTTTTAAGAGAAGTAGCTATCACCAATCAGCTTCTTTAATTTTCAGGTTCTATAAACTGAAGAGGCATGGTGGGCAAACCGGAGAATTTTTTTGTATACTAAATACTTTACATTTCTAACGGCAGTAAGAAAAGACAATATCACTATTTGGCAACTCAAGCTAATTCAGTGATTTTGTGCTTCGGCAGATTCATACTTGATTCGTGGTTAACTATAAAAAAAGTGGACTTACTACCACGGTCTTAACTATTTACCTCAACCATCTACTTTGCAATCCAAGTTAATTCAGTGATTTACTGCTTTGGCGTTGTTATAAAGATTTACCATGATTTTTTCGATGAAATGTATATATCGATAAGTTGAGCGTGTCGATGAATTGTCGGTGATTCGTTTTTTGGTCCAACGAAGAACGAAATGACAAGTAAGACACCAAATTGCTCCTAACGCTATCCGATTTTTGGTCCAACGAAGAAGGAAAAGGATAAGACACCAAATTTCAACCCGCATAGCGCTCACGTCACTTTGCTCGTGCGCGCGCACGAAACCCAAAGAGTCCAATCAGAAACCCTCACTGCGTGAAGGAACTAATCACTAATGAATGGATAAAGGAACTTAGTCAATAACCACACTATTTTCTCTATGAATAGGCATGCTGCGTTTCGTTCGGGAGTATTATCTTACTATATGTATTTATTCCTGTTCCCGCCAAGCTATTTTATTCAGCTGAGAGACTATCCCCCGTTCACTTCCAAAAGGTCAACTACTTTGCTAATCGAGGCAGATAATTTTCTTCAATAATAGGATCGTGTTAGTTGGCGATATGCGTCCATTACTAGATATCTTGGGTCGCCAAACAAATTCAGACTCGCAATTTTTGCCCGAGTTCGACTAGCAAGACTTCGGCGATGTCGACATCGCCCAGTGGCTTAGGACGGGACCAAGTTTTTCTATTTATAGATTTGGACTCGAATTAGAATCTTAGTGACATGGGAATCTTAATGACAAGATTAATGTATTTGAATATTCCAAGTCGAATATATGAAACAGCCAGAGATAAGGAGCCTTTTGTGGGCAATGATCGTGAGGGGCGGGCAGACGCTTTGTCGCAACCGACATAAATCCGAATGAAATCTGCTGAAAACCAGAGAAACCGGCTTATATAAACCCATAAAGTATGTCTAAATCCTGAAATAACCTACTGCCTCAATGTAAATTATATTCAGCTTTCCAGAAATATAATCTTTTTATGCATAACTGCCTTGGTTTTTGAAATATTGACTAGTTTCGTGATACCCACGACATCTCACAAAACCCACTATCTTAAAAAACCCTCAATATTGAAAAGGGTTACATTATAAAATGTTAAGATGCATTTCAACCTAACCTAACAAATAGAAAGCTTCATGATCATAAGCTTTGCAAGCAATACTGGTAAAATGTTACCAAACTGGCAATTATTTCACACAAAAAAAATTCATCAGATTAGTATATCTGCTTTTATCATTAAAAAAGAACATGCCAAAAACACGTGCACGGAAAGCTTCAGCAAGATATGACAACATCAAGAGAACGGTTTCGCTGGGTTTCGCCGGTTTCGGTCGGCTTCGATAAAACGTAAGGTTAGTCAAAAATGTGGATTATAAAAAAGTCATGCTTTATATGTATTTGTTATCATACACACATTCTTAACATGAAAAAGAAGACTTAAACATGTTCATTCATACGTCCAACACACAATTCAAACAATATATAGATTTACAACTTTGTATTGTACACTTAGTTCAACTCGAGCTTGTAACGTGACGAACGTGTAATGACCATCCGTACAACTTCCCATTTTATTTCATTTGTTTATCTACCCATTCTCTTTTTATTTTCATTATCATTATTATCATTATGATTATAATTATTTATTTCTTCATTTAGTATCACAGCCGCGTTGTAAACGATGCATTTTCGTATGCGTAAGTTTCCTTCTGGACTGACACGACTTCTCTGGAGCGTAGTTCCTCCGTCCTGGACTTCTCGTCTTCCCCATACTTCGATATTTTCTGGTCCTGAGGATGAGTTGCCCTACGGCCTGGGATGGCCCACTGCATCCACGGGTGGATGAGGGACTTGTCCGGAGGGACGTCTGTCTTACATCCTGTGTGGGGAACGGAGATGGATTGCATTGGATGAAAGAAATAAAAGCACGCCAAAAGAAAATTTGTCCCAGAACAAAGCTGAATACACAACACTGGGTAAATAAGTAGATAATTAAACAAGCTTTAATGAACAGATGAATATACGAGTAAATAATTAAATGGAAAAAATAAGTATATGAAATAGATAAATGAATTAAAGATTGATAGATACATGAATAGATGGATCATGAATAAATCAGTAAACGTATAAATAAATTGATGAATACATGAGTAAACAAGTACGTGAATAACTGAATGATTAGATTAGTAAATAGGTAAATAAAGGACTGAATATATAAATGAATAAATCATCAATACAAAATAAAACACTGACAAACAAATGAAACTGTTTCTCATTAACTGACGATTGCCTTTCGTAAATAAATCATGACAAATTAATCTATTACTGTTATTGTTATTATTACTATATCATTTTTGCATTAGCTGACAATTGCCTTTCATAAATAAAGGAAATTATGACAAATTAATCTATCATTGTTATTGTTTTCATTACTATATCATTTCTACTCTCCCTATTTGTCTATATCTTAGCTCACTGAATCACAAAAACACGTATCTTACGTCTGAACAAGTACAAGAAAAATATGCATCCTACTGTGTGATTATTTCATTTCCATGAATTGCAGACAAACCGACTACAAAAAGGAATAAATGTGTTTTGTCGACCATTTTCTTACCTATTACAATGGAACCGTGGGATCAAAAGTTCGTATACTTATTTTTACCGGCTCGATACAATAAAATATTTCTATTTCACTCAAGCATCAGGTATCACTTTGATACGTTTGTGATATGATGTTATTCGTTAACCTTTTATGGTTTGCTTGTTCATGTGAACACTGGGTCGTATCCCTATAAATTTTCAAGATTTGACAAGCGAGACTGGAGGTTGAGAATGTAATAGCAAAAGGTAATGAAGCTTCCAGGAAGGAAATATGCTCTTGAATAACGTAATAGGAAACCACGGTGGCCCAATGAATAGAAGACGCAATTGTAGTAAGAGGAGACGACACCCCAATTCAGGGGAAAGGTGTGGCCCTATAGGGAGGGTCCTCAGGACGTACTTAGCAGCAGACTTGCGATACATCCTACGGTGGTGGCGACCACGAAGCCCAAAGGACAGTACAGGGTGTAAGACATCGCCAGGAACTTCCAGGGGTACTCGATATCCTCAGCCCTGCGAAGGAATGATAGAAAATATACGTGTACGAATATATACATGCATGTATAGGCATACACGTGGGTATATGTAGTTATGTGTGTATATATCAGTATATACGTGTATACAAGTATCACATATTGTGTTTCATTTTCCTTGAATGTGTTTAGTATCCAATAGGAATCTTTAGGAGGCAGGGAGCAAAGAAATAAAGGAAATTGCTGAAAGGGACAAAAATATGGACATGAATAAGTTTCCTTCCTTACTTCCTTTGTCACACGATGGGTGAGGCCTTGTGTGAGAAATAATTTCCATTTCGACAAACCATGTTATGCCAAACTGTATTTTGTCAATCTATGTGCGGACAAATTCTCATCTCACCAACGTAACCTAACCTAACCTAATGTAACCCAACGTATCCCAATCCAACCCAACCTCACCTAACTCAACCAAAACTAAACCAACCTAATCCCTACCCGAAGTTAACCATAACTAACCTAACCCAACCCCCTTACAACTTGACACTACTAAACCCAAGGAACCTGGGCGAAATGGAATTTGGCGAAATGCAACCTGGCGGGGAGATGGTGAGTGACCTACGTGATGACGGGCTTGGGCTCCGGGATGGTGAGGTTGGCCGGACAGCCCTCGACGCTTGTCGGGAGGAGTACTGGCTTCACGTTCAAGGTCATGGCGCCGAAGGTGACGAAGAGGGAGACGGCGTGCCCCGACATGAGGCCCAGCGCTGCGCCCTAAGGAGGAGGAACAGAATGAAGTCTTGGTTTCATTTGGTTTAATGTCACCCCACCCTGCACAGTGTGTATGTATGTATATATGTATGTATATGTATGTATATGTATGTAGGTATGTATGTATGTATGTAATGTATGAATGCTAATAAGAACACGGGTACGTGTGTTCACTTATGCAAAGTATACCACTTGGAAAAAGAAACTAACGAAGCAGAGCGCTTTCGTATATTACATCTTCAGTGCAAAAAAAGTATGTATGTATGTATGTATGTATGTGTGTATGTATGTATGTATGTATGTATGTATGTATGTATGTACGGATATATGTATGTATGTGTATATATGCATGTATGTATGTATGTATATATGTGTGTACGGATGTATATATGCATGCATGTATGTATGCATGTATGTATGTGTACATATATATATATGTGTGTATGTATGTGTGTATGTACGTATGTATGTATGTATGTATATATACATACAGGTGTGGTTGGGAGTATTTAGATGTAACAGAAGGGAGGGACAGTATTAGTTAGAAATAGTTAATCAGCGTTCATTCTTGAGTGGAGACCAGTCTCCAGCCATAAATGAATAATGCGAAGGATATCACTAAGTCTATAAAATGTTGCCTGATTAGATTGCACTCAGATTGCACCTTACTGATATATATATATATATATATATATATATATATATATATATATATATATATATATATATATATATATATATTTTTTTTTTTTTTTTTTTTTTTTTTTTTTTTTTTTAGAACTCGGGTCGTCTTGAACCACCAGCGAGTACTTAGATCATGAAAATATACGGTTCATTCAATCTAAAACAAAAATTAAATTATCTAAATTGTTTGATGACAATAACAGGTATCAATGTCTCCAGAGCCCCGACGATCGATATATTTCATGTTGAACACATGTTTGGATATATGTATCTATACACATTTGCATTAACAACAGCACTAAACTTTATTAACATATGTTTATACATATGTTTGTGTGCGCGCGCGTGTGTACGTGCGTGTGTATGTATATGATTCACCATTGCCTTGGATGACATATTGAACTCATGGGCGATCTACAAGTAATGTTATCAAATGATTAATGAACATTGCATGGCTTCAAAAGTTTTGCTAATTTGACATTAAGGTATTTCATTCGGGCGATAACTTACCCTTCCGTTGACGAATGGAATAAATAACGCCATGACAAAGAGGGCCAGAAGTGGCCCTGCCACAGCTCCATTCACAGCGTAACTGGCTTGTAGAACGCCACCCAGCCGGCCCGCCGAGAAAGACAGCCCCATGCATAGCATCCCGAAGAAAATGGCTGGTACAAATAAAAAAGGAAAATAAAAGTTCATCTCTATTCATTCTCATCGACGTGCACACTATTGGCCACGTTTTATCAACATGAAAATATTTGTCGACAACTCAACAAAATGCTTGCAATTGAAAGCAAACCAATGAGAAGTTATGACGTCATGTCGATACATTTTTGTTTACCTATGCTCTTGCTCGTCCAGGCCTGACCGTCCGGGGAAAGCTTAGCAAATCTTTCCATCCTTGAAAATACGTCTTCCCACAGCACAGCAGCTAAACTGTTTAGTCCAGAGGAGAGAGTGCTGAGGAGGAAACACGACAAAATAAATGTCCTGAGCAGGAATGGCAAAATAAATGTACTACACGATAGATGAAGGTTGTTGTGCTTGTGTAGGTACATTAACAAAGTGTCGATCTACAAACCAAAACGATATGACTAAATCAGTGCTACAGCACTTCAGTTATATTGCAATGATATTACCTGATAAATTTGCAAAGAATTTTCTGTGTCACCGGCTGAAAGTAATGAAAGTACGAGGTATAAGTCGCCGGTTGCTAGCTATTCTTGTGTTTCAAAGAGGAGGGTTTGCAGATGAAGTTAATAAAGAGAGATTCTATCTAGGCTCAGTCCGAGGATCGAGTTAATGCCTTGAAAACTGATGACCAAAATTCCACCATACACGCTCAGTTTTGACAGACAACCCGCCTGAAGAAACCGGTTTGATCTGGTTTCCTCAGTCCATTTTGAACAGAGGACATTATCTGCAAAATTGCAACATAGAAAACGATTGTTTTTGTACGGATGACTTTAAGCTTTGAATTTACCTGAGCGCCCCGGAGAAAAGGCAGGCTACAAAAAGTCCGGCGAAGCCAGGGAGGTTCCCCAAGCGATCCACCACGAAGTAGGGAAGGATTTGGTCCTTCTTGGTGATGTATCCTGCCGCCAGGGGGTCACAATCCTTGTAAACTGCTAAGAGGACCACTCCTGCAGGTGTCAAAAAAGAACGACATTACGTCATAAGGATCCAGTGGTTCGTATGCGTAGATAGAAAATGAAACTAATAATAATGATAATGATAATGTTAGGAAGATTGCCCTCACTCCTACCTTCCTCACTTCTTCTACTGGCCCGTCCTACGACCTTGCAGACCCGCTTGCGCCCACCCGGCTGCATCGGGTAAACCAAAAATTCTATGAGGCCTATGGGCAGGACAAAACCTCCTTGGGAAACTCACGTGCAGTACCAGCATTGGCCCCAGAGATGACTCACTTGCACCTCGGCTAGCCACGTGATGATGAACAATGGATTCGTTGAGGAACGCACATCCCATACTGGTGACTCATCAGCAGGAGAACGTTTTGCGTCCGACTTCCCAGGCATCGACTTTGCCCTTGCGCCAATTAAGGGTACTGTTCATGACCTGCCCGTGTATGTAAAGACTGGATAGAACGCCGAAGATTCAAATCACCTCGGAGCATCACACAGCGAGCCTGGCTCGCGGCCTCCGTTGCTGTCCCACCCACCCCCCACCCCCTTCCCCGCTACCAGACTGTCTTGGGACACAACTTGAAACGCACAGTCGTCACCTCCCTCGCCGTTTCCCCCTTTTCTCGCCCTTAGAGCGAGTCATATCATAACATTGGCGCCCAAACTCATTGCTAAATAAAACCAACACACTCTCCATCAGTTTGCTTTCAACCAGCCTAACAGATAACAATGATGATGATGATGATGATGATGATGATGATGATGATGATGATGATGATGATGATGATGATGATGATGATGATGATGATGATGATGATGATGATGATGATGATGATGATGATGATGATGATGATGATGATGATGATGATTAACAGGAAGCTAGGACGGTGTCCTTTGCAGAGGACTTTGTAGCGTGGCATTCAATGAACCATGCCATTGGTCCAACTCGATCGTGCCAAGGTCCAAGCCGCCGTTAACTCGTCTTTCGTCGCAAGTAGCGACGTTCTAAAAATGATATAGATAATAATGATAATGATAATAATGATAGTAATAATAACGATGATGATGATGATAATAATAATAATAATAATAATAATAATGATAATAATAATAATAATAATAACAACAATAACAATAATAATAATAATAATAACAATAAAGATAATAATGATAATAGTGATGATGATGATGATTGTGATGATATTTATAGTAATACCGACCCTGTATTCAATTTCCCAGGTATAATATTATAGAAAAAAATATAAAATAGTTGTTCTTGTTGTCGTTTTCTAAACTGGCCGATAGTAATTTGGTGAGATGTGATTTGGCGAAATGGGAAGTTAGCAAAATGGTATTTGGTGAAATGGTTATGATTCTCTTTGATCATGTGTTCGAAGGATATAAGGAAATTCCTTTTCCTGCCTCCTTACCTGCGATCATAGCCAGCGAGACGAGGAGAACATGCAGGGGTGCATTAAGAAACAGCGCTCTGCAAAAGGAAAACAGATTCAAATGTAAAATAAAACGCATTTGATAAAGATAAAACGCAATAGATAAAATAAAATAAATCAAAGGCAAGCAAGACGAAGAGTGAATGTAAGGGTACATTAAGAAACGGTGGTAATTGTTATTGGGAATCGTAGTGTTTACCTTAGTTCGGCAAACTTTCCCTCAAAGCGTTACTTTCTTTGATTCAGGAGCCTTTCCTGAAACCTCGAACCACGCCTATCGTAACTTTAAATAAGATACGATTAAACTCCCCTCCTTTTTAGTTTGTTTATTAAATCTATGTAACAATTTTGCTTTAATAAATATGGAATTACTTTGAAAAATTACTTGAGGTAGAAATTAACCCGTGGCCTTCTGAGCTCTTTTCGAATTCGTATGAGTCCTTTGGAACACGACGCGTACTAACGTCGGAACAGTCGTCAGATTACCCTGATCTCAGGACGAAGAAGGAACTCTTTTTTGGAAACCTAACCAACAGCGGCGGCGCCAGGAATTTTTAGTTGGGGAGGCTAAGGGGGGGCTGAGCAAATTTTTTGGGGGGGCTAATAGTAATATGATAATACACATATATTATCCTCATTTCAGAAGGGAAGGGGGTTAATGGTTGGGCTAGCACTGATGGCTGACAAATCTTTAGCCCTGGCAATTAAAAATTCCACTTAATAAAATTATTTCAATGAGTGTTTTAAATTTTCAATTTGCTCATTTCAGTTGGGGGGGGGCTAATGGGGGGGCTGGCCACTTTTTTGGGGGGCTAAAGCCCCCCCAAGCCCTCTCCTGGCGCCGCCACTGCTAGCCAAGGGATCACGGCTTTGGCTCAGAAAGCCTTCAAGTTCAACTTGATTCAAACTCACCAATGTTTGAGAACCCAACCCGGTAGAAAACTGTGACCGGTAAGTTCTCAAACTTTCCATGTATTAATTAAACTGCAATTTCCATAAAACAGCGCTATGCAAAAGGAAAACATTAAAATGTTAAATTAAGCGCATTTGATGAAGATAACACACCTTAGATCAAATAAAACAAGTCAATGTGAACGCAATAAATATGATAGGGTAAATCAAAGTAGACACAAGAAATTAAACATTTTAAAAAAAAAGACAAGATTTGCATCGTAAATAACGCGCATTTGATCAAAATAACAAATCAATGGAAACACAATAAGTATATTAAGGTAAATCAAAGTGGACATAATAAATAAAGGTTAATCAACGTAAAAACAATAGATATAACAAGTAAAAACAATATAGGTAATAAGATAAATTGCAATAATGAATAAATGTAGAGTACTAAAAATTAAATTAAGCGCAAAAGATCTAATAAGAAAAATAAATAGAATAGATAAGTGAATAATCAGAATAATACAAAATGTTTACCTAAATAGATAAAATTTAGAAAAAATGAAACTTATTAGAACAGGACAAAGTGATTCAGAATCGAATTAGATGGAATTAAGTAGAATATAATAAAGGTTGCGAAAGAGAGACATATAGTCATAGAGGTTAAAAAAAGAGATGAAAAAGAGAGATTTAAAGAGGAATAGTAGTCGAATGCAAGAAAATTAAATGTTATTTTTCATTTTTCTATTTCTCCAATTATAAAAGGATGATTCGTAACTATGACCCATAACCAAAAGTCCCTGCATGATTGACTGCAAAAGATATGCAATACCCAATGTGTTTTTCTACCAATTCATCTATTCTCCGCAAAACGACTAATGATAGTATTTCGTGTCTTTGAAAACGTGACAAAATTGAGAAAAAGAATTTGCCAGCCGCTCTGATCCAACCTCCAACTGAGAGTAACCACTCTTCGGTCCTAAAATAAGCGCCCATGGTCCTTATTTTAGGACCGAAGAGTACTTGCACCTAAAAGTATTTACAAGCTACCATGAGTATACTCACATGTACGCATGCTTAATGCTCTTCATGCTGTTGTACCTCTGTACCATTGTTTGGTGACAACCGTAGCTGGTCAGTTTCATGAAGATACCAGACAGGAGAATGTTGGGAACTGTATGTCTCTCATAGAAAGAAAAGTTCCAGCTGGAGGGAAAGAAACATAGAGGAGTAAGCGTGAGGGATCTAAAATGTAATTAACCCAACCATACAGTATTTTTAAACTTTCCTTTTTCGTAATTTGTGTAATCTTTTTTTGGAATGAGTGTTGCAATGGGGTTGAAGTGGGTTTTAGGGTCACACAAACCAAATGATAGTTGTCAGATTGTTTTTGTCACCAATTGCCAGTTGACGAGTTCGTCAAATTCTCACCAAGGCGTTAGATGTGCAAGAATAGAATTCTTTCCCAAAAGATCCCCTTCCCGACCTACAACACTAGCCTAGCCTAGCTTAGCCCAAGCCTAACCCAATCTTAACCTAACCCTAACATAACCTGACCCTAAACTAACCAACGGATTTTTTTCTAAGACGATCGCTGTCCATATTACTGGACTATTCGTTGCATGACTTTGAGTTTCCACTATTCTAAATTCTTCTGTTTATACAGTGACCTATGTCGCAGTAGTTTTGCAGTCGAATGCACTCACTTGAAGTAGTCGTATCCTGTGCGGCCTTTTTCCACGACCACGTCCAAGACGGTCTGAGGGTTGCCAACTTCGATGATCCCCATAATGATGATGGCCATTAGCCCCGCCATCAGGACCAGCATCTGGAGGACGTCAGTCCAAACGACAGCTCGCATTCCACCCTGGCCGAGGAGGAAGAAGTAAGTCAACGAAATTTTCCCTTCGAAGCAAATAAACAAACAAACAAACAAACAAACAAATAAATAGATAAATAAATAAATGAATGAATGAATAAATAAATAAATAAGAAATAAATAAGTAAGTAAATAGATATATGAATAAGTAAATGAATAAATAGATAAATGAATAAATAAATAGATACATAAATAAATAAATAAATAGATCAATGAATAAATAAATAAATAAATATATAAATAGATAAATAAATGAATGAATAAATAAATAAATGAATAAATAAATAAATAGTAAATGAATAAATAAACAAATAAATAAATAAATTATAAAACTAAATAAGAAAAAGTAAACTTACAAGGGCGGTATAGATAGTGCCGATCACGCCCACCAGGACGATGGACGCCCACACTGGGAAGCCCAAGACGGAGGAGAGTGCCAGGGCGGGTGCGTACGTCACAACGGAGAGGTACAAGATAATCTGAATGACGAAAGTTCCTCCGCCCAAGAGTCGGACAACCCTCGAGGCGTAACGAAGTTCCAGATACTTTCGAATTAAAATGATAAAGAAAGAAAGAAATAAGCTGAATAATATTAAACTAATAAATGAATACGTAAATAAGACAATAATGGTAGGTGAATAATAATTGATTGGTAAATAAGTAAAAAAGAAACAAACAAATAAGTGACTAAGTAGAAATATAGTAAAGAAAAATCATGACATCTTACAACGTACAGGATCATGCAAATACACTTGCGTCCATTTTTGTGTAAAGTCTATGTTGATGAAGGTGGGAACACAAGGGAATCAAATCTATATTAACCAATAAATCACATGAAAATTACTTTATTTTTTCTTTATTTTTAAAAGTGATCCAAAGCACTTAGATAACTATCGTGAGGATTTGGAGTTGACTGTACCTCTCGACCAACGCAGGTCAACAAGACGTGTACACTTTAAACCCACTATCGGAGAAATGATATCAAAAGTTTTAAACCCACTATCAGAGAAAGGATACCAAAAGTACAGGAAAAATGTATATTTCGACTACTATCTGTAGCCCTCTTCAGCAGAATTACAGCTGAAGAGGACTACAGAAATACTGCTAAAGAGGACTGCAGAAATACTTCTATAGAGGAATACAGATAGTAGTCGAAATATACAGTTTTCCTGTACTTCTGATATTATTTCTCCGTTAGTGATTTTAAAGTGTACATTTGCAAATGTGTTATAATATTACAGTTTCCCATCAACAAGACATGTTGGTTCCCAGCGCTTACTTCATACACTGAGACGACTCTCAACTTGTAGAAGAGTGGGAGAAAGGTGACGGCGACCACAGGGTAGCCGATGAGTGCCCCAAGGCCAGTCCAGAGCATGAGCCCGTGGTAGTAAGACTCAGCAGGTCCCCCTGATAATTCCCAACGAAAAATAGAAACATATCAGATTTAATGTAGTCAAATCAGATTTGAAATAAAATTATTGTATCTAAATAAGATGGAAAATAGATTTGTTTCTATTCAAATCAGGTTGAAAATAAATCTGTTGTACTTAAATTTGAGAAAAAAAATATTCGAATTAGATTTAACTGTATTCAAATCAAGTTTAACACAGAATTTTTGTTTTCAAATTAGAATTGAAACATATTTATTGTATTCAAATCAGATTTAATTGGTTTAAGTCAGATTTCAAACAAGAATAGCCACTGCCGTCACTTTAGTCGATATAAGCCACGCTCACATAATTTTCTAACCAATGATAACCATGAGATTGGTCAGGGAAGGAAGATACAGGTTTTGTTCCGCCTAAGACTGCTGCAGTGATTACAATTCATTATATGCAGTAAAACCCCACAATTTATGTGTATCTTCCGCAGGCAAGAAATAATTAAGGAAATTTTTATATTTTTCTCACAATCAAAGAAGATATGTTTATTTCTATGTTGGACAGTTTTTTTATGTAGTGCTGCAGAATAATATGGACAAGATCCATTTAGCGAGGTTAGCCAGACAACAGGAACGACATGACGTAGCTCACCTTGCCTCCTGATCTTCACTCTCCAAGTCGAGCCTTGACATGGGCGTAGCCCATTCATAGGCAACTCTTACAGCTAGAAGGGCCCTTTTTTTAAAGTTTAATGAAAATTTAATGCTCTCGGAGCCTCACTAACAAAGAAAATTGTCTCATGAACCGAAAAATATAGGACTGCAATAGTGTGGGAATATGTATTAAAACAACTCTAATTTCTAACTATAGTTATATTGCTCAATTCACTTATACTCCCAAAACGAAGGTGAATAGAAATATATATATATATGCAATTTTGACTAGAATATTTTACGAATCCACAGTATATAACGTCTTCTTTTTTAAATTGTTATTTTGTAAAAAGCTTCTGGAGTTAAACAAGTAACTTGAGAGAGATGCAGGTTGGCCTAGCAGTAATCTGACCCTGAGCTAGGCTACACATCATTTTTGTTTGTTCACAATGATGGAAGAAAATTAATTCAATAGAAGAGATGAAATTGTTGTAATTGAATGCCAAAGCACGTGTGCAAGATGAAGACCAAGCCAAGGTCAGGTGCCGAAGCCGAAAACAAAATTAATGAACAAAGTGCTACATGACGTCATTAAGTCGTCCGAGCTCTGGATGCGGTAACGAATATGATTTCATTTTTCAGATGAAATAATGATGTCCTTACAGTGTATAAATTACCGAATAAGACTTTTGCAGAAAAAAATAAAGTGAAAAATGGTAAAGGCATGCATAAATATACTAACATGTCCTCGTATTAGCACAACATTTTACAATTCAATTCATCCACTCAAATCTTGAATATCTTGGCACAAAAGCAGAGAGAAATCGTTAGGCTCGAGAACTAGAAATTGTAAAAGTTTCATATATATAAACAGTGTGATGAAATTGAGAGATAAAAACAAAAATTTATCCACTGAGGGAGGACGGAAAATGAGCGTCAGAATGATCAAACTAATCCGCAAGAATTTTTGTAGGGCGGACAAAATTAAATATATTACACACGTATAATTAATGGTATAGGGTCATATCTAGATACAAACTTCAAACTGACCGCATAGGCAAATATTTGCATTATCTACATGAGTTATATTTTGACTTTCATCAATCACACACTGATATACTATAATTAAAAAAAAAAAACGAAATTATACGTGACGACCTGGAAAGCTCCAAACAAACCCTAGATTTATAGAAGAGGGCAACTGCCCTTCCTTGACAACCTATGTGTCGATAATTTGCTCATTGGTGAAGGTCAAGAAAAAGTATGAAATGATATAGAAACCCGATGGCACTCACCGAGGACAAGGATGGCAGAGATATAAGTGGCAAGCATGGACATGGCGACGGGGAAACAGGTGAGGTTGTAGCTGCCCATTAGGAACTCTGCGTTGGTTTTGTTTCTTGCCTTGAAGGCATGGTAGAGCCCCAGAAAGAGCGAGAGGAAGAGAACCCCGCCGAAGACTATGTAATCTCCTGTCGTGAAGGTTTTGATCGAAGGTTCTTGCCCCTCTGAAGGGTCCAAGTCGGCCATGTTGCCGATGTCGTCAGGGGACTTTGTTGTTCTAATATCTTAATGGAAGATACTTCGCGTCTGAAAAATAAAAAGATGATATAAATATAACTTCTTTTGTTGCCGTGATGAGGGATGTCGTGGAGATTGATAAAATCACCTGGCAGCAGATAGAATAAAATTGGAAGCGACACCATTGTCGAGCGGGTTGAAATAGATAGTATTTTCCTTTACTGGGAATCACTAAAATTCGGAATTTTTCAAAATTCGTAAAGACAAGTTCCGCATTCTAACACAGATTAAAAAAAGAAAAATAATGCGTTCAAATTTGTTTCAAATATTTGAGAAAATCAAATTTCAGATAGATGGCACCAAGGTGTACCAATTGTGAATAAAATCGCCTGGCGGCAAGTGAAACAAAATTAAATCATTATCTTCAGTGCCAATTCTTCATCACCGATTCCCAAAATGAATTAAACAATTTGTCGATACCTAGAATAGAATATCCAATGTTGGTGACTTTGTCCTCTTACCTATCGGAATTGAGCCTGGGACAATCCACGCACCAATGCGGACAATTAAACCAGTTCCATGATAAATAAGCAATATATATATATATATACTCATATATATACATGTATATATATATATGTGTGTGTGTGTGTGTGTGTATGTGTGTGTGTGTGTGTGTGTGTGTGTGTGTGTGTGTGTGTGTGTGTGTGTGTGTGTGTGTGTGTGTGTGTGTGTGTGTGTGTGTGTGTGTGTGTGTGTGTGTGTGTGTGTGTGTGTGTGTGTGTGTGTGTGTGTGTGTGTGTGTGTGTGTGTGTAATTTTCATGGAGGTCAGTTTTGGTTGTCCTCAGTAATACTACGAGGTGAGATCGCACCCAACACTCCACAACCACACCGGAGTTTGGTCGACAAAATTGCAGAAAAATTGTAACAGATACAAAACAACTACAAAAAAAAGGTGCTGTAAAGTTAAACAACGTTACAGAAAACCTGCAGTAAAGTTGCACCAAAGTTGCAGCAAAACAGCAACAATGATACAGAAAAACTAAACAAAAGTGCATAAAATATGCAACAAAGTTGTAGGAAATACGCAACAATATTGTAGGAAATATACAACAAAGTTATAGGAAAAATACGACAAAGTTGTAGGAAACGTGCGACAAAGTTGTAGGAAACATGCAACTAAGTTATAGGAAATATGCAACCAAGTTGTAGGAAATGTGCAGCAATGTTGTAGGTAACATGCAACAACATTTTAGGAAATATACAACAAAGTTGTAGGAAAAATGCAACAAAGTTGTAGGAAACGTGCAGCCAAGTTGCAGGAAATGTGCAGCAATGTTGTAGGAAATGTGCAACAATGTTGTAGAAAATGTGCAACAATGTTGTAGGAAATGTGCAACAGTGTTGTAGAAAATGTGCAACAATGTTGTAGGAAATGTGCAACAATGTTGTAGGAAATGTGCAACAACAGAGTGTAGTCCACTTTTTTTTTGGGGGGGGGGGCAGGGGGGAAGTTCCACAAACACAGAACGACGACTCGTAAAGATGCCAACGTGCCGTCCGCGATCTTTAGAGCGAAAGAAAGACTTGCCGACATTGGAATATAGACTTTACGTGCACATTCATAGGAGTTCACATTTGTTTATAAGCAGTCCATGTTTCACAGGACTGGAATGTAGGTCTGCTCACAAATCCAACTTGTTTATATAGACACAAAGAAGTTTTTTCTGCATCCCACCTATATATGGACCAAAAGGTCGTCTGTGTTTATATTTTATCATTGCATGTCATTATAAGCCTTCAGTATGGTGTTCCAATTAAATAAGAGGAGTTCATTTGCATGAAAAGAGTCTTTCCTGCAATTATGTATATACACATACAAGAATATATGCATTCAAGTATACATGAATAAAAAAAATTGCATATCTTGTCGAAATTGATATACGCAGAACTGGATCTCCCTCTCTCTCTCTCTCTCTCTCTATATATATATATATATATATATATATATATATATATATATATATATATATATATATATATATATTTTTTTTTTTTTTTTTTTTTTTTTTGTGGATCACGTGTTGTTTTTAGTGATCTTTCTGCATATATATATATATATATATATATATATATATATATATATATATATGTACGTAACAATGTTTTGTTTAGGTGCTTATCTATGCGAATTTTGAAGCTTCGAACAGTATTACAGATGACAATGTGGTTGGACTTCATAAAAAAAATTACATTATATCGTGTAATATGTGCATTTTGAAATATGCATATATGCATATTGTCTAAAAAATAAGTTATTATCTAAAATGTATATGATATTAATATGAGTATTTGTATATATTTCTTCAAGAAGCGACCCTTTGGCTTGTGAGCGTCTATTGTTTCACAACTGACTACGACGACATAACGCACCGACACAAGCACGACACTATAATACAATAAATAACAATTATTGATGTGCGTTACAGAATTAACATTATTGCAAAAAATAACTTCTGATCAAGAGTTATGTTTCCCCAATATCAAGCATATACAACAATAAGATTATGTAATAATCATTCTGAAATAAAAATCATACCGGCAGTGTAGTCAGTTTGTAAAATCTTTGCGAAGTTGGTTATGCTCACAATGTTGTGTAATATTAAAAGACATCGCCATATTACCTTTGAATTGAGACATGAAATACAGCAGATCTAAAAAATGAGCTACGTATTTACTTAATTGTGGCATGCAGGAAAGTAGTCAAGCTCGTGTGTCCTATATTTTACATCATATTTGTTTCTATGCTGGAGTTAGAGACTGGAGAGGTCAGGTCAAATATAGTAAACACACATATAGAGGTCCTTCCTGACCTGCTACCAGTTCGAAAATAGTACGAAAAAAATACGAATGTCTTACCGAACGTTCATACTACACCGAACTTCGAAAGAGAATATCAAACCACTATTTTGAAGCTATTTTCCCCACACTTTTTCTAAATGTACCGGACCGTTATTTTGTACCGGGAGACGAGGAACCGAAATCAAAACTTCTGCATCGAATAGACCTTGTTCGAAACCGGAACTGCTAACCCACTTAGAAGAAGGAAAAGGATCACAAACCACCTCCTTTCATGAAGTTATTAGAATGAGGACAAATTCCCTGAGATCCAAAGATTTCCCTAAAGGAGAGGAAAAACCTTATTTGACTACGCTGCTTTACTGCTCTGCTCCGAAAAGCGAATTTTCTGTGCTCATTTTGAACCCTGGTTTTAACCTCGTCCGAACGGAGTCCGGGTTCCAGGTATTGATTTTGTTTTGGTCAAGTTTAAGGAAAAGTGAATGATAATCCATAGGTGTCATCTTTTTATCAATTCATTTTATTGATTTTTATATATTTATTTATTTATCTATACGCTCATTTATTTGTTATCTATTTATCTATTCATTCATTTATTTATCAATCTATTCATCTATCTATTTATTCATGTTATAACTGAGTCAAAGCCATGGTGAATATCAGTGATAACGATTAAGGCATTTTTTGGCGTTATAACTTCCTCAAAAATTGTCCGATTTCCTTTAACCCGAGACCAAAAGTAATATTTACATTACTCGTATTTCTCTATTATAATTGCATATATCTCAATGGTGACAATTTTACAGTTTGACCGTGAGGTACACTGAAATGTTAAACTCAAAAATCAGATTTTTAGAGAATCTCAATACAAAAAGATTGTAACAAAAATATTCACATATTCACATGACATACACACCTACACATACACACACACACACACACACACACACACACACACACACACACACATACACACACACATACACACACACACGCAAACACACACACACTTAGGCACACACACACACACACACACGCAAACACACACACACTCAGGCACACACACACACACACACACACTCAGGCACACACACACACACACACACACACACACACACACACACACACACACACACACACACACACACACACACACACACACACACACACACACACACACACACACACACAAGTTACTGGAGAAGAATTACAAATTTGGAATTTTGCTTCAGCAATTCTCCAAAAATAATAATCGTGTTCTAAGCAGGAAATTGAAACATCAAACTATGAAATTAACAAGGCAGTCACCGCTGTAGACTTTAACCAAACATACAATCAAATCCGGAAATCGGGAGCTTTGATCAATGGATTTCATGATTACAAGTCCAACATGTACATATATGTTTATATATATATATATATGTATATATATATAAATATATATATATGTATATATATATAAATATATGTATATATATATATATATATATATATATATTTATATATATATATATGAATGTAGGAAAAAATTGCACCGGAAAATAGCGCAAGAAAAAACTACACAGGAAAAAATTGTATTGGAAAATATGGCACATTTTTCAGCATAGGAAAAAATGGCACAGAAATATTTGCATGTTATGGCATGATTTTCAGTAATTATAGGTATCAATTGGGTTTCGAATGTTTCGCTGTCATGAAACTACACAAACAATCGGAACCCTTGTTTCGAACATTTCGTCAATTTTTTTTCCTACATTCACCATATTGACTGGGCCGGTTCCAAAGTATTAGTCAAATCTAAAAATTTCTTTGAGAGGAATGTCATCGAATCATGTTTAATTTCTTGCACTTATATAAAAAATGTAAACATGAGTTGTGGACATTTCGATTGTGACAAAATATCAACAGTTTTAGTTATGAGACAATTCCCCCACACTAATACAGGAGGAGGCTAGAGACGCGAGGGGAAATCAGGTTAGGTCCCCTTCCATATAACCTTCCCTGCTGTGAAGTGTGTTTATAAGCTGTTCTTTTTCTATACCTATGCACAGTTTCTCTGAAGAAGTATTATACGAAAGATCTTACCGTCTACGCTTACGATCGCAAGTCTTCTTGGCACAGGTTTGAGGTATCAGATAAGTTGACTCTAGTGGGCTCTTTGGGACACTGCTACATACTGCATAACTTCCGCCATGGAGATTATCAAAAGCAATAAAGGAGATCATAAACTGCGTTACAGTGGATACACGTATACCAAGCAGTGATCAAGAGCTAACACGATTCGGTGAGGGTGTGTCAAGCGAATACTATCATGTAAAGGTTTATTAATAACCTCTCTTGAAAATGAAAATACTTGTAATGGAACACAATCACGATGGTGACGGAAGTGCTATTAAAGCAGCAACGTGTATATCTAAAATGAAAAAATGAGCAAAAAGCACTCGAGATAAACCTGGTCAAATATACGCCCAAACTGCCTTGATCATGGAAACAGAAGCTCAGGCTCATTTTGTATCTACCAAGAACATGGTAAAAGATTAATTCGACATCACCAACGCGCCAGTCAACCTCGTGACCCTGCTTCATTATAGGAACTTGTTACCTCAGGTGAATGGGTGTCAACTGGTGGACCAGGACCACAACCATTCTTG
>NC_134796.1:1074540-1079540 GCF_046742065.1 Oratosquilla oratoria | reverse complement strand
GTGCTGTTGGCACAATCACTCCCTTATATAACCTCCTCGTAGCATCCATTCCCAGATGTCTATTTCTCATGTCTATTTCTCATATATATATATATATATATATATATATATATATATATATATATAAATATATATATAAAAATATATATATATATGTATATACACATATATATAATATATATATGCATATATACTGTATATATATGATATATATATATAATATATATGCATATATATATATATATTTATATATATGATATATGTGTGTATATATATATATATATATATATATATATATATATATATATATAAATTTCGAGCTCATTTACAGAAAATTAAATTTGGAAGATAAAACAAAAGTTCTACAGAAGGCATAGATTCCTCTCACGTGAATACAATCGTCGTCAGGCGACAGCAAGAATGACGCAGTTAAAATAAACGAACAATGTGCAAAGCAGTGACAAAATAGATGTTACAAACGGGTTCGAACCCGCATGGCCAACCCCGTTATAGCGACACTGATCGAATGGAACCGGAACAGTCACTATTACCACCATCGTTGTCATCGGGACCATTACCACTTCCACCCAATGTTGCTTTCTCACTTTGTGTGTATATATGTGTGTATATATATATATATATATATATATATATATATATATATATATATATATATATATACTGCATATGATTTTTTTCTCTTTCTTTTTTTATATAGACTTTGAGGGATCTCTCAGTTATATAAAATTGAATGGCGACAGCTAGAATAGTCGTAAAATATGACTTTTATGAGTTTTATTCAGCAGAATGCTGGACTAGCTGGATGGAGTGAAAAGACGGTGGTTGCAACGTGGTTAAAAAAGAAAAATAAATCTAAACAGGTTTTGTGGTTTGGTTTGAAGGCAACAAGAATTAGTGTTTATCTTTTGTCCAGTAGTCTTAAGTTTCTGATAATAAGTAAATTAAATATTAATCTTTGTTTTTCACCACAATACATTTCATACTTACCATTCAATGTTGCAATTATTTTTTGGCCTGAAGATCTTGGTGCACATTGAACGAAAAAATAAAAATCTCAATAGAAAACAAAAATAAGTAAATAGTTAATAACTTCACTCTCTTAGCACTTTTGATTTTCTTTTTGTTTCTTTTCAAGTAAACCTTTGCTGGTGTTCGTCTTTAGTTTTACCATTTCACTCAGGTATCGAACGCTGACCTCTTGTTTACAGTACGTCTTCCGGGTTTTCTTAATATTTCGAACACAAGAATCAAGATGACTTTTCAAAGTGCATGGGTCTGAGCCAACGGCCCATGTATTGATAATACAAAAAGAAATTACGCATGGATTTATATGTATTCAAATTGTAAACAAAGAATCACAGAAAACGTAAACAGCCAACGGTCCCGTGGCGAGAGAGGGACCAGGCAGGTCTCGGCGTAACGGCGAGTCGTCACACACTGCTCATCCATCCAGACAGTAAGTGACCGTGCTGGAAGTGAATGTTTGCAATGGAGAGGAGGAGGTCATGGAGGGGGGAGGTAGTGGAGGTGGAGCCAAAAGAAAAGTCGCGGGTTTGCCAAAACATGTCTGGAAGGTGGAAGAAGGAGATGCGAGACGATGAACCAAATTATGGCGTGTGGGCGGGTTTTGAAATGTCCTCATACAAAGAATTCAATAGTAGTTCCTAGGCTTGGAGGGAATTTTTACCTCCTTTCGCTGCACAAGGAATTTCCTTCGGGGTAAAATACCACCTGGTAGTAGCCATAATGAAAATATAAATTACTTATTAATGGCAGTGAGATGATTGTGGATTTATATCACACCGTAAACATTCTTCAAAGAAATTATACCTTTCATGTATTATTCATTTTTCTAGCAGATGCTTCCATTGGGATGATTGTATAGTTTACTTCCCTAGAAATGTACGAAAATGTCCCTCATTGTTGTTGTTATGCCAATATGATTTTACTTAAAGAACCACCAAATATAAGGTAAATTCTTTATTTATAGATATACCAAATGCCACGCCAACGATATTTCTCCGGCACGCCAAACCCGGGCTCACCTAAGAAAATAATGAAAGAAAGAAATCTTCAACTACTTCGCTGAGTTTTGTATTTCAATTCAAGCAAATTTCATTTGATTGATTATACACACACACACACACACACGGTGGCGCGGTTGGTAAAGTCCCAGACTGTCAGTACGGTGGTACCGGGGGTACTGGGTTCGAATCTTGCCCAGGGCTGAAATTATTTCAGTATCGCTGCGCTTCGGGTCGTTACTCCAACTCTCGTGGGCGGGGAGTTGGGTGTGCGTGTGCGTGTAAGGTCATAGCATCACCCATAGATCGGTCATACGAGCTCTGAGCTCTCTTCCGGGAGGGAAATAGCTGTCGATCACAAGTCCAACACGTGATCCAAAGACCAAGGTGAATCACACACACACACACACAAACACACACACACACACACACACACACATACATATATACACGCACCTAACTATACTCGTAAATGTGGTGTTGTATAGTTATTAAATGATTACAACATTGAAATACAAGTGGAGTAATACCACTAACTCCAAAACTGCTACTAAGAGACAAGAATAAAAGATAAGACAAAAAAAATATTTATTCAACAGATCCAGTGTGACTTTTGTTTTAATATTTGAAAAGGTCCCCCCCAATGTTTTAAAAATATTGAATAATAACATGCTCCCCGTAATGTCGGGCGGCACGTGAGAAGTATTTGCATCGGAGATTGGCCAATTTTGGCACGCGGGCTTATAAAGGTTGCTCATCCCTGGTGTAGGTCCCCGTGCTACAGATTGAGTGTTAGCTAGGTTCCATTTTCATCACATGGTGATATCAATGCGACTGACTTTTCGTGAAATGTCAGTATTGGCTCAACATTCAGTTCGTTCTGTATATCAGTACTTCTCGTACGATCTCTATGTTACCCAATCAAGAAGTCATAATACTCGTAGTTAAGCGTCATTGTGCGGATATATATAGATATATATATATATATATATATACACACATATACATATGTATATATCGGAAGAAAGCACACGCTGGACTCGTCGTTTGCCATTTATTCCAGCGTATACTTTCTTCCAAAAATGGTTCCTGGACTCCAGCTATTTACGAATATATATATACATATATATACATATATATATATATATATATTATATATATATATATATATATATATATATATATATATATATATATATATATATATATTGGAAGAAAGTATACCCTGGACTCGTTGTTTATCAATTTATTCTAGAGTATACTTTCTTCCAAAATGATTTCTGGACTCCAGCTATTTACGAATATATATATATATATATATATATATATATATATATATATATATATATATATATATATATATTCACACGATAAGCCTAAGGAGAGATATACCTCCAACCTGGCTTACTTTTGATGAACGCTTTGAATTTGATCTCATCATCTTTGTGTATCATTAAGACATACTCATATTTCTATAAAGGTTGGTTGTGACTCCTATAGATGAGTTTCTGAAGTCATACACTGGATCTTTCAAGAAACCTCAAATCTAGATCAATGATGCAGCAAAGGAATAAGAAATTAGCAAATAATAGTCCTGAAAGGGTGAAATGCAGAAGCCATAGAGTTATCGGCAACAAGACGGTAGTTCCTTACCTTGACCATAAGGAAAGTTGTAGAAAATATTGTAATACTTGCCATTAGACGTCACTCAGAAAGTAACATTCTGATGAAAAACAGCCTACATGGATTCAGACGCAAATGTACTTGCGCACAATTAACCTTGAATCTTACAATGCACTGAGTACCCGATGTAAGACCTTCTCTAGATCTACGAAGACCCAAAACCCATTTGAATGTGGATGACAAATCTGCGATGCTATGTTGCGGTCTGAAACCTTGACTATCTTTCATTCTTCTTCTCATTTTTATCACCGTTATAGCCTACTTTCTAACGTTCATATATACATATTTCTATATGCGTCATTGAATACACGACTGTGATTTTTTCTATATTTATTTTTTTCCAGCCACGCGTATCACTTTTCTAAAGTGTCTCAGAAATGATAGTTTCTGCCTCAGTCCTCCGCTATTTTTTCTTCTTGTTATACTTTGCTGAACATTCTCAATAGCCATTCCACCGAGCTGTTATTATCTTTGAATACTTCCACTGACAATTGTTGGTTCCCAGAACCTTTTTCCCATTCCCTATTTTCTTAATTGCCATATTTAACTTCATCTCAAAGGATATCTTTCCCCATAACGTAATTGCCCCATTATTTCTTCTTCCGCTTCATCATCATTGTCGGTATCTTCTTTTCAGGTTTAGTTAGTCTGATAAAGACACTTTCCGTCTCTTATCATTTCAATATTCTTCCGCCAGCCGTGTTTCTTCTTTATCTGTAGGGTGTTCCAAAAATATAATCCCTTTTTTTTTTATTAAAGGAAATTTTAAGCTTACTCCTCCTTGTCATGTCTAGTCTTCCATTGCACAAATAAACAATTCCTCCACATTTTTTAGCCGAAACTTAGGCAAAGCTGGTAAAGAAAGCAAAATTGCTGGTGGCCAGGTAACCTACTTTTCACCTAAAAGAATATGGGGGAATTGTTTGCTGTTGAAGTGTCACACAGCACAAAAAATGACCACATATGAGCAGCAGGCAATAACCAGTAAAAGGTCAATTGCCAGGTGATGCACAAAAAAGAGAGAGAGAGAGACAGACAGAGAGATAGAGAGAGAGAAAGAGACAGAGAGAGAGAGAGAAAGAGACAGAGAGAGAGAGAGAAAGAGAGAGAGAGAGAGAGCGATTATCACCGAGAGAATTTTTTTTTTTTTTAATAATCTCATCACAGCGAAACTCTTTTAAGCCCCTCAGCGCCCCCAGGTTTGCGTTGAATCTGAATAAAATCACCTGGCGGCAGACAGAATAACCTTGAGATTCGAACACTGACGTACGC
>NC_134796.1:1064540-1069540 GCF_046742065.1 Oratosquilla oratoria | reverse complement strand
GAGGTAGCAGATTCTTGTGGTCGCAGATTGCTTAAGTGTGATATAGACCATCACCACAATACCATCCACCGGCTGGGCAAGGAGATCGAAGAACCCAAGGACCAGGTTATCAGTGCACTAGAACCATCACTGCTTGCCAGGGTCACGGACAAGATTACCAACCTCAGCGGATCTAAAGCTACGGACAAGTGGAACGCTTTAGACCGCAAATTGGAAAGGTTACTTGAAACCAGGAGCCTAGAGCCGGATAGGTGAGTGAAGAATCTCTCGAGCAGTTGACGCTTAGCGAGGCTGAGACTAAGGTCATCTCCAAAGGGTTAAATTTCAACGTCCAAGGGGGAGTAAGAGAGGAAGAATTCCTGGCAGCGATGGAAACAAAAGGGAACATGATGATGACGTTCGATGAGGAAGATCAGGACACGAGGTTGCGTATAGTGGGATCATTGAGTAGACCAACACGAGGACACAATCTCACCACGGAGGAGGCCAAGGCTTTGACAGGCTTACGCCGGGACCGGTCTATCGTGATACTTTCTAGTGAAAAAAGACCGATCGACGGTGACCTTGGATAAGAGAAACTATGAGGACGAAGCTGTCACACTACTCCAGGACGAGAACACCTGTGAAGTAGTAACTCCGACAGCGAGGTTACAGAGAAAGGTGGAAGAGGAATCGAAAATGCTGAAAGAGACAAGAATGATTTCCGAACGGAAATGGACCGGAATGAGACCGGGGTAAAGTATTATCCCCAAATTCTATGAACTTCTTAAAGTTCATAAAGAAGAGGCCCATATAAGGCCTATCATTGCCTTTAGAGGCTCTCCAACTTACAACTTAGCAAGGGTGGTAGCCAAACGGCTGAGGCCCCTAATGGAAAGATCGGAGAGGATGCTGAAAAACTCTTCTGACGTCGTTGAAAGACTACGTGGAATGAGCCTGGAAGAAGGGGATTGCATGGTGTCGTTCGACGTTTAAGTCTGTTTACTTCCTTACCAATAGATTTGTTAAAAAAAAGGTTGCACTTGTCACGACTAAGGGTGCGGGGGACAAAGGATTACAAAGGCGGAGCATGCCGACAGGAGACCTTTTGGTCCATAACTAAATCGGATGCGAAAAATATATAATAATGATAAAAAAAATAAAATAAAATTTATGATAATATAAATAATAATAAATGATTTAGATAAATGTATAGGTATAGTTAAATAATAAACAAACAGGTAAATAATAATGTATTGACAGATAAACCATGATTAATGAAAATCAAGCAAATAATAAATAAATAAAGACAAATAATAATAAACAAATAAACAAATAAACAAATAATATAGAATAAACGACAGTCATTACAGCATCTTGCTTAGATGTTTATCTAAACCAATCTTAAAGCTTCGAACTGAACTACATTGCACTGCCTCTGCAGGAAGTTTATTCCATTCATCAACTACACGGTTGGCGAAGTTGACTTCATGGATAATAAAAAATTGTCTTCAGAGGAACTTTTGAGATCAATCAGTCTATGCCTGGGCTCCACCTTTTTCAGATTCAGGGACAAGGTTTTACCATCAAAAGGTAGGAACGCCCATGTCCTCAGCGATGTCTGTGTTACTGGCGGAAATGGCGATGCGGTGATACGAGGAGGTGATGGCAGCTGTACCGCCATCTCTGAAATTGTGGACCCGATACGTGACCCCATTTCTTCAACTTCTTAAATAGGAGAAATGAGGCCATCAAATTTGAGATGGAGAAAGAGTAAAATGGGAGACTTCCATTTTTTGACGTCATGGTTACGAGGGTTGGAATCCTTTTGACCACGGGAATGCACAGGAAGGCTACACCCACGGACTGGCTTCTCGACGATGACAACTGTCGCCCGGTGGAACACAAAAGGAATCTTGTTAAAACATTATGGTCGAGAGCGGAGAAAGTGTGTTGCATGACTGAGAACATCAGGAAGGAGAAGAACGACCTTAGGAAGGTTTTCAGAGACAATGGGCACCCCAGATCAGTGGCGAAATGGTGGACAACGAAACTGGAGAACAACAGGGTGGGCGAGAGAAACCGTAATACGTAGAGAATGACGATATCGTATGTGAAAGTGGCGTCAGAAGTAACAGCGAGACTGCTAAGAAAACGGGGCAGCAGTGGCGCTCAAACCAATGAACACATTACGTGGGGCTTTGGCGAAAGTGAAAGAGGTGGAAAGTGTAGCCAAATAGATGAGGGTGGTGTACGATATGAAGTGCGCAGATGCGAAGATTGTAAACTCCATTATGTAGGAGAGGCAAGTAAGAAGCAGGCGACACGACTACAAAAATGCCGGGGGGCAGTGAATAGGAGGGATATGAACTAGTCAAGAATAAAACTCGGAATAAGACTCCAGTCTTTCTTCTTCACACCCACTTTATATATATATATATATATATATATATATATATATATATATATATATACATAGATATATAGATAGATAGATATATAATATATATATATATATATCTATATATAGTGAGAGAGAGAGAGAGAGAGAGAGATATGATATATATATATGTATATATATATATATGGGTATATGTATACATATGTATATATATATATGTATATATATATATATATATACATATATGTGTGTGTGTCTATAAATATATCTATATATATATATTTATATATATATATATACATATATATATATATATATCGGTCGGTCGGGGAAAGTGAGTTTTCTATTTTCTTTACGTGAGTAAATGATCTCTACGTGTGAAAGTTGTTTTTTAAACCACATGTTATCTTTAACAATTAACAAACAGAAATATTATAAATGTTCATACAAATTCATATTAATGCAAACTTTAAACCTAGTTAATAAAATTATATTTTGCAATGAATTCATCGGACGATTCGAACTTAGATGTGATCCATGAATAATTCGAAGCATGTTGTAATGAAACGTCGGATCGAACATAAACTACAAAAAGCAGCCGCTTTGAAAAATAATATTTGTAGTCCAATTTTGTTTTGTTTATTATCACAGCACCGTTAAGTTATTAGAGGTAAGTCTTGTCATTGTTCTACAATAATTACCCAAATGTAGATTGACAGACACGATTATAATCTAGATATTTTAAAATAGAATATAAGTACACGTACCAGTTAGATCCACACATGTAAATACATCATAGATTCTCATAGACTAACAAACATTTAGAGCAAGGTATTTAAATATAGAGTATCTACAGACAATAAAACAAATATTTTATCTATTATGATTTATGGTATTTTGTAGCGCTTGTCTTTAATTATACATTTAGTCAGTAATAAGAGGTAGAATTTCGTGATAAGCCCCCAAAAGCTTTGTTGAACTTTTTGTTTCCAAAAAAATGTTTTATTACACAACTTGTTCAGTTGATCTAGACTTAATCAAACTTAAATCTAATAAACTCTTCTTTGACTGATTTTTTTTATAAAACTTAACGAACAAACGGATTAATGAACAAGTAACTAAACAAAAAACAAATAAATGAATAAATAAACAAATAAATAATTCAATAAAACACGTCGGTAATGAATAACTTACTTTCTTTTGGCTACGCGGTGCTCATTTGTTAATGTATACGTCAACCCTAACTCGATCTATCAACCTATCTATCTATCTATCTATATCTGTCTATCTAGCTATCTTCAAAACGGTAACATATATAGTGAACTGCTTATCTCTATTGAGAGTATACCTTATGTTATTGGACACTAATTTCAAAAAGGTTCGTTTAGCAGATGTGCTTGGTGACTGTAGTGAACGAAGTCCTGTGTAAAATGAATTGGAGCGTAGGAGAATCGATTTATCATTGACCTGACCGTATTAGTGTGAGCCACTTTTATAAAAGAGAGGAAAAAATAGCCTTCTCTCTCTCTCTCTCTCTCTCTCTCTCTCTCTCTCTCTCTCTCTCTCTCTCTCTCTCTCTCTCTCTCTCTCTCTCTCTCTCTCTCTCTCTCTCACTCTCTCTCTCTCACTCTCTCTCTCTCTCTATATATATATATATATATATATATATATATATATCTTTCTCTCTCACACACACACACACACAACGCACACTCACGCATACACACACACACACACACACACGCACGCACACACACATACACACACACAACGCACACTCACGCATACACACACACACACACGCACACACACACACATACACACACACACACACACACGCACACACACACACACACACACACACGACTTGATAGCGCAGTGGTAGAGTTCCCGGCCGCCACTACGGAGGTCCGGGTTCGAATCCCGCCTAGGGCTGAAATAATTTCAGTACCGCTGCGCTTCGAGTCATTACTCCAACTCTCGTGGGCGGGAAGTTGGGATGTGTGTACAGCTGCACAGAAAACTATCGTTAGTAAATCACGCTAATCATTTTGACACAAAAAAGCGAAACTATTTGAGACAAGTTGAAGTCTCCATCGGAAATAAGATTATCATGTCATAGTGAATCCATATGAACTCCGGAACTATTATTCGATTCATATTCATTCAGAAGGAATTCGAACAATTCGAACCCCAGAAATACCAACCCTTCGGTATCATAAGGTTATGTTCATTAGCGAATGTTTCGACACCCTTACTAACGATAGTTTTCTGTGTAGCTGTACGTGTAAGGTCACAGCATCACCCATAGATCGGTCATATATGAGCTTTGAGCTCTCTTTCGCGAGGAAAATACTTGTCCATCACGAGTCCAACATGTGATCCAAGACCATGGTGAATCACACACACACACACACACACACACACGTATTGCTCTCTATGTTATATTTGCAAGGGATGATAATTATTGTATCCCCATTGTATATCATGGAAGCGAGTAAATTGTTCAAAATATCTTTATCATACCTTAGTTTCCTAGAAATGAAAACATGAATAAATAGGCAAATGAATGAAATAGATAAATGAATAAGCAGGGAAATAGATAAATAAATACTGTAGA
>NC_134796.1:977040-1057040 GCF_046742065.1 Oratosquilla oratoria | reverse complement strand
TCCCGCCCAGGACTGAAAAAAAAATCAGTATCGCTGTGCAATGAGCAGGTACTCCAATTGTAGCGGGCAAGGCGTTGGGATGGGATTTGCGTGTAAGGTCAGAGCATTACCCATAGGTCGGGCCATGTATGAGCGCTGAGCTCTCATCCGGGAAGGTAATAGATGTCGATCACGAGTGCAACATGTGATCCAAGACGGTGGTTAGTCACGCGCACTGACCCCTTCACTTTCTGTGTCTTAGTTTGGCAAATCAGGTCAGGTCCCCAGTCCACTGTAAGAAGCTGGTGGAAAATAGGTAGAAATAGGTAGAAAGAGGGGTAGAAGGCGAGGATTGCGTTTTTATGGATCGGGTGTTTGTAAACAGCACAGTTTGTAAGCAAAGGATTGCATAAATTTGCTCTCAGCGTTATACTTTATAAACATTGATCAGAGGCACTTTGCTGACATAGATATTTTGTAACCTAAGTTATGCAGAGACAGATATTGCTTAAGTAAACAATATTGCATATAGACTTGTAACAACGAATCTGGAGAAAGGGTGTAGGAGAAAATGCATTTGGTTCAAGATTGTAAGATCACGCCCTTTTTGGGGGGATCTTAAATATAAAGTTAAAGATCATTGGACAAAAGAAATCACGACGTTACAGTAAAACTTACCTAGGACCTAAAATGCGTGATCTCAGGGAATTCATAGAGTGTACCTCAGGGTAGCACGTTTTATAATAAGTACCTTACGAAAAATACAGAAGGAAAAAATCTGTATTTAATTTATCCTCAATTGAAGACTAACCTCATATAACAAACAGTGGGAAACAAAGACAGGGGAGAAGATTTAAAGTGAAAGACATACGAAACGAGAGTGGCGGATGAAACTCTACAGCCCAGCTTACATACTGTAGAGGGCAGATGGGACACCCAGTCCTCGACTGGGTTCATAACGTACATAAGTATGATCAGTTGTTCTTCCCATATGAAGTCTTTCCTTACAAAAAAAAAATGTAACAGAATTCAAACATATTGTACTAAAACAAATACCTTGAACTCAAGCACGTTAGTTAGTCTGTTGAGGAAGGACGGGAGAGGACAGAATACAGGGGTGAATAGAGAATGGTTGTATATGGATGATGTTGTGATGCATGAGGTGGAATGGGCGGGGGGATGGGGGATGAGGTAGTATGTGTGAGCAAAATTTGACGCAACCCGAAGGGATTTGGGGGGACGGAGAGGGGGGTCGCCGATTTAATGAAGCGGCCTTGCTGTGGATGTGTTGTGTCTTGCGACACTGCTTCTAACCCAGGGCAGTGGACAAGGTGCAGGGATGACCCGTCATCCAGGAGGTGCTAAGATAAGAGGGAGGGTGGAGGGGGTGTGGAGTGTATTTAGGGATGGAATGGGTGGGAATGATTTTATGCCTTTTCCTTTTTGGCTACCTCCCTTGTACATACATACATACATATACCAAGGCTTTTTCCCCCTTCCAAGGGAGGTAGCCAAAAAGGGAAAGGCATAAAAACACTCCTACCCATTTCATCCCTAAATACACTCCACACCCCTCCCACCCTTTCTCACCCCTCCCACCCTTCCTCCCACCCTTCCTCCCACCCTTCCCTTCCTCCCACCCTTCCTTTCCCCTTGTAAGGGGGAAAAAGCCTTGGTATATGTATGTATGTATATCTATCACAACAGATGTCTGTGTAAATAAAACCGTAGGCCCTTAGGCCATCCATGAGCAGATATGATTGCAAGCTAACATGCCCCCTTTGATGTTTATGTCAATAAACTCGTTCGAAGATGATTTCCTAGTGCTGGTGCAATTGAGGTCGGAGGCGGAGACTTCGACGCTGTAGATAGTGATCTCCAGATCCTGTATACCACGTTATATTTGTCTGTGTGTGACTCACAACTATCTTGGATCACGTGCTGGAGTAGTGACTGACAGTTATTACCCTTTGGTTGAGAGCTCATAGCACATATATAGCCCAATCTGTATGTATATATATATATATATACAATATACATATAAATATATATATATATATAATATATGCATATATATATATATACATATATATAATATACATATATATATATGCGCGCGCGCGTGTGTGTGTGTGTGTGTGTGTGTGTGTGTGTGTGTGTGTGTGTGTGTGTGTGTGTGTGTGTGTGTGTGTGTGTGTGTGTGTATGTGTATGTATGTGTGTGTGTGTGCGCGCGCGTGCGCGTCCACTACCTAATCACCTTATCAATCAACAACCAGTTCCTTTCACCCCTTGTCAACGCTTTCTCTAAGTCCATAAAACGGGCATGGTTGTAGTCATCTTTTTATGAGGGGGACCCTTGCATCCTTCCCCCCCTCCCCCTCCCCCTCCCCCTCCCTCCCCCCAAACTTGGGTTAGTCCATTCCTCTCTGTATACCTGACGTATCCCTTCACAACTTTCACTTTTACTTTGTTGCATAACATCCCTCTGCATCTAGAGAGAGAGAAAAATGTATTTACCTATGCATTTATTTATGTATTTACCTAAGCATTTATTTATTTTATTCTATTTATTATTTACATTATTATAATTTTTATTTATTCATTTATTTTTTTTCCCATCCGACCTAGATATGGACCAAAAGGTCTCCTGTCGGCATGCTCCGCCTTTGTAATCCTTTGTAAAGAAAGAAGGAAAAGGGGGACAAATAATAAAGATAATAATATTAATCAAAATAACAATGATTAAAGAGAGGATAACAGTAATAATAATGAGGGATGTCTAGTGTTCTCTTAAGTAATAATGATACTACTAATATTCACCTTTGACCCGAGCGATGTGCCGGGAGAGGGATTGCCCCCTCCATGCACGAAGTGTTGAGGTGGGAATGACCTTGAGAGGGGATTCGATTGGATATAAAGAAGGAGCGTGATTTGATCCGACCTCCCTTCCTTCCCCAACCCCTTTCTAAGGAGAAAAAGGATTTTGGTATGTACGTATGTATGTATGTATGTATGTATGTATGTATGCATGCATTTATGCATGTATGGGTGTATGTATGTATGTGTGTGTGCACGTATGTATGGGTGTATGTATGTATGTGTGTGTGCACGTATGTATGTATGTATGTATGTATGTATGTATGTATGTATGTATGTATGTATGTATGTATGTATGTATGTATGTATGTATGTATGTATGTATGTATGTATGTATGTATGTACGTATGTATGTATGTATGTATGTATGTATGTATGCATGCATGTATGGGTGTATGTATGTATGTATGTATGTATGCATGTATGTATGTGTGTGTATGTATGTGTGTATGTGTGTATGTATGTATGTATGTATACATGTGTGTATGCATGCATGTATGCATGTATGTATGTATGTATGTATGTATGTATGTATGTATGTATGTATGTATGTATGTATGTATGCATGTATGTATGTATGTATGCATGTATGTATGTATGCATGTATGTATGTGTGTATGTATGTATGCATGTATGTCTGTATCTATGTATGAGTGAAACAATTGCACCAGGAGACGTTTAACTATATCCAAAAATCGTCTTCTCCTTCCCATCATGAGTACTGAAATATTCATACATACATATATACATACAGACACACACATATGTATGTATATATATATATGTTGAGACATTCTGACAGGTTGATGTAAGCGGAATAGGAAACACAGGAGTCTTAGTCTTGAGTTTATTCCTGACTAGTTTCGCAGGTATGCTTTTTCAAAGGAATGGAAAAAAAGCATACCTGCAAAACTAGTCAGGAATAAACTCAAGACTAAGACTCCTGTGTTTCCTATTCCGCTTACGTATATATATATATATATATGTGTGTGTGTGTGTGTGTGTGTGTGTGTGTGTGTGTGTGTGTGTGTGTGTGTGTGTGTGTGTGTGTGTGTGTGTGTGTGTGTGTGTGTGTGTGTGTGTGTGTGTGTGTGTGTGTGTGTGCTGCAGGCCTCTTTCTGTCTTGGAAAATGGTAGTGTGTGCATTAACTTTTAGTTTACATATGAGTTGCTGCATTTAATGTTACTGTAAAGCTTAATGCTCAGTCAACAGACTCTCCTGCAGCCCTCCCTCCTCTCCTCGCTCCTCCCTCCTCTCCTCGCTCCTCCTTTCGCCAGTCCGCAAGTTTTTCTTGATGATGAGTCCCCTCCTGTTGCGGTCTTCGGCTTCCCAGTGTGCGCGTATGTCCGGTTGGTGTTCCTTGCCTCCAGGTTTGGTTTTGGAGTCTTTGCAAAAGGGAACAGGTTACACTGGTCTTGAATGCAGTGACAGGCTCACCATGTGTCATGTCTTTGGTTACCGGGCATTCCTGCAAACGATTAACATGACTGAACCAGTGCATGCGGATGGTAAGGAACACAGTTTGCCATGTAGATAAAATCTACTTCTGTAATAGTTTACCCCCCTTGCTACTGAAGGGAGCGTCACGATGGTTAGTGGAAAAAGTTCATGGGAAGTCACAATTGAAATAGAAATGATACTTGGTATTGAAAATATACTTCGACCTCTTTGAGATCAAGGGGATGCCTCGGGAATCAATAAAAACATCCTGGCGTCAGCCATAATAAAGACAAGATTGTCAGGGGGTACGGAAAGGGTTAAAGGTTGGTACAACACATGATAGAACCATAAGTGACTTCAAAACTAGATATGACGGATAAAAAGGGACAGGACTCCACGAGTATAGTTCATTTCCTGTATCTTACAATTACAATTAGGGAAGGAACAGGACCCTGCGAGTGTAGCATTTAGGTAAATAGGTAAAAACATATCCTTCTGGGTAAGCAAGGCATTGCTTGGTACTCTCGTTGGCCAGAACATCCGCGTTCTGGGCAGTCTTACCAGGTGATGTCCAGAATCCTTCAGAGACGGCATAGCTGGAAGGTACCGTGTTTTTGTTCTTAGCGAGAGCCCAGGGTTTATATCTCACATCCATACGTCAAAAACATTGAAAACAGGCTTGGAACACTTTCTTCTCTGTGTTGGAAAGTCAACAGGAGAAGGCCCCAGATTGCCTGTGCCAAGCGGGCCAGCGTTGTTCCTCTTTCGTTGATCCGTGTGCACAGCTCGACGTCCAGATGGATTTCCCTCGAGGTGGTGGATCCCTGGTGGAGAAAGTGCTCCACTATTCCAAAGGTGCAGTCCCCGATGGTGATGCTGGGAGTCACACACACACACACACACACACACACACACACACACACACACACACACACACACACACACACACACACACACACACACACACACACACACACACACACACACACACACGCTCGTAGGCGCAGTGGTAGCGTTCGAAACTGCTGACCCAACAGTCCGAGTTCGATTCCCGCCCAAGGCTGGACTAATTTCAGTATCGCTGCGCTGCGCTACGAGACGTTACTCCAACTCTCGTGGGCGGGCAGTTGGGAGTGTAAGTAGGGTCACAGCATTACCCATAGATCGGTCATATATGAGCTCAGAGCTCTCTTCCAGTAGGGTAGTAGCTGTCGATCACGAGTCCAACACGTGATCCAAGACTATGGTGAATTACGCACACGCACGCACACACACACACACACACACAATCGGTGGCGGATTGGTAGAGCACTGGCCTCACAAGTCAGAGAACCGGGGTTCGATTCCCCGGCCGGGCGGAGATAAGTTGGGTTTGTCTCCTTTCACGTGTAGCCCCTGTTCACCTAGCAGCGAGTAGGTACGGGATGTTAGTCAAGGAGTTGTGACCTTGCATTCCCGGTGTGTGATGTGTGAGTGGTCTCAGACCTACCCAGAGATCGGCTAATAATGAGCTCTGAGCTCGCTGCCGTAGGATGGTGTCTGGCTGTCTCGACAAGAGGCTGCAGCAGATCCGTGGTGGTGAAAAAGGTGAATACATCACAAACTAGTACCTGGTCCCAAATCTGTATATCAGGAAACG
Source organism: Oratosquilla oratoria (assembly GCF_046742065.1). NCBI lineage: Eukaryota > Metazoa > Arthropoda > Malacostraca > Stomatopoda > Squillidae > Oratosquilla > Oratosquilla oratoria. Next base: position 1,051,102 of record NC_134796.1, on the reverse strand, counting down.
ACACTTTTAAAGTCCGCCATCTTAGAATGTTTTAAGGACTTTTGTAACATCACTTCGGACCAAAGTCACGCAGATTTTTTTTCTTAATTGAAAACTAATTTCCACTCAAAAAATAGATCAATGAATCAAATTAATGTTGATCACTTTAACTTCTTCTATCCCGCCATTATCCTCTCCTTCAACCACTCCTTTACTACATAGCGATGCGATGTTGTCTTTAAGGATAGAAGCGCTGGTAATTGCTGAAAAGTATATAATTTTTTTGTATTAGGGACGGGCCGGGGGAGGGGGGAGGGGGGAGGGGGGAAGGTTGGGTAAACAAAGATGGAGGACACGATGACGGAGATGAACCACATCAACATCATCATCGTTGTCGTCGTCGTTTCCTCTCATTTCCTCTTCCCCGTTCCTTTTCCTCTTCCTCATTTCCCTCCTCTTCTTTGTTTCCTTTTACTCTACTTCCTCCTTTTCCTCCAGTTCTTCCGTTTTCCTCTCCTACTCCTCCAGCTTTCTTCTTTCTCCTCTCTTTCTTCTACTTCTTCCCGTTCTTTTTCCTTCCTCTCCCTCTTTTCCTCCTTCGTGTAGGGATGTCGCCAGTACTCGGTACTCAAGGCCAACCCTACAACACCCCACCCCCTCCACTCTGACCATTTCTTCCCGCCCAATAAACTTGAATATAACAGTTACACAAACCACTCTACATTTTAATGAAACACTTTGTTTTCCTCAATATTATTGCCATTAATCCCAGATAACGTTTTGATTAAGTTCATGTTTTTGATTAGGTTTAGACTTCTTGTCTTCCGTTGTCTACAATTAGCACGGCGTTCCCTTAGATTTCGGTGCCCAAGGCAATCTCTAGTTTGCTTAGTGATAGCGCAGGATCTGCCTCCTCCACGTTTTCTTCCTCACCCCAACTCCTCCTGGGTCCTGTGATACTTTGCAATACCATGCCTTGTGGTATATTTTTCTTTCATTATTCTGGCTACCATTAGGCTATTTGATTCATCTCCAGGGCACATATCACCCCAACTCTCCTTGGTAGTGAAGTTATAGTCTGTCTGGATTAGGACTATGTAGCTTAGTGGGTCAATCTTTACTCTAGCGAATCCAGTTTCTGTCGATTCGCTACTTTCCAGTACCTCCCTGTGATATTCGAATTTCACATAAATTTCTCTGAAATTATATTGAAATTATAGTCAATGAGACTTTTCCTGCCGTGGCTTTTTTCATTTTCATTAATGAAATTCTCTTTACTGTAATGGAAGAATGATTACGGGTCAAAGAAACGAGTTTGTCTTTCCTATTTGTGTTTTGTTGGTAGCCTTGCTTCCTGCTTCAGATGATGAGACGGGTAGTTTTTGTCCTTTTATTTGTGTATTTATGTGCTTATTTATTCATTTACTTGTATATTCATAATATTCAATTTTATTGATTAATTTGCATATCTGTTTATGTTTCGTGTATGTATTTACTATTTTTTTTAGTTATATATTTATGTGCTTGCATATTTTTTGTTCGTACTTATCTTTTCTTCTCTTTGTTCGTTCGTTTTCTTTTCTTTACTTATTCACTTGGTTTTTCTTTCCCAGCAATTTATGAAAGAGAGAACTAATGAAATAATTATCAGTAAATAAACACCGATAGTAAATCTGCCGTGTCATTGTATCTAGTATGGGTCCAGTCAGGGCTGTCAACCTACTTGACTGACAGGAAAGGAATTTTTTTTAAGTACTTAGAGTCGCTTACTTATTTTACTCCTGAGCTACAATGAATCTCGAGGTTGACTCGCAAAGACAGTCCATATCATGAGATGGAGAAGAAAGGAGAGTAAGAAGCAGGTAGAGTGAGGTTAGATGTCTAGACTAGAGGTTTCCCTAACACGAATGAAATCGTCTAACTTTAGCCAGAACAGAATATCTAAATGTGTCAACTTTGTTTCAGCGGTTGTAGAGGGCTAAGAGAAAGTGACTGGAGGTGAGGGACGTCTGAATTTGTTCTTGAGTAATGTCAAAGGTGGACATAAATATCATAGCTAATATTATGATTATTGCTTTTGTTCATGCTAATACAATGACCATACTATTAATAATTTTGTCATCATAGTTGTTATCATTATCGTTGTCATCATTACCATCATGATTGTCACCATCATAAATGTTTTTATGACCATTAATATTATTAGCATTATTATTACTATTGTCATTTTTATCGTTATAATCAACTATCATTAACTATTATTATTATTATCATTACTGTTATCATCATTATTTTGTTAATGCTATTTTATTATTATTATTATACATATATACCAAAGGCTTTTTCCCCCTACATGGGGGGGTAGCCAAAAAAAAAAGGCATAGAAACCACTCCCACCCATTCCATTTCCTATATACTCCACTCCCCTCCACCCTCTTCCCTCCATCTTATCTTGGCACCTCCTGGATGATGGGTCATCCCTGCATCCTGTCCACTACCCTGGGTCAGAAGCAGTGTCACCACATCCACAGCAAGGCCGCTTCATAAATTCGGCGACCCCACCTCTCCATCCCCCCATGCAGAAAAGGAGAAAGACAGGGAGAAATCCCTTCGGGCTGCATCAAAATTTTTCCTCATATATACTTCCTCACCCCCATTCCCCACCCACTCCCCCTCATGCATCACAGCATCATCTATACACAACCCCTCTCCATTCACCCCTATCTTCTGTCCTCTCCCATCCTTCCTCCACAGACATTCCTCTCTTTTGTAATGCCCCTTTCACCCCATCCATCCATCTCATCCTAGGATGCCCCCTCATATTCACTCCTTCCACCTCTGCCTTCCACCCTTCTTTTACTAATCTTTCTTCACTCATTCTTTCTGTTGTTCATTTTCAAAGAAAAGAGAAAAATATAAATACATTTTTGTATCATGGGTATTGATACATAATTTTGCAAATACATTTCTCAGCTGTTTATTGTGGTGATATATAACATCATTTCTAGTGAGCTCTTTGAAGAATTAACAACATTCCACAAACAGTGACTAGTCAAGGAATAGCCCACCATGACTTAATTGCAAACAATGGCACTGCAAATACAAAATATATAAAATGTCAATCAATGATAGCCTTCACTCAGGCATAAGTAAACCAGTGCTTGCAAATAACTGTTCCTATGCCTCTTGACAAATCTCAAAACACACGTAAATGGGAAATCACAGAGTGTACGAAATTGTAACCTAGGTCTCTTAATCCAACACTCACCAACTCCCACTTGTGCACACTTTGGGCCTAGGGCATAAACCCACTTTGGGAATTGGTGATGTCCTGGGCCAATTTCTGCAGTGGGTTTGTCCTGGACCTAAACATTCTCACAAGTGGCAGTTGGTGAGTTTTGAATACCTAGGCGTATATCATGTTTTGCCTTCATAGACTGTAGGCATCTCTTAAAGCCAGGAATCTATGGTCCAGACAACCAATATGTTTTACAAAATACAAAAAAATCATTGTCTTGCAAGTTGCTATGAAAATTAACAATCATAAGTTATTTTTCAGGTGTGATAAGCCATAATGAAACATTACATACTTAAACTAGTGGGTACTGTATCACAATTATCCACACCTATTTCTAAAAATATATTTGTTTGCAAAATATCTTAAAACTCTGCCTTATTATTAAATAAATATTGTCTGTACTCAGCTTTGCAAAAGCAAAATCCATTAATATGAAATCTGTAAAGGATAACATGCAATTCATTCAACAATTAAAAGGATAAAAAGCTTTTCTACAGCTGGAAAGGAAGATGATTTGGCAGCTTTTCGATGAACATGAGAGAAAAGAAGACTATTCTAAGTGGAAAGACAAAACTATCACAATAATGCCAATAAGAAACACCTGAAATGAAACATGCATGATCTACTGGCAGCCTGGCATAAACAAGTGTGGACCCAAACAATGTTCCTCTTGCAAATAAAGTTGGTTAGTGTCCAAAATCACCAGTAATCTAATGTGAAGAAAGCACTCTCTGGTTGGTACATATCAGTAAATCACTGCAGGTACAAGGCTGAAGGAACAAAATACTACAAGCTGCTTTTGTAAATTGAGGTACATTATCTCACTTTGTACCATCCATACAACTTTACCATGGTGGAATACCCCACCATGATGAAGTACAAATAATGTATTGTCTTCCCAGGGAATAGGCAAGTTTTGCAAGGGAGAATTAAGGCAGTACTCATTCACTTTCATTCTCCTCACCCATCAGTCAAAACCTCCCTCTCTGCATTCAAGAACCAGAAATACTCCACCTACCTCCTATCTCCTTTTTGGCTTTCTCTTCCATTATTACACAATTCTCAAACAAACACCTACCCTACCTCACATCTGCTCTTTTTTGGCTTCCTTCATCTTGCACTTAACATACCTTTCATATGCTTCCTTATTTATTCTTGGCAACCCTTCTCTATATGCACACCACCACTCACTCCTAATACTGCTTTTGCACACAAATAATTCCTCCTTAAAACATATTCATTCTTTTTTCCTCCTTACCCCTCTTTTTTTTACCACATTTCATGTATTTCTCTATTTTGTCTTTCCTGTTCTTTCCCAATTCAGTCTCAGCATCTCCTTCCCTCTTATCCTACTTTCCCTCCCATCACATTATGATCAGACACTCTATTGTTCTTTCTCGTTATCAAGTTTGTCTCCAGCCCTCTTGGACACCACTACATAATTCATTAATGCTCTCTCAACTACCTTCACTCTGTCATCCTCACCCATGTCTGTGCATATCCTTTTAAAACATTGTAAATGCAACCATCATTTCTCTTTCTATATCTCCAACATTTTCTCTCCACTTTTGTTCCTCACTAGCATACCCTCCTTTTCCATTACTTCACCCAATGGCTCATCTCCTCTACTACTTCAGTTCTCCAAAAACACTACATTCACAGTCCTTACAAAAATCAACACTCATTTTACTTGTGACAAAATTCTTCTCTTTTCTCATTTTTCTTACAAGGCCCATATGCACTCACAAACACCTATACCTCCAAAATTATTATCATTCTCACCTACATTACCCTTGACACTTCCATTTGAATAATCATTTACTAATCATCATTCACCAGTAGAGCCACTCCTTCCTTACCTCACCCTATCTACCATGTTCTCAAAATCATCCTTCCCTCTAAGTTTTGTTTCACTCAACACTAACATATCCATCTTTCTTCTCTTACATTTTGCTCTTTCTAGTTTTACAACCATGCATCCTGAAAAACCCAATTACAAGGGTTCTGATTAAAAATGCCATGTTTTCATTCTACTGAGCTAAACAGCATGTCAGAGATTCTTCTGAAGACTTTCAAACTGAAACTGAAGAGAGTTCAGCTGAAGTGTCCACTACAGGACCACCAGCCTATCCCCTAGATGATAAACTCTATGTATCTAACTACAGTGGCTTAATCTGATTTAGTATGGTTACATGTGAAGAACATGTGAAGTGTTGTCAAACATGCTGGGGCGGCTGTAGTTGTGAATGAAGTTTGAAACTAATGTAAACATATCAATCATACTGACTTTAATACTGTTACACTGCCCCTTTAATATCCATTGCTGCTGACTGGGGTTGGGAATCAGTATTCTCTATTCAAGAAATTAGCCTATCTGACTGAAAACAGTATTAATATAGAAGAGGCCTGGTCATAAAATCAAATTGCCTCAGATGCAATCACCACACAGAGGACACTGAACACCTTTTCATACACTGCCCTACTCTAGCCTAACCCAGATGACAACACAATATCTCTCCCTAGAGTGACTTATGGGCCAATTTCATGGCTACTGTCAGTTAGCTGGGAGCTTTGAGTCTCCTGCAAGAGACATCTGGAGGCTGCAGATCAGCTATTAATCCATTCATCCAACTGTCAATAATTTTTGCTCTGGCTAATAGCAGATAACTTGATTCAAATGAGGGACAATTATCCTATTGATACCATGTAATCCAGCAAAGTTAATTATTGGCTGTTCCTTCTAATTGGTGTTGGTATCTGTGTGCAATAACTGAACTGAATATCTCGAGAGTAATAATTTCAATTCATGCTATGACCTAATGTTGACTAAATATCTAACCTTTTTTCCTGCTTTTTAACCATATCAAGAAAATTATCGTATCATAAAGAAACAATAATTGAATATCAAGAGAATACTGGTAAGACAGGAATGGCAAGAAGGCACAAGTTATAGGAAGCCAATTACAATATTCATGACACCTTGATGTCTCAGCTAATCAGGATGGGAAAAACTAAAAGCAAGTGAGAGTGAGAGCATTTGTATAAGCAAGTGAAAATGGATGAGTGAGAGCAAGTAAGTGAGTAATTGAGACTAAGTGATGGAAGCAATTTCTTAGCATTTTTCCTTCTCTTGTTTCTGTTGTTCCATTCACGAAATAATGTGAGCTTCTTTCCAGTCAGCAACAGTAATACGTTTGTTCTTGTCCACTACCTCCCTAACAAGAGATTCCCTTTTTTTATAACTTTCACCCTCCCTTCTTCCATTCTAGTAGGAGTGAGGAAGAGTAAGAACGAGTGAGTTAGGGAGCCACTTTTTCACTGAGACAACACACACTTATAGAATGGTTAGACAGGACTGACAGGTAGCCAATGACAATGCACCTGATCCCCAGATATCACAACTAGTCAACACTAATTCTCCTGGCTCAGGGTGGATGATACATTTCAGTCTGTCCATGCATAAGGTGAAGACTATGAGGTCTTGGACAGCTTCACATACCTTGATAGTGTAATGTACAACAACGGTGACTCATGCCCAGAACTCCTAAACAAGACTGACATGGCCCATGATGTTATGGACTTAATTAACTAGAGTACATTTGGCTACCTCCTTTGTAAGGGGTAAAAGCCCTTGGTATACGAGGTATATTCAATAAGTGATATTATTTTCATAAGCTTACAAAACTTTCTCTCCTTCAAAATAATGGCCTCTTGTATCTACAAACATCTGCAGACGTCTCCCAATCCTGAAATATCTCCTCAAAGTACTTCTTCAGTAGTCCCTTCAGATAATTTTCCGATGCCTCTTTCAACTCCTGTGTTGACTGGAATCTGGCTCCCCTGAGAATGTCTTTCATGCATGGGAACAGGAAGAAGTCACAAGGGGCTAGGTCAGGGCTGTAGGCTAGGTGTTGCAACACTTTCATTCTCCTGTTGGCCATCCATGTGGTCACTAGCATTGACCTGTGGCATGGGGCACCAATGTACTAATGCTGTGGCCTCTTCTTCCTCATCTTCTCTACGAACCTTTGCAGAACTTTAATGTATTACTCCTTATTGATGCTTTGACCCTCAGGAACCCATTCAATGTGAATGAGCCCCTTGGAATCAAAGAAAGGAATGACCATGGCCTTCTCTTGCGACCTGCTCATCTTTGCCTTCCTGGGCCTCGGGGATGATGTGTGCTTCCACTGGGCAATCTAATATTTGCTCTCAGGGTCTTAGATGAACACCCAACTCTCACTGCAAGTCACTACCTTATTCAGGAAACCTGAATCAGCCACTATCATATTATTACTTTCAAAATTTTCTGTCATACTCTTACCCCATTTCACATCTGCTCTCCTCTTTGCCTCCTTTATCTTAAGCTTCACTTCTCTTCTCTTTGTATCTCTTATATGATTTCCTCATCCTATTTTGTAACCAATCTGTGAAAACTCACTTATTCTCTTCTTCAATCTTCTTTGCTTCCTCATCCCACCACTCACTACCCTTCCTTCTATTTCCTCCTGCTCTCTTTGCTCCACATACCATCTTTGCACACCTTGTCACTCCCTCTTTAAAACATCCCCATTCCTACTCCACTCCTAATTCCACTCTATCCTTCACTCCCTCCCACCCTTCTCTCAGCTTCTTCTTGTACTCCTTCTCCTTTTCTTTCTCATTTAATCAGTTTACTCTAACCACCTCCCTACCTTCTGTCCTTTTCTTCTTTCTCCATCTATCCTCCACTCTCAATTTACCTTCCACCAAAAAATCATCTGATATTCCCCCACTTTCTCCCCTTAGAACATGTAATCCAAAACTCTTCCTACTATACTCCTGGTTATCACTATATAGTCCATTAAAGCCCTATTTATCACCCATCCACCATCCTTTCCCATGTGTGCTTATGTTTGACTTTCTTCCTAAATACTGCATTTACTATCATCAACTTTCTTTCTAGACATATCTCAACCTTTTCTTTCTATGCACAAATATTTTACAACTTGTAACTAAACTGCTCTTACATCTAATTCTTTCTATTTACTTATCAATGTGAATCATGGCAGTCATTTTATTTTCTACTGTACAGTACACTTAGAATCAGTTAAACAATTTCAATTCTATACAAAGATATCCTATCAAAGCATGATGATATGGTTTAACGTCACAAACTCCCCCTATCAGAGGACCTTGTTGTACGTAATTTAATGAACCATGCCCTTGGTTCAACTTCACTGGTGGCAGGGTTCGAACTGTCATCCCCTCAACCTTCACCGCAAGTAATAATGCCCTAACCCGCTCAGCTCAGCATATGAAAAAAAATAAATAAATAAATGAATAAATAAATAAATAAATGATAATAATGATGGCAACATTTATGTTGTTGATGAGAACAATAACACCCCAACCACTCTTCATGTACAAGAATAATATGTCACTAATACGTGTGGGTGCTGGGAGATGTATGCTTTGACTCAGCCACCCCTTTATTAGGGAGAAAAGTCTATTTGGTGTGTATTTACCTAGTTGTATTTTGCGGGAGTAGAGCTACGCTCGTTGTAACCCGCAGTTGTATCTTTCTACATCCAGTTTTTTTCTTAAAGTCATGTATATTTTTAGCACTCACTTTTTCCTCTTTCATGTATATATGTATGTATGTATTCTAACATGTTATTGACTTCAAATGATAGAATACACCAAACTGGTGTTTCTACTTTGCTGATATAATTAATTTAAATGTGATGCATTATACAGGTGATGTGCACTGTGATGTTTTGTCATCACAGACTCCCGCAGTTAACAACACCAAACACAATGTCTCCATGCTGTGGAAGGAAAACTTAAATCTGTATAAGGAAAACTGGAAAAGCTGCCTGGGTGAGAAACTAAAGAATTAATCACTTTCATACTTTTATAATCATATAAAATATGTTTTCTGCATTAGGCTTTCTCATGAGTAATCATGTTACTCAGCTTCACCATGCTTTTACCGGGAAAAATATAAGTGTTTAATCTGTAACACAGCAATTTGAAAGTAAATAATGAAAAATAGTTTACAGAACTATAAAAAGAATGATTCAACAGAATAACAATAGAAATATATCACTTACATGTTTTTTCTATATTCATGTACATTATAAGAGTACAGTGACAAAAGAAGGGTGAAAAAAGAAATCAATCTTTCTGACTAACCCTTTTACCATGGCTGCTGACTTGTATTCTGGCTCCAGCCAAGGATTTTATTTATTTGGGAAATCTCTCTTGCCGTAAAAGGATTATAATAAATTGTTAACATTTTCAATACTAGAGCCATTTCATGAATTATATTATTTATCCTGGCTGCTACCAGATATTTCTTTTCCAGATGAGAGAACCCATCCCATAGCCATTTGTTGGAAGAACCACAAATGATTCTGCCTATATACCTGTCTTTTCATCTAAAATGAGCCATAAAAATAAGTATACAGGAACACTTAGGGTATAAAGACATTGCTTCTGATGTGAGCAGTGGGCAAGCAACAGGGATGATCTTTCATCCACAAGGAAAAAAGTTATAAGGGAAATAAATGGATGTGGGACAGGTGAAGGGTAAAAGTGTGCCTTGGCTGGGCCACTCCCTTATAGGAGGGATACAGCCTTTTGGTGTATGTATATGTATATGTCTGAGATTTTTTTAAGGAGGTGCTAAGATAAGAGGGAGGGTGGAGGGGGTGGAGTGTATTTAGGGATGGAATGGGTGGGACTGGTTTTATGCCTTTTTTTTTTGGCTACCTCCCTTGTAAGGGGGAAAAAGCCTTGGAATATGTATGTATGTATATGTATAAAGGTATGGAAAGGAAGGTGGAAGAGATGAGAATGGTAATAATTGATATGACAAGTAATACTTGCCACAGACAATGGCCCATATAGTCAATTAATCTCTAATACAAAAGGGGAGATTGCAACTTATCTATATACCAAAGGCTTTTTCCCCCTTACCAGGGAAGTAGCGAAAGTCAAATGGCATATACCCACCCCTTCCCATTTAATCCCCACCCATTCCACTCCCATCCACCACACTTTCCCCCCTCTCATCTTAGCTCCTCATGGATGATGGGTCATCCCTGTATCCCATTCACTGCTCTGGGTCAGAAGTCAAGATTACAACAGTTGACAATATATACATATATACATATATATACATATATACATATATATACATATATATATATATATATATATATATAAAAAAATATATATATATATATATAAATATATATATATATATATATATATATATATATATATATACATATACATATATACACAGTAACAGGTAACCAGCCACTTACATAAGTCACCAATATGTCGTACAAGAGCATCCATCAAAACTTGAAACTGTCTAGAAGCACACCCTTCTGCTACGTAGGACGTTTAATCGCAATGTGCTGAAGGAGCTTTTCATGGAACAAGTCACCAATAAGGGCCTGAAGGAGGACACCAGCATGCCGGATGGTATGTGCAGGGTCAAGAACAAATTCAATGCTCCATTCAAGGCTGGGGAGCAATGGGGCATACAAAGAGTTGGTGCGTAGAGACATGAGTCGCTGCAAGGCTGTCATGGCCTCTTCACTAGCCTGCATTTCAGCACTATCATCAGCTCTGAAGTGAAAAATATATATATCTCAAAAATTGAAAGAGGTATGAAATGTGGTGTGTGAAAAGGGATATATGAGGAGAGGAATAATGGACTTGTATCAAAATGATAAAGTTTGCAAAAATTAAAAAATTATGTGCAGGATGAGAAAGATAGGTGGGAACATATTGTGGGCGTTGAATGGTGGAATGAAGATGTGAAGTTGGTGGTGACAAAAAAAAGAGCTCATATGAGAAATGGTTGTAAAAGAGAGAGAGAGAGTGAGAGAGACCAGTATGTATATGAAAGGTATTGAGTAAAGATGGTGGAAGCAGATTACAATGTGAGGATGACTAAGGACCAACAGAAGGGATGGGATACTGTAGGCCTCTGACTGAGAATTTTTTAAATAAAAAATGTCTTGAAAGAATATAAAAGAAGAATGCAAAGAAAAAATTATGAAGATAATTACAGGAGAGATACACATGTTTTTGATAAACATATTACTATATTTCACTACACACATAAAATTAGGAAAAAAATAAAAATCTGATTCACACCAAATCCTGGGGCAGGTAGGGAGTGAACAAGTGAGTTTGTGTATGTATTTATCTAGTTGTATTTTACAGGAAGAGGAGCTACACTCGTGGTGTTCCATCTTTGTATCTCACAGCATCTAATTTGCCCTTAATAAATGTCTGGTTTTTACACACACTACTGTTTTGTCCAATTTGTTCCAAACATCCACCACTCTGTGTGGAAAGCTGTTCTTTTTCAGGTCCCTTCTATAACTGTCCTTTTTGAGTTTTTTTTCATGTCCTGTTGTATTTCTTTTATCCCAGTTTAGTAAGTCTTCTCTATCAAGGACTTCCATGCCTCTCATGATTCTATAGATGGTCAATAGGTCACCTCTTTCTCTTCTTTGTTTCAGAGTCAGTAATTCCAGCTTTGACAATCTCAACTCATATGACAATTTTGAAAGTGTTGGGGCCATCTTCGTAACTGCTCTTTGTATTCTTTCAATTTTCTTTATATTCTGTACTGGGTTTCCATAGTGTCACTGCATACTCCAGTCTTGGCCTTATCAGTGTAACTAGTATTTTCTTCATTATTTCTCTGTCCAAGTAGGTAAGGGCCACCTTTATTGATCTTAGCAAGTTGTAGGTTTCTCCAGCAACGTTATTTATCTGTTTATCAGGAGTCATGTCTTTTGTGATAATTACCCATAATTTTTTTTCAGAATTCATTTTCTTTACTTCCTTTGTACCAATTTTATACTGTCCTGACATTCTTTTTACTTTTTCCAAATTCTATTAAACTACATTTCTTTATGTTGAAGTCCACTTTCCACATTACCAAACCCTGTTCAGTTCTCTCTGTAGCAACTCACAGTCCATTTCAATACTTACTTTCCTCATCAGTTTTGTGTCATCTGCAAAGAAGTTCATGTAACATTCTACACCTTCATCCATGTCATTTATGTAAATAGCAAACTTTATCAGAGCCAATACTGATCCCTGTGGGACACCACTAATCACTTCATCCCAACTAGAACTCTTATCTCTGAGCACTACTCTCATTTTTCTTCCATGCAAGAAATCCTCTGTCCATTTCAATAGTTTCCCTTGTATCCCTCCTATAGTTTCCAGTTTTCTTAATAATTTTTTGTGGTATTTTATCAAAAGCTTTTTGTAAATCTTGAAAAGCACAAACAGACCATCCATCCCTTTCTTGTATTATATCTATTAGTCTTGAATAGAAACAGATCAAATTTGTGGCACATGACCTTCCCTGTCTAAATTCGAATTGTCTCAAATTTAGTATATCATTCTCCTCCAGGTGTTTTGTCCATATATTTTTGATAACTTTTTCACAAATTTTGGCTACTGTACTTGTAAGGGAGATCAGTCTGTAATTTGTTGGGTCTTCCTTGTTGCCCCCTTTATATATTGTAAATCTTGGAAAGCACAAACAGCCCATCCATCCCTTTCTTGAATAGAAACAGATCAAATTTGTGGCACATGACCTTCCCTGTCTAAATTCAAATTGTCTCAAATTTAGCATATTGTTCTCCAGGTGTTTTGTCCATCTATTTTTGATAACTTTTTCACAAATTTTGGCTACTGTACTTGTAAGGGAGACCAGTCTGTAATTTGTTAGGTCTTCCTTTCTTCCCCCTTAATATATTGGTACAATATTGGCATTTTTCCAGTCTTCTGGTATTTTTCCTTCTTTACATTCTTTTAGTATCCAGTTTGCAATTCCATCCGGGCTGTGCGATTTCCTGACATTAAAGTTCATTATCTGGTCCATTATTTCTTTTCGTGTTACAATTATTTCTCTCATGGGGGAGGATCTCACTTACTCCTTTCATCCCAATGCTGTTTATTTTCTCTAGTGAACACCGACTTGAAGTGTTTGTTCATGACTTCAGCCATTTCTATATCTTCTGTGTATTCAATACTCCCCTGGTATAATTTTATTATTTCCTGTTTATTTTTTAGTTTACTGTTCACACATCTATAGAATAATTTTGGTTGGCCCTTACATTTTTTTTTTTTTTTTTTCAATGTGTTTCATAGTTCATTTTTTTCCTCCCTGCAGACTTTTACATATTCATTCCTCAGACTGATATACATTTGCCACTTTCCAGGATTTTATCTTTTTCCATCTTTTCCAAGCTTTATCTATCTTTCGCCTCACTGCACCTTCTGTTAAACCAACACTTAATATACACCTTTTCCTGTTTTTTTCTAAGTATATATTCATCCACCCCTTCATTATAGATTTCCTTCAAAATCCTCCCTTTTTCTTCCACTTGTGTCTCTTTATTGTAGAATTTTTCCCAACTCACTTTTTGAAAGAAATGTTTCCCAAAGTCCATTTTGTTATACATTAGTCTTCCTTTTCTGTATTTCTCATTTCTCTCCATATATATTTCCTCTTTTAGTTCAATCTCAAGTAATATGTGGTCATACTTCCCAATTGGTGTCTTGTATTTAATTTCATCCACAATTTCAGGCTCTGATGTAAATATTAAATCTAGTCTTGATGGTCCTTCATTATTTCTATATCTGGTATATTTTTACCACTGAGTCATTGTGTATTCAATGGTCATGTCAAGTAGTATGTTTCCCCAAAGGTTCTCTCCACCTTTCACTGTCATCTCCTCCCAACATATTCCTTTAGAATCAAAATCACCCATAATTACTAGATTTCCTCCTTTCAGCATTTCATTTAATGTCTTGTGTCTTCCAACATTTTGTAATGGTCATTCTCTTTCCAAGAACATGTTTTTGGGAGCACACAGATCACAAATTTTCTACTTTTCATGTCACTATTTTCAACTTTTATCATGATCAATTCCTCATTATTTTCTCCTGTGATCTTCATCACATTTAAGCCCTTCTTAGTCAAAAATATTGACTCCACCCTGTTTTTCCTATCTTTTTTTCATCCAGTGATTATATAAACCTTGTCCAGTTTACCAATCTTTGCTCACATGTCAGTGTGTGTGTATTTACCTAGTTGTATTATACGGAAAGGAGAGCTATGCTCGTGGTGACCAGTCCTTGTATCTCACAACATTTAGTTTCTTAAATTCATGTATGGTGTTTGCACACAATATTGTTTCATCCAATTTGTTGTGTGTGTCTGTGTGCATATCATTAAGTACTTACTTGTACATAGAAACTGCAGCAGGAGAACCACCCACAGATCGAAAGACACGTGGTGCTGGCATTTGTGCTAATAAGAAACACCCAAGGGCACGACAAACCAAACGCACTCTGAGGAAAAAGAAATGAGAAAAATTATAAAAAGTTTAAAAACTAACTTCTATAGGACTTTGTAGCATGGAGTTTATTGGACCATGCCCTTGGTTCAACTCACTTGCAGCAGGATTTGAACCGCCGTCATTTCGACCTCCATCATAAGAGGCAACACTCTAACCCATTCAGCCAGAGAATACTCACACGCCCAACTACTCATGTAAATTTTTTTAACAAACCTCACAACAAATATGACCTGGACAAAGCTCTACAAAAGTCAAATCTACCTTGGTGAGAGTGGGGATTGTTTCCCAAGTCCAATGGCACCAAGAAGTCCTGAGGTTTGTTTGTCTTCTGCCCAAGTGCACAAGACTTGAGCCAAGTTATTGGCATGCAGCCATGTTACACGTAAGTCGCCAACCATATCCACCTGTAAAAAAAAAAAAAAAAAGAACAGCAGTGTAAATGAGTAATCTGAAAACAATACTGAAAGTTCTTTTCACTCATTCACATATAATCTACATTAGTTACCTAAATGTGCTGTGGATGTGCTGTGTCTTGCTGCATTGCTTCTGACCCAGGGCAATAGTCGAGATGTAGGAATGACCTGATCTAGGAGGAACCAAGATAAGAGGGAGGGAGGGGTGGTGATTGGAAGTGGAGTATGTAGGGATAAGATGGGTGGGAGTGGGCCTTTGACTTTGGCTACCTCCCTTGTGCGGGGGTAAAAAGCAGTTGGTATAAGTATTTTACTTCATTGTATTATACAGGAAGGGGAACTATGCTCGTAGTGACCTGTTTTTGTATCTCACTACATCTAATCTGTTCTTAAATTCTTGTATGGTGTTTGCACAGACTATTGTTTCATCCAATTTGTTCTAGACATCCACCACTATATGGAATTTTTTTTTTTTTCATATCTCTTCTATAACTATTCTTTTTAAGTTTCTTTTCATGTCCCCCTTTTTTTTTTTTTTTATCCCACTTTAATAAGTCTTCTCTATCAAGGCCTTCCGTGCCTTTCACGATTCTGTAAATGGCCAATAGATCACCTCTTTCTCTTCTTTCTTCCAGTGTTGGTAGTTCCAGTTTATACCCTCTTTGTTCGTATGTCAATTTTGAAAGTGTTGGGGCCATCTTTGTCATTGTTTTTTGGATTCTTTCTAATTTCCTTATATTCTTTTTTGTACTGGGTGTCAAAGATGACCCTTCATACACTAAAATCAAATAGGGGAGGGACAATGAATGGGTTTTTGGATGAGAATGGGATGGGTGTTAGGTGGATGTAATGTGACTTGGTCATCCACCTTATAAGGGGAAAAGGCTTTTTGGTAGATGTCTAAAAACACATTCAAGGAACATGTTGCTTTGCCCACATTATTCATGTTCTGAATAAATCATACGTACATACATATACCAAGGCTTCTTCTCCCTTACAAGGGGGGTAGCCAAAAAGAAAAAGGCATAAAATCATTCCCACCCATTCCATCCCTGAATACACTCCACACCCCTCCACCCTCCCTCTTATCTTAGCACCTCCTGAATGACGGGTCATTCCTGCACCTTGTCCACTGCCCAGAAAGATGCAAATGTTAAATGAAGATGCCATAACACATTACAACTAAAAACGTAAACACAAGCTTACCTGTCTCCAGATAAGATCACACAATTCACTGAGGAGAAGCAACGAACCCTTTTCAGTTTCCTCACTGGAAAAGCATATCATAAGACTTATTACATATTACCATAAATATGACATTACATTCAGTCACAATATATGTCTCCCAATTATCTGACTACAATGAAATCTTCAGTAATATATTATGACAAAACATTCAGCAGAGAACTAAATTGAACATTATTATATGTTTTTATGACAGCGTGCATGTAAACAGTGCTTTGTACAAAGACGAGTAATTTCCCTTTTCTTAAACTGTAATTGAATAGGGAGGTGTTTATTGTAGACACATATCTTTGTGTACATACATGCGACTGTAAAATACATGTCTGGAACATATTATTTACTTCTGTAATTATAGTAAATGGATAATAATGTTTGCTAAGAGAGCTATCAATAGCACAGTTGGTGATCTTATAGGTGGAATGCATGACGCCTGTTTTTCCACATCTAACAAACAGATGCTCCTTAATGTTCTAAGTATACTTGCTTTTCATTTGCATTTA
Source organism: Oratosquilla oratoria (assembly GCF_046742065.1). Classification (NCBI taxonomy): domain Eukaryota; kingdom Metazoa; phylum Arthropoda; class Malacostraca; order Stomatopoda; family Squillidae; genus Oratosquilla; species Oratosquilla oratoria. The sequence continues at coordinate 1,034,271 of NC_134796.1, read as the reverse complement.
CTCTAATATTCTTTGTGTAGGGAGATGAATTGTGTATGTAAGGAATAAGTGAAGTGAATACAGTCATTGTTAAAGAAAATCAGTGGATTGGATTAACAAGAAAGAGTTGGATGGAAGGTGTGAAAGTAAGGAATGGAATAAACATATGAAACTAGCTTGACAATGAAGAAGATCAGTGAATGGTAAAGAAAATGAAAGTACCCTGTTTGATGTGTTGTCAATAGTTAAAAGTGTTACACACAACACTTAATATGGATGTTAGGATTTCCTTCATCACAACAACAAAAGAGTTGGTATTAAGAAAGGGAAACTAATTTAATTAATTCTTAATTACCCCTCATACTGTGTGGAGAGGCCATATTAAAAAATGTACATACTGTGCTTACATTCAATACTGCTCTCATTTTCTCTGCATGCACTGATGCATTAATCCCATATTTTCAGTGAGCTATGTCTTCACATCTATCTATATACCAGGGGCTTTTTCCCCTTTATAAGGAATTTACTTTCATTATTCATTTTGGTTATCTATAAGAACTATATTTCATACAAGTTTAACTTCTAGTTAGTGCTACTGTAATACACTAAAAGTAGGTATGGTATGACTTCTATAAAGCCAAAATCAGATGGTGTACAAGCTGCTAATGTAAACATAGATTGGGGCAAAGCATAATAATATTTCCAAGTAATTCTATACATACATAAAACAAGACCATACTTACTCAGGAATGGTGTTGGAGTTGGTGATCAAATCACACAAGATAGTAAAGTTTGCTAGTTCCTCTTCAATGCTCACGTAGAACTGTCGACGCCAGCGGGTATGGGTGTAAATTACTAAATAGTGCTTGGCCTGATGAAAAATTACATTGTAAATTAATTTTTTTCTCTACTTCTGTCAACTGATATTTCATATCCAAGTGCAAAAGGATGCCCTTCATTCTATTATCTGCATAAAATTGAAGATATGATTTAATTTTATCTCTACAAATTGGGAGGTAGTGTTCCAATCTTAGCATAGTCTAAAAATTATGAGCTGACATTGGTAAGTAATACGGTTCTTCTCTGCAAAACCCTTACAGTCCCTTTTCCCATGTTTTTTTTTTCTTATCAATGTTTTATGTCAGTCTAGATTCTGGCCAGCAAACATAAACAAAACACACCTCCATGGCTAACTCAAGCATGTGACTTGGGTCAGTTGCAACTGGTACTTCTAGCAGCTTCATAATCACTGGCCATGACACTTGCTCTCCTATTAGACAGGTGTCAGAAGAACTGCTAACACGAACTTCAGAAGCACCACTACTGCATGTGTCAGGGGGACCTGTAATAATCAAAATTGAACATTCCATCCTACGTTATCAATCCTGTGTTAATCCTAAGTCATCCTCAGTTAATAATGTATCAACCTCAATTGAGAACCGAATTTGTTTTTCAAGGACAGTGACAACCAAATACCAAATTACCTGTACATTCAAATAGGGCACGCATGGTATGTTCAAGGAGTGGGTTACGATAGGCTATCTTGTGGATGGTCCGAGAGGTGACGGACAGGAAAGGTAAAAGAAGATTGGTGGTTGGGTGGTGACCCACGAGCCAGTTGATTAGTGCTTTATTGCTTAGCATCTGCAGGTCAATGCTTGCATAGTGTCCAGTTCCCAGCAGTGTCATGACTTCATTGATCAAAGCTGATGCTTCTGTGAACTGCTGTGCTGGTGGTACAGCTGCAAGACATTTCAATTTTAAAAATACAGAACTTCCCTACAAAATTTAGTTCAACATATTCATGTCACCAATATGCACACCTATACAAAAAAGCACATTAATATTTTATCTTTCTGAAAATTGTGAGATCTAACTTATCTTCCAATGTTTCACCATAATAAATATAATTAGAGAACTTAATACCTATTTATAGATGTGAAAAGTATTTCGAATACATTAAAGAACACCATGTAATAATAATAACTATATGAAACAAACTTGTCCATGCAGCTGGGCAAAATTAAAATAAATAAATAAATCTAATAATATTTTTTACAGTAAATATAAAACAACTTAAACATCTATGCATAGTATCATCAATGGCTCCTGCTCTAACATCCTATATAACATAAAAAAAATTAACCACACACTACAACATAATATAATGAAAATTTAAGAAACCAGTACAATTCTTAGACCCAAGGCAATCTCTTTTTCCATTAACTTACTGTTGATGAGAGTATTTTCCATGTGATTCAGTAGATTGACAATTGTTGTAAGGAAGAGGTGAGAGCGAGATGAGAGGAGAGCTTTATAGCGGCAAGCCACAACACAAATCTGGCGCACCAAGGAACGAACCAGAAGGCATCGTTTACCCAATGTATCAGGATGGAATTGTTTTACATCTGGGTTGTAGCCTGCAGCCACATGAAGTAATCTATAAGAAAATTAAAATAATATCTTAATAAATTTAGAATACAGTATACAATAAAGATACACATTATGCATCCTTACAAATACATACATGCATATACCAAAGGGTTTTCCCCCTTACAAGGGAGGTAGCCAAAAAACACTCACATAAAATCCACTCCCACCCATTTCATCCCCACATACTCCACTCCCATCCACCCCCCTCCCTCCCTCTTATCTTGGCTCCTCCTGGATGACAGGTCATCCCTGCATCTTGCCCACTGCCCTGAGTCAGAGGCAGTGTTGCAAGACACAGCACATTCACAGCAAGGCAGCTTCATTAAGTTGGTGACCCCCCCCTCTCCACCCCCTCATGCAGAAATGGAGAAGACAGGGAGAAATTCCTTCAGGCTGTGTCAATTTATTTCTCATACATACTTCCTCAACCCCCATCCCCCACCCACTCCCCCCTCATGCATCACAGCATCATCCATACACAACCATTCTCCACTCACCCCTATCTTCTGTCCTCTCCTGTCCCTCCTCAACAGACACTCACATCCTTGTTTCTCACACCATCCAGCCTAGTAACCCCTATCATACTTCTCAGGCACCTCATCTCAAACACATTCAAACTCTTCCTCTCTTATGTTCCATGATTCTGCCCCATACAGTGCTGTCGCCACAATCACTCCTTCATAAAATCTCCTCTTAGCATCCATTCCTAAATGTCTATTTCTCATTACACTTTTTTAATCCCCCATGACATTTACTTGCTTCTCTCAATCTACATTCTACCTCCACCTTTACTCCACCTTTTCCTGCCACATTTGCACCCAAGTATCTAAAACTATCCACTTCCTCCAGTCTCTCTCCCTTAATACTCACTTCCAGTCTGCTGCCACTTTCTTCCCTTGGACATCTCATTACTTTACTTCTACCCACATTATCGTCAACTTCCTTCTTTTGCACACCTTCCCAACCAAGAAAACAGGCAGGCTTTAGAAACAGATGTTTGACTCTAGACCATTGGCAGATGATGAATCAACTAATCAAGAAAACAACAGAATATACCTCTTTGCTCAGCATTTGTAGATTAGAGAAGGCCCTTGTCTTGGTACAGCAAATAGTAATAACAATTCACTACAAAAGCAGGGTACAAACAAACAAATTGTAAGGGCTCTAAACTTTTATGTGAATGGAACTGCTGTAATTCAATTATATAAACAGAAAAAGTAAAGAATGAGACAAGTACAGCAAGGTGATTTTCAGTTGGGAAGAGAATGTTTTGAAGATTAATGGTGAATATTTTAATTGCCTAAGATTTGTGGATGACATTATTCTTATTTTAGAAAGAGCAGATAACTTGTAAGATATGCTGAGTGATCTTAACAAGAAGTCTCAAAGTAGTTTTAAGATGAATAAAAGTAAAACTAAAGTGTGTGAGTGGTCACCCGGACCGTGGGAAGTCCTCAGTTTGATTCCTGGTTGGTGCCAGCTTTTCAGTGATGCTCCCTATCAAACACAAGGTAATGTTCAACAAGAAAGTTCAAAGTACAGAGATTATAACTGATGGTGAGTCTTGAATGTTGAAGAGTATAGTATAATTGTTTAGGCCAGATGCCAATAGTGACTGATAATCATGATAGAAATACAAAGGCATATTACAATTGGTTGGAAAATCTTTGGTAAACATAAGATTATGAGAGGCTCTCTACTTTTATGTTCGAAATGCAAAGTTTACAATCAAGGTATAATGCTAGTCATTATATATGGAGGTGAAAAGTTGAAACTGAGGAAGTCGATGGAGACAAAGCTAAGAAGTGCACAGAGGAGAATGGAGACATCAATGGTGGGAATAACACTAAAAGACAGAGAGCAAGTTGGGTGAGAAACAGATTTGAGTGAAAGAATGAGAAACTCCCACGCTAATACAACAGAAACACCAATCCAATGATCTTCCTGTAGAGATTCATGGGGGGACCATTGTCAGCCACTGTGGGACTTTTGGACTTGCATCCACTCTCAAGTCAAATATACATATATCAATTTCTTGTTTTATATCTTTGAAATTTGCTAACCATTACAAAGCGCTAAATATAACAAGTTTCGTATCCATTATACCATGCCCAAAGTTCGCCCGTCACTACAAATAATCAATATTAAAAGTAAATACATTTGACAATGTGTCAAAGGTATTAGTAATATTGAATTCTTCATACTTTATGTAAAGAACACATTAAATCATACAGGTGCATTGCGTCGCCTGCAGGGGTATGTGGGTGGAGTTGTATCTTCAAGGGCGACATGGCAGCTCGCACACCTTATACTTGCCCGATGTATTTTATAGGACATTCTGGCCTAATATTTTCCATTGGGAAAAAGGACAATTGGTTCCTACAAAGGGTTTCATCGGTATGCCGGACTGGAGTTCCAATATACTTTTATCTAATAAGCACTAACCATATAAACCATCTTTGTTCTGTAACAAAAAAATGAAACCAGACAGGGTTACTTATAAGACTTATTATACACGAGACCTTTCAACTTTTGTCCTTTTTTATTTGGACATGTCTATATTTCACATGCCGTATGACCTTTTTTTCCCTACCTCTTGAACTTGGCAACCCCAACAAACGAGTATGGAAAGTCGGTGCGCCAGTGGCTTTGTAGGTGCGGCGGGAAGGTGACGTCAAGCTGTTATGTGCGACTAACAGGTACTTTGTAATTGGAAACCTACCCAACCAGAATACATCCGCTTTGCTTGTCGCACACGTAGTATCTTGTACATATGTTTCCTAACCCTATTCAATGCTGTTTTAAAATTTAACCGTAGAAAATATTTTTTTTTGTACATTTCATTATTCAAATGTTGTTTCCATGAGGAAAAAAGTGACGTTAACAAAAAAAAAATAAAAACATTTCCAGATCGAAAAATTGTACATAATAGTGAATTCTGTCGAAACATGAAAAATACAAGAGCTTCCTACCACCATATGCAACTGTTTGTTTTGATCGCACACCAAACGATTCCAATCGTCCCGACGACAACACCCTGACGTGGGTCTCGATCCACGCAAACACTTTGCAAGCCAGGACCCGAACAATTTGCCAAATAAAACTCTTACGCCTTAACTAGAATAACAAATTAATATTGATCAAACTTGGGCTGAAGCTGCATGTCTACACTCACCTGAATGGAATCGAGGGGCACCGAAGTAACTAGCGTCAGTCCCAGATAGCCCACCCACCATCCAATATCTGCCCGGATACACTTGGTCCCACGATAACCGGCTACGATCCTCGTTCGCCCATCCCCCACCCATGCATAGATCTCTTGGGGGGAAAACGTTAGAATGCTGTGTTGAGCGAGTGTGGAGCTATTATGTCACCTCTTAGTAGGATCAGTCGCTGGTTGTAGCTCTCCTTGTGTGAAAAAATATATCAAAGTGGAAATTATATATATATATATATATATATATATATATATATATGTAAATTATATATGTTTAAGAAAGACACTCCGAAATGGAGGTGTTGATGGGTCTTGAGAAAAAGCAAAGGGAGACAATCCTCGCCGACGCCCACCCCGTAGGACCTATTCATATACTGTAGGTATCCACCGTTGGTCCTTAGTGATACCCTTGCGAAAATATGCTGATGTTGCAAATAAATTGCAAAGTCATCATATCCATCTTCAACGGGTCAGACGCCTCAGTTTATAACCTATTTATTTATAAATTTACTCGTTCATTTATTGTCTGTATCGATAACTATTTGCATTCTGCATCATTGCGAAATACAGGGGCACTCTGCAATCAGCATGAGAATGTTGATGACGAAATACAGAGACGATCAATCCCAGGCATACCAACCTCACTGGACACTACAAAATACAGAGGATACCAACTCGTCCGTGGATCAGTGAATAATTATCACACAATTCAGTATCCCAAGCTCTTATCGGAGTGAAAGAGACGGACATTAATCATTATGAAATATAGAATCATTCACATATCGAGTTGTCGTTGTTGAAACTATTGTGAATTACGGGAATATTTTTTTTTCTGATTACCGTCTTATTTTTAACACATATACACACAAAGACACGATTCGGTGGCGCGGTTGGTAGAGTTCCCGACTGACACTACGGTGGTCTGGGTTCGAATCCTGCCCAGGGCTGAAATAATTTCAGTATCTCCAACTCTCGTGGGCGGGGAGTTGGGTGTGTGTGTAAGGTCACAGCATTACTCATAGATCGGTCATACGAGCTCTGAGCTCTCTTCCGGGAGGGAAATAGCTGTCGTTCACGGGTCCAGCACGTGACCCAAAGACCAAGGTAGAAGAAGAGGGGAAGGAGGAGGCTGTACGGGGGGGGGGGGGGGTTACGTGCTACTTAAATGCAGACACACAAACATGGCTCGATGGTGCACTGGTACAGTTTTCGATCGCTAAATCAGCGATCAGAGTTCGAGCCCCGCCTAGGACTGAAAAAAAACACCATCGTTGCACTGCGACCCGGCACTCCACCCCTGATGGGCAAAGAGTTGTGTGTGCATATTGTGTGTAAGGTTACAGTGTTGCCCATAGATCGGGCCATATATGATGACTCATCCGGGAAGGTAATGGCTGTCTATCACGAGTCCAACAAGTGATCCACAACCGGGTGGAGAATGACACACAAATGTCTAGAAAAAGGGGGCAAATAAGGACTAAAAATAAAAGGACAAAGGATTACAAAGACGGAGCATGCCGACAGGAGACCTTTTGGTCCTTATCTATGCCGGATGCGAAAAAAGTCATAATAAATTAATAAATAAAAACTATAATAATGTAAATAACAAATAAAATACATAAATAAATGCATAGGTATAACTGCATAATATCAGTTTTCAATGCCGGCAGGCGATTTTATTCACCCTGGCAGCGACCTTACTGGTGAACAAGGTAGGAAATGGTCGTAGCCCACTCTAATTCAGTACATCGTCTTGCGCTCGCCATGATCAAATAAATAAAACATCTAGGACATTTTAAGCAAAGGTTCCCCACCCTCAGCTGATTAAAATTGTCTGGCGGTTGCCAAAACACATGGGAGCAATAAACTCCATCCTATGCACAGTCGCCCGAGGCTGTCACCTTTGCCCTCAGTGCTTGGCCCTCTCAGAGTATGCGGCGTTCAAGGTATGAGAGGAACATACCTACTTGGCATACAATAGATTTTTTGTTCAGGTTTTGTTTGTTAGGTATAAGAATACGCGTGCTAGTGCATACTCCCACGGGGGAGGTTACCCTGGTGGGAGGGGAGGGGGGGCATTATGGTCAATAGCCCCCCCTCCCCACCCTGAGGCTCTAGTAATAAACCATGCCCTTGGTTCAACTTCTCCGATGGCAGAGTACGAACCGCCATCACCTCGACCTTCGCCGCATATATTTATTCATTTGTTTATTATTATTGTTTGTATCACGTAGATCCAAAGACAAACTAACGGATGCCTATCGACATAATTCAACGTTGAAGTGGTCTCCACGGAACATGATGAACAGTACTACATAAACATCACACTTGTTTACGTCTTACAAGAGCCACAATCAACCTGGGCCTCTCAGTATCTCACACGTGGGGCCCACACAGAAAACTAGTGGTAGTCAGTCTTCAAGTGGTCTCTCCAAGTGGCCACGGAACAGCAAGGCATAAGTATGGAGGATACGTGAAGAAATACGTCTAGATCCTTTACGATAGATTTCTTCGACCTAAATAATCTTCACGCTGTTTAGATTTTAACCCTTCTGCGCTGTATTGCATTCGAGATGTTTCATATTTTAGCGAATATTACACGTTTTTGATTCAGGCAAATACCCAGAGCAACTATTCTAATCAATGTAACTAAATTTTATTCATGCAAGAGGTAGAAGATTCGGGGCAAGAACAGGTTACAGTATTCCGTTAACTTGAAACGCTGGATGACAGAAGCAGAGGTCAAACCGACTTATTTCTCTCTCTCCCCCCCCTCTCTCTCTCTATCTCTATCTCTATCTCTATCTCTCTCTCTCTCTCTCTCTCGTTTCTACTCTAACGGTTCCTGAATTAGACGAATGACTGTGCTTTCTATGAAACTGTATTTGGCTATTTATTCTTTGTCTTACAACAAACCGACCCTTCGTCATGGTGGCAATCAATTCATAACAAAACAAAGAGGCACTTGATAAATAAATAAACAAATGAATAAGTATATGCGGCGAAGGTCGAGGTGATGGCGGTTCGAACTCTGCCATCGGAGAAGTTGAACCAAGGGCATGGTTTATTAAATTCCACGCTACAAAGTCGTCTGTGAGGGGCATCGTTCTAGCCACCCGACAGAGGGGAGTTTGTGACGTTAAACCATATCATATATATATATATATATATATATATATATATATATATATATATATATATATATACATATATATACATAATATATATATATATATAAATATATATATATATATATATATATATAATATTGATAAATGTAATTTAGATAAATAAACCAAAATGTAATTACAAATTCATGGAATTGAATCTAAAAACTTCGAAATGCAGTATTAGCGCTATTGTCTCTGCAGGACCAGGCAGATGGTAAAAAAAAAAAAAAAACATAAAATACAATAAAATACATATTTCAGTGGCAAAACATAAATACACAAGACCTTGTTAGGGAGTTCGAAAACTCAAAACAAACACACACATCATAAACAAACAAATAAACAGCTATTCGTTGCCCCTCACTTCTGAACACCTCGCTGGTGACAGGTCATCCCTGTCCCCCGCCACTCTCCTCGAGTCAACAAAGGCAGTGCAGAAAGGCACAGTTTGAAGCGTTCTGAAGTCGTCTTCATGGCGGATGATTTCAGTTTGATCTAAGAGACTCTGTAAGGGTGGTTTCTTATCATGTTCTTGTGTATAATGCTGGAAAATTGAACCTTGATTTCTGTGGTATTGTGGACGGCGTCGCAACGTGGTGGAGGTCCTTCCAATGTAGCTGTTGTGGCCATCACAGTGGCCCTCCTGGCAAGTAAATTTATACACTACATTGGTGGTAGCCTCCCGTGAGGTAGAAGGTGCCGTACTATTCCGCATTATCAGTGATTTTGTTAGGTTAGTTTTACAGAAGATTCTAATGTCAATAGTGACATTCAGGTCAGATGGTGTGACTCCTCTCTTAATTATGCTCCTAATAGCATTGCATTCTTCTTTGTATTTATCGTGGAAATTGTTCTGGTGATATATAATATTTTTCTCCTTTGGTGGGGTAGATCCATCTTTTTCTTGATAACATCTGATAGAGGATGTTACAAAGAAAAAGATGGATCAGTATGTAAATACAACTCAGGTATACACCCACCCACGCGAGTGTTACGCGCAAATTACACTCCCCGATAGCAACACACATGTTCATCAAGCCACTCAAAAACTAAAAGCCAGTCCCTAAATCGGCTAACTCCGCTGGGACCAAATGCAAAACACATTCACACACAACTTTCCTCACTATTCTTCTAACCTCCAGTGAAGAAACAAGCCGCAGTCTACATCCTGAAGAAGCCCCAGATCGAAGCGAAAAACTCTGAACGTTAGTCAACAGTTTCCTCTGTTACTAGAAGATAATTAATTAATCAAGTCGGCATACAACAGCACTAAAAGTGAGCTATGCTACTCATAAAAGAGAAATGAATAATTTCATCCAGTCCCTCTCTACAAGTAACAAGATCTTTCAAGAGATCAAGGATTCCTACCTTAAGATCATCAAAGCATCCAGTGCAGTTGATTTTAATCAGAATAAATATATATATATAATATATATATATATATACATATATATATATATATATATATATATATATATACATTTTTCCGCCCTGGGCGGGACTCGACCACAGATTGCTGAATCAGCGGTCGAGAACGATACCACTGCACCGTCGAGCCAGTATGTATGAGTGTGCACGTGTCTGATTTTATTCTAACCTTCCTAACAGATTCAGGACTTCACCAAATTTTTTTCTTTGATTTATTTATTTTTTATTTTATTTTTTTTCGTAGTCCGGGCACGCCCAGCCCATCCCTCCCAGCCATGTTACATGGAAAGCTAGCTTATCCATTTACTTATTCGTTTATTTAGTTAGTTAATGTGTTTGTGTATTCAATGTTTTCACCGTATTTGATTATCGATTACAGACACAGAAAGAGAGATTATTTACCTGATTATATTTAAACCTGTTGCAATATACAGTACAGGAGCCTGGGAGGGCCGTAGCCAGGAATCAAATTTTAGCGCGGGGAGGTGGGATTAATCATGCTCTAGGGGGAGCTGCCTCCGTACTGTGCACACAGACACACACACACACACACACATATATATATATATATATATATATATATATATATATATATATATATATATATATATATAATGTATCACAAATTCACCAACTTAATTTTTTTCAGTTTTCCGTTGTAGTGTATTTATAATACTTTTGAGTACAAATCAATTTTGGGGGGCTAAGCCCCACAAACCCCCACCCCCACCATAGCTACGGCCGTGTCAGGAGCTATGTTTATGGGGTGCTGTTTCCGGTTATCAAAGTTTGATCTTTATGTATCTATGTGGATTTTTTTTTTCTAACGTCCTTCAAATATTCCCTTTCCTTCAGTTTCTTTCTATGTCCTCTTAATATTCTTTTGTCCCATATTACTAGATTTGCCTCAGTCGCCTCTCTCTCTCTTCTTTCTTCCTAACTTGTTTAGTTTTTCATTGTAGATCTGTCAGTTAATCTGTACATCATACTTCCAACCGTCCTTTTTTTTATTATAGTTTTCTTGTGTCTTCCTTTTTTGCGTAGAGACCAGCATACTGCTATATATTCCAACCTGAGTCGAATATGATCTTCAATAATTTTGTTTATGTTTTCATCAACACAGTAAGATCACACTCGTGTTTATCAACGGCTTGTACGTCTCCCTCGTTACCCTGTGTGTGTGTGTGTGTGTATTCACCTCGGATCTGCTGCAGCCTCTTTTCGAGACAGCCAGACACCACCCTACGGCAGTGAGCTCAGAGCTCATTATTAGCAGATCTCTGGGTAGGTCTGAGACCACTCACACTCCACACACCGGGAATGCAAGGTCACAACTCCTTGACTAACGTCCCGTACCTACTCGCTGCTAGGTGAACAGGGGCTACACGTGAAAGGAGACAAACCCAACTTGTCTCTGCCCGGCCGGGGAATCGAACCCCGGTTCTCCGGCTTGTGAGGCCAGTGCCTTACCAATCCGCCACCGTGTGTGTGTGTGTGTGTGTGTGTGTGTGTGTGTGTGTGTGTGTGTGTGTGTGTGTGTGTGTGTCTGTGTGTGTGTCTGTGTCTGTGTGTGTGTCTCTGTGTGTGTGTGTGTGTGTGTGTGTGTGTGTGTGTGTGTGTGTGTGTGTGTGTGTGTGTGTGCGCGCGCGTCATAAGGTGCGCAAAGATGGTGTGTGGAACAAGGAGGATGGGAAGAAATAGAAGGAAGGGTGGTGAGTGGTGGGATGAGGAAGCACAGAAGGATGTAAAAGAGAAGAAGCAGGCTTTCATAGATTGGCTACAAATTAGGACGAGGGAATCATTTGAGAGGTACAAATTAAAAAGAAGTAAAGCATAAGATAAAGGAGGCAATGAGGAGAGCAGATGTGAAATAGGGTAAGAGTATGACAGAAAATGTGTGTGTGTGTGTGTGTGTGTGTGTGTGTGTGTGTGTGTGTGTGTGTGTGTGTGTGTGTGTGTGTGTGTGTGTGTGTTCTTGTACTCGCTAGATGTGTGGTATGTTAGTGGTGGTGTGGCATTGGGTCAGAATTGATGAAGACCAGATTCCCTCGCTAAACCCTGATCCTCTCCACCTACTCAAGGTCCCTCTTACCCTCCTCCCGTCCCCCATCCCTCCTCTCCACCCTTCCCCTCCCCCTCCCTCCTCCCTCCCCGTCTACTCCACCCTCATGCACTCCTTTGTGCTGTGCCCGCGACATGACACCCCGGCTCTCCCGCACTTAGCGCGAAAATCAGGAACACTTAACCGTTGTCATCGACCTTACGGAGTCGTACGACTTTACTGCATCTACCTAAAAGGTGTCAGGGAGGAGATTAAGATATTCTTGTGACTACCAGAATAAAATATATATTTTCTCCATTAATTTACACATACGGAAGGATTCTCCTGTCGTCAAGCTATTTTATTAATTAAAAATTACACGTGTCTTTCTGCTGCATCTATCGCCCTAAAACGCTGCGTCTGCATTCGAGTGTGCGCTACAAAAAACGAGAATATTTATCGTTCCTATTTTCGGTCACTGTCAAATATCTGGTATTCAAACATACAGTAAACAAAGAAGCGCAAATATGTCCCTATTTTTCGCTCAATATAATGAAATATTACTCCGGTATTCAATCAAAAACGTGTACATTTCCTATACCATTTTTTTCGTTTCAACGTCTTGAAATGAGGAAATTCAAAATTCATTTTTTTTTCTGCCAACATTTGATCGAATGATTAGTGGGTACAGGAGCGATGGTGATGATCATGGTGATGATGATGATGATGATGATGGTGATGACGATAATGATGATGATAGTCTTGAGTTTCAACGGCTGAAAAATCGTATCCCCAAAGAAGCCGGCAACGGTCACGGGAAGAAACGTTGTGTTGTACGAATGTGTGACTGTTTCTATGATGCCGGAGAGGAGCTGTCGCCGGTTTTCAGCTCTCCTTGTGTCAAGAAGTGAAAGTGAAAGGGGAGGGAGGGTTAAGACGGGATGTAAAGACGAGCAGAGGGGAGACGATTCTACCCGACGTCCATAGCTCTCTTCTACCAATGACCTCCACTCTTTCAACCATTTCCTCCCTTGCCTGAAGCTCTCCCTCAACTTTCTTCCCCTCCACCCCCACCAACCTCCCAACCTCTCCACCTCCTCCTCCTCCTTCTCTTCTCCTCCTCCTCCTCCTCCTGACCCGCACCTCACCCTCACCCCAACACACAAAGCACCTCCCACCTCCCCCCGTGCCCTCCAGGGATTGCGCGGTTGAAGTCCCGCTTTGAGCGCACGCGCGAGCGCACACACACACACACACACACACACACACACAGTAATAGCTGTCGATCACGAGTCCAACACGTGATTCAAGACCGTGGCGAAACACACACAACGCAACGTTCACTACCAAAAATTGTTTGGGCTTCTTCACTTCCTGTTCCTATTTTGCATACATACATCTATATATATATATATATCTATATATATATATATATATATAGATAGAGATATATATATATACACACATAATCATGGAGGAACAAAAATTTGCCGACAGGTCTTGGTTCCGGTCCGGAGACCGAACGCCATCCCCCTGGGGTCGCCACACTCAGAGGCGAGGGTGTTGAAGACGAGCAGGGTGGAGATAACGCTCTCCGACGTATGTGTTGCGGGACAACCCCGTGCTATCTCGAAATTGCCTACAGACTCATTTGCGGATCACTTAATTGACTTGATTCTGGTTGGAGACACACGACGCACATACATGACGATCTTATTCAGCTGAGTTGGTCCGCTGTGCCTGAATTTATACACATTTCATTCTAAGTAATCTTATTTTCTTTCATCTTTCAACCTTATTTAACTTCATTTTTTTTCTATAAATGTCATTTATCTCTGATTTACTTTGCTCGATTTTACCTTATTTATTTCATTTTGTTTGATCTATTTTCGATTTACCTTCGCCGCGAATCGCTAGATGATTTCATTAGGTTGGGAGGCAGTCTTCCCCAGCCATCCCACACTTTGAGGTGTCTTGGTGTGAACCGACCCAAAGAGGAGTTGTGACGGGAATTCTTAAGAGAATTTCGTCGCTGGTGATATCCAGGAGGAGGAGGTGGTGGCGGTGGGAGACCACAAGAGGTAAAAGGAGGAAGAGGAGGAGGCAGAGAGTAAAACGAAGAGAAGGATGAAACGGAGGAGGAGGAGGAGGAGGAAGGGGCAAAGGCAGAGAAGGCGAAAGGAAGTGACGAGGTATGAGATGGAGGAGGAGGAGGAGGAGACAAAAAAACAAAGGCAGGTAAGAAGACGAAGAACAGGAGGAGGAGGAGGATGATGATGAAAAGAAAGTCAGTGACGAGTAAGAAGAAGAAGAGGATGGAAGGGGAGAAGAAGACGACAAGGCATCCTAATCCCAACGAAATCCCTCCTTATTAATCCCAACAAAATCCCTCATTATTAATCCCAACGAAATCCCTCCTTATTCTTAATCTAATCCCATTTCCTCCCCATCCTCCATACCGCTTCTTTCATTTCCCCTCTCCTTACCACCCCCCTCCCTCTCTCCCTCCCTCTCTCTCTCTCTCTCTCTCTCTCTCTCTCTCTCTCTCTCTCTCTCTCTCTCTCTCTCTCTCTCTCTCTCTCTCTCTCTCTCTCTCTCTCCTGGTATGGGATACATCATCTCGTCAGAGTTCTTTGAGGGGGAGTGGCCGTGACCGGTTACCTGGAGGCAGCGGGTCTCCCGAAAGTTAAGTCCATGGAGAGGGGGGGGGGCCAACGAATGGACTGATTGGTTGATTGATTGTCTTGCTCGTCCCTCCTTTCGCGTGAAATCCTCCCATCATCCTCCCCTCCGACATCGAATCGTAAACTTTACTTCAACGAACTGGTCCAATCCTCCTCCTCCTCTTCCTCCTCCTCCTCTTCACCTCTGTAACACGTGACCTCTCCACCTCCTCGCCCCTCCCTCCCTCCCTCCCTCCCTCTGCCACTAGTAACCGACCTATTTGCACTCTTCTGGGCTTTGTTCAGATTTGGCCCACGACACTGTACTGAATGTGTTAAACACCAACACCATCAACTCCACATTTCCTTCACTTGAATTACAACCACCGCTACTATTAAACTGACCATCCTACTACTACTACGGCTGCTACTGTCCCCTTCCTTCTTCTTCCCCTACTCCTACTACTATTACTACTGCTACTACTACTACTACTGCTACTACTACTACTACCAACAGACTACCATTGCACCCAGGCAGGTCATCCAGCAGCTCTTCCAATCTTCCTATTGCCTGCGGCCCAACCAGTCGACTATACATCTCTTCTTCCATTGTTCTATCCAAATTCTTGTACAAAGTCTTCTATCTCCACCCCAAACCAACCTATTCTTCTTAGATTACTCCCTTCAATGATCAACTCCCCCCCCACACAAATCCCAGCCTCAGCATCCCCCCCATCCTACCTTTCCCCCTGTTTCAGTGTCTCGTAAGCCCCCCCTCACCCCCCCTCCGCGCTTACTCATAGACGTTGGCTAGACTGCCACGCCAAATATCCTATCTCTCCTCCGACGGTGAAAAAAGGCTACTCCTCAAAAGTGGAATAAAACAAATATAACACACTGAATACATCCCGAACAGTAAGATTCTGATGCATAGAGACGGTTTGTCATATATAACAGATACTGAAAAGATATTTTCACTCAAAACATCCAGATTTCAAAACAAGCACATTCTAGTCTAAGATCAATATTTTCTAATGCTGTCAAGTGGTCGGTTTGTATTTCATTGAATTGCATATTTCCGTAACTGTTCTCATTCAATCCCATACAATTAATGCGTGAATTACACGATTGTTTCTCGACTGGCTGGCGCCATCTTTCTTCTGAAACAAATATCCCGCCAAATTCAAAATGGAAAGACTCGACGTGACTACATAATGAATGATCAAATCTCCCTTCCGATCCAGGGGCTCGACCACGTGTTTTAAGGCCAGTCCACGTGAGGGGAGAGCTGGGCGGCTGGGCTGAGTGACCAGTAGGAACCCTTAGGGCCTAAGGCAGCAAGTTGGACTGGGAAGCTGGTGGCTAAGATGCAGGGAATGGGGAAGGCAAGGGTCTAACAAAATTTCTTAACCATTCCCTGTTCGTCCTCACGATGTTTTCAGTTTCTCTTTATATCCTAATTTAAAACGCACCCCAAAAACCATATTTCCCATTATCTCGCCTTTTTCTGTTTTATTTCCATTGTTTAATCAACGTCTTTATGGCCTCAACATATACCGTTCCATCAAACATTTATAAGATTTCGGCTATGTTTCCTTCAACCCATCACTTGAAGTTTACCCTTTCTAAATAAATTCCACAATAAGTACATTTAACGATTACCCTAGATATATCATGACATCATTTCTATCTCCAGTCTCCCTCCCCCCAACATCATCCTTCAAGTCCAGCGAAGCGACATGACGTCATTCTTCCCTTCTGAAGTGATCGTGTGACCCTTCTCGGATTCTCTTCAGACTCCCCCTCTCAACCACCCACTCCCTCCTTCCCGCCTTTATGCGGCCTCTCAACGGCCATACATCGACCAAGTCACTCTGGCATTTCCTGGGGTCGCCTTTTAATTCCAGAACAACTCTCCACCATCCTATCCGACTACCCGCCATTGCAACCAGCCCCTGCCGAGTCTGTTGCCTTCTGGCACACAATTCCAGCCAATCGACCACTTTCCCCTCCCTCCCACCACCGCTACATGCGCTTCATTCAGATGTACATCCGCTATTTTCGTTTTTGTTGTCGTCAATTTCAACTCAACCGTAGACAGTAATCCGCAGGCGCACTCCTCCCAACATTCCACATGATTCTTGCAATGCGTAGACAACTTCAAAAGCATGCACAGATGTCTTATAAAACATACTTTTCCCACGCAAACCTTTCTATGAAACTAAAAACGTTGCTGGTGGCGTGTTTCTTTTGTTACAATATTATATCCAGATACTTTGTTTTATTCTGGATCCACTTGGCTACTGTCTTCAATCACTACTGCTATACATTCATTATGCATTTTATTCTGACAGTCATTAGACGATACTGGTTGAGGGAAACCACATACTCAAAGGTAACAGCAACGGGTTTGTGAGACAAGAATGGTTTAAGTTGTAAAAGACATGGAAATAGTGATACTGTTTGCTCTTTTTTATAATAATGTGAAAATAAAATTACAAAATCGTTCATAACTGTAACGCTTCAGTATACGTATAAATACGTAAATAAATTTATCTCATTATCGGTCGAGTTCACGGTTATAATTAGTTTTCAATCAAATCCTATTCACTATTTTACATCATGTCGACGTGAGGCCTTTCAGTCCATAAATGGTCGCATGCAAAAAAAATATATATGTATATATAAAAGTTAAACCCACTCTCGGAGAAAGATAAGCTGAGATACAGAGTAAACCGTATATTTCGACCACTGACTGTGGTCCTCTTCAGCAGTTACAATTATAGGGTATATAGACAAGGGGTTATATACAGAGGAGGAAGTAACATTGGGGAACTCAGTAAACCTCAGGTCACTTGCCCCGAGTGAGGTCGGACGTTACGTCCTGTAGAGATGAACTTGTCAACTGCCATACTAGTTATGACATCAGGTCACCTATGCCATAACTAGTATGGCAGTTGACAAGTTCATCTCTACAGGACGTAACGTCCGACCTCACTCGGGGCAAGTGACCTGAGGCTTACTGAGTTCCCCAATGTTACTTCCTCCTCTGTATATAACCCCTTGTCTATGTACCCTATAATTGTAACTGCTGAAGAGGACCACAGTCAGTGGTCGAAATATACGGTTTACTCTGTATCTCAGCTTATCTTTCTCCGAGAGTGGGTTTAAGTTTTATTTTATTCGTGTGTTACGACACCTACGTTACTTGATATGTGTGTGTATATATATATATATATATATATTTAAACATATAGATATATATATATATATATATATATATATATATATATATATGTGTGTGTGTGTGTGTGTGTGTGTGTGTGTGTGTGTGTGTGTGTGTGAGTGTGTATGTATATATATTTATGTATATATATATATATATATATATATAATATATATATATAATATATATATATACAGTATATAATCACAAAAAATTGGCAAACAAATCAACTAGCAGTACTGCATAAGCGCTGATCTAAACATACATTGTAGTAAACGTAAAATCTGGTGTCAAACAAATTCTAATTATCATGTACAGCAGAATCATTCAAACCGCATATTATTTTCCTTTTATCGCATACGAAAGAATAGAATTTAGTAGAGTGAAAAAATAGCAGTTGGTGGATCAATGAACTTACTTCCAGAATAGTTTAGTTCCACTAGTTCGGGAGTCGAAGGTAACATCAACACATACTGAATCATAAGTCTGCTGACATACGACGACTCATTTATACTATGAGCCATGGTCATTAGAAGTATACTTAATGTTGGACATTATTGTTCCAGTCCTTCCATTAAAATATGTATTTCTATGAACGTATGTATTTTTAATTGACAAGATCTTGTCATGTCATGTCGGTTCACGTGATGCGAGCGGCTTTTGCTAAATTTTTAAAATTAATTATAACATTGCGGCTATATTCATGCATTTGCCGTTTATGTATTTTGGCATGGAATGGATAAACCTTCGAAATGTTAACAAAGTTCGAATAATGGAAATCTAAATGAACAGTTCATATGAACTAGTCAGTTACTTTTGTTGTAGAAGTGAAGAAATGGTTTCTCTGCCAAGTGTGCGAAGGACAACACTGTAGTTAAGACATTCACCCAACTGAACGTTAGAAAAAATATCTACAATCTATAATCCTCAACTCCAGTAAGTTTATTCCATTTAATGACTACAAGAATGTGAATGTTTCAAGCTTCTTGTAGCGTAAATCTGTTCTGGAAGCCAATTTCGTCTCCAAGTATTCGGTGTGAACAATAATGTTTTGATGTATTCACATTAAAATTTCGAGGTCTATCGTATACACCATTTCATTTTCCATTTATCTTCTGAGTGACTTAACTAATTATTTTTTAATCTAATTATATATTTGTTTCATTTATTATATTTATTATTTTTAAGAGGGGACAACATTATGTGAGGCGGGCAAAGGCAAACCTTTGTTATTGTATGCATGCGCACACATAAACAAGCAAGCTTGCTCGAGGATTTCATACTATGCAATTCCATAATTCTATCATCAAAAAACAAATACATCAATAAACGCAATTTCTTTTCCAGATGTGGAATAAGCCAACTGTGCCAGAATGGTAATAATGACCCAAATAGGCCTGTTGATATTACTCATCACTACAACACATGCACAGGTACAGCAATGAACTGTTTTAGGACATCAGACGTTTAAGAAAATGTATATAAAAAAAATTAAAACTTTACTTTGGAGCTCCTAAATTTATCTATTGGTGAATAAGTCTTTTTATTTTTTCATTCCTTTGGAAACCTTTTAAGTAGTTTCCAAATATCACACCAACTTTTCAGTGAAATTACGTTTGGCAAACATCACTTAATGTGCTCTGTCTTTCATTCTTTCCATTGGAAAGACCTGGAACTCCCCATTGCATATCCATGATATTTTCCCATGTGTTTATGACCAGGGCTTAGGAACATTTATAATATTTATTCATTTATTTATTTTATTTTTTAACTTTACTGAACAATTCTCTTTGTGCAATTTTCCATTTCTTGAAATATACATACATACATACATATACCAAGGCTTTTTCCCCCTAACAAGGGAGGTAGCTAAAAAGAAAAAGGCATAAAATCATTCCCACCCATTCCATCTCTGAATACACTCCACACCCCTCCACCCTCCCTCTTATCTTAGCACCTCCTGGATGACGGGTCATCCCTGCACCTTGTCCACTGCCCTGGGTCAGAAGCAGTGTCGCAAGACACAGCACATCCACAGCAAGGCCGCTTCATTAAATCGGCGACACCCCTCTCCGTCCCCACATGCATAAAACGAGAAGACGGGGAGAAATCCCTTCGGGCTGCGTCAAATTTTGCTCACACGTACTACATCACCCCGCCCATTCCACCTCATGCATCACAACATCATCCATATACAACCTTCTTGAAATATACTTCTTGAAATATTTGAAATATATATTTCTTGAAATATATATTAAATATATATAATATATTAATATATATTTCTTGAAATATACAGATGAAAAAGGGGGGTATCTATAAAAGTCCAAACCAAATATTAAGAAACATTTTTCTATATAGTTACATTGACTAAAGAAGACTAACTCCATTAAAAAATCATTTGTAAATTCAAATCTAAGTTTGACTGAAAACAGAGTAGATAATTTCCAGTAAGTTACAATTAGATCTTCCCAACTCATCCACCTCATTACATCAAAGAAACACAACCAACTGAACACAACAAAAAGAAAAATGGACACCAGCATTCACACCCAGATCACAGAATAAGCACTCCTTCTCCATCCAAACCCTCCAGACATTAACCCAGCAGAAGAAACTCCAAAGACAAATGAGAACCACAATAGCATGACTACATTCAGCACTTAGACTACCAACACAGAAAAGTCTTGACTTCAGAGTTAACTACAAGTACTGCTTCCCAGAGATATGAATCTACTCCACATCAATTTTTATTCTTCAGACTGATGTTCAGGATGAAAACATCAACCCTCCCGCTATAACATCTAAGATCACCAGCACCACTGAGAAACCACCACCACCACTGTCACTTTCGCGGCACTATAGTTTGGAGCGCAGTGTTGATATTGTAGTTCATCTGAGAGAATTTTCAGCAAAAAAGGTACGAAGTTATTCTTTACAAATGTCGCAAGAACTATGGTTATAAGGTATATTCATAAAACTGTAAATGTATCAGTCAATATAAAGATGATCTCAATCATCTTTCTCATCACATTCTCCCTAAGATTATCATGTCAAGTTTATATGGAAGGTTTATCCTTCTCTACAGGTCTCATTAACAGTGCAAAAAGCAGATGACATTGGAGCTGGGGAGGTGGTTGTACTTGACCTGCTACAAAACAATGAAAAAGGACACCACAGCAGCACCATTCACACTGTAAGTAAATACCCATAATTCAGGGCACCATTTTGAAACTGCCACTAGTATTAGCTAATATATTTCTAAACATAAAGTAATATGACAATTGTTGCCTTGCTCTTTATAGATCAAACTCTCTTGTATATATATATATATGTATATATATATATATATATATATATATATATATATATATATATATATATATATATATATATATATATATATATATATATATAATTAGAAAAGTGACTTGTTGATTTCAGCACACTAGCTCTCAACTAATTTGTACATACTAATCCTCAAGTGCTAATTTGATGCATCTCATAAAATGTCCAGTTCCTCATCATTCCAATTTACAATATCAAAACGGTAATTAACATAAAAATTTGCACATCATAGTATGTCTAGTTCTTCATCATATGCTATCTTTTCTTTATATTTTGAGCATTGTGTATTTCTCTCAGCTCTAATAAAGTAATTTCATCAAGTTACCTGAAAAAATTAGTTACTTTCTGCCTGTCACAGCATGAAGGTGATCCAGTGGAACATATATCACTGACAACTGGTATTTCTTTTTCCCATAATGATGCAGGTGGGTGAATTGGAACCACAAACGAAGTACCTTGTTTGCCCAACTGCAGAGGGAGATGATGGTGTACTAGAGGGTCCTTGTATAACCATTGCCACCATGCCCACATTGAATTCATGGCAAGGTGAGTGATGAGACTGTAATAGTCTTTTAACAAACTACGCTTCTATTAGCATGTGCTGTGCAACACAACATTCCTATAAGAACTCCTGCCTGATGAAGGATAGCTGTGTTCATATTGAACATCTGTCACCTCACAGGGCAAAAATACTAACTACTGTGGATTCAACATGTTCACCACACTTTGGATTATCATTCTCATGTGGAGTGCAACTGGAAGGCAAATTGTATTCAAGGATAGCACAATTGTTGCATGGACTGCTTGCACATAATGGAAGAGTTTTGATATTCCCATATTATGCAACAGAAAGACCTGAACTCTTCCCTACAATTCTTTTGATCCCTTCGGAGTTCAGGTCCACAGGCACAATCAAAGGAATGCAACAACAAAACCACATCAGAAGCATACTACTCAAACATCAACAACCTACCACCTGCCCCATGCAACACATCTACACAAAAACACATACACACTCAGTTCACAAAACAAGCACTCCAAACCTAACTACCAAATTCCTCTGGTCATCAACCCTAGAGAGTAATCCCTCCCATGACAAGTGTGAATCACACTAATATGATTGTGTTCAAAACACCATTAGCTTTGAAATAGTTCCAACACAGAATAGGCCTTGCTACATGAACAAATTACCCTAGATGCAATCATCAAACAGAAGATAATGACAACCTCATCCTTCATTGTCCCACCTTACCAAGACAACAACACAATATCTTTTTCTTGAGCAACTTGTGAAATTGTGGTTACCTGGGTACTGCAGGTCTCTTGCAAGAAATTTGAGGTAGCACACTGACTGACTGGTAGTACAGTCTGCTGGGTAGGGTTTGTTATCTATCTCTGCTATTATCAGTTTCATATTTCAAATTGGTAAAACCCTGACCATCACTGTAACTTAAAGCCCCACCCTGATCATTACATCTCTACAAGTTATTACATAGATATACCAATGGCTTTTTCCCCCTTACAAGGGAGGTAGTCAAAGGCATAAATGCACTTCCACCTATTTCATCCCCAGATACTCCATTCCCATTCATCACCCCTCCCTCCCTCTCTTCTTAGCTCCTGGATGACAGGTCATCCCTACATCTTGCCCACTGCCCTGGGTCAGAAGCAATATACCAAGACACAGCACATCCATAGCATGGCTGCTTCATTTAATCAGTGACCCCCCCTCTCCCTCCCGTCATGCAGAAAAGAGAAAACAGGGAGAAATCCTTTTGAGCTGCATCAAAATATCATTCACACATACTCCCTGCTTAGTTCCACTTTACAAGGGAAAGGGGGACGTGTGTGAGTGTAGTAGTTTCAGAGGGATTAGCTTGTTAAGTGTAGTTGGGAAGGCTTATGAGGGTCTTGATTGAGAGGATCAGGAGAGGAACAGAGGGAGTAATTGGTGAGGAACAGTGTGGGTTTAGGACAGGTAGGGGTTGTGTAGATCAGATTTTTGTGGTAAGACAGATATGTGAGAAAGCTATAGCAAAGGGGAAGGATGTTATTTTGGCTTTTATGAGTCTGGAAAAGGCTTATGATGGGGTAGACAGGAAGGCACTGTGGGAGCTATTGCAGATATATGGGATAGGCAGAAAGCTTTTAAGAGCTGTCAAGAGTTTTTACAAGAGTAGTAGAACTAGTGTTAGAATTAGAAATGGAGAGAGTGAGTGGTTTGAGATAAAGGTGTGAGAGGTAAATGCAAGTGGAGAAAAGTGGGAGATAAGACAGTTGATGTTTGCTGATGATACCGCGCTTGTAGCAGGATCAGAGGGATTGAGGAAGTTAGTGACAATCTGGGAAGGTGTACAAAAGAAGAAAGTTGAAGTAAGATGATGAGATGTACAAGGGGAGAGAGTGACAGCAGGCTGGAAGTGAGTATTAAGGGAGAGAACCTGGAGGAAGTGGATAGTTTTAGATACTTGGGTGCGAATGTGGCAGGAAAGGGAGGAGTGGGGGTGGAAGTAGAATGTAGACCAAGAGAAGCGAGTAAATGCCTTGGTGGATTAAAAAGTGTAAATAGAAATAGACATTTGGGAATGGATGCTAAGAGGAGATTTATGAAGGAGTGATTGTACCAACAGCACCATATAGGGCAGAAACATGGAACATAGGAGAGGAAAAGAGAAGGAGTTTGAATGTGCTTGAGATGAGGTATCTGAGAAGTATGATAGGGGTTACTAGGCTGGATAGAATGAGAAATGAGGAGGTGAGGAGGAGAACAGGGGTGGAAAGGGAGTTGGAAGATAGGGTTGATGAAAGAGTATTGGGATGGTTTGGACACATGGAAAGAATGAGTGAAGAAACATTAGTAAAATAGGTGCAGAAGGCAGAGGTGGAAGGAGTGAACATTAAGGGGGCAACCAAGGATGAGATGGATGGGTGGGATAAAAGGGGCTTTGGAAAAGAGGGGAATGTCTGTTGAGGAAGGACAGGAGAGAACAGAAGACAGGGGTGAATGGAGATTGGTTGTGGATGGAGGATGCTGTGATGCATGAAAGGGAGTGGGTAGGGGATGTGGGGTGAGGGAGTATGTGTGAAAAATAATTTGACACAGCCTTTAGTGATTTCTCCCTGTCTTCTCATTTTCTGCATGAGGGGACAAAGAGGGGGGGTTCACCAATTTAATGGAGTGGCCTTGCTGTGGATGTGTTGTCTTGCAACACTGTTTGACCCAGGGCAGTGGGTGAGATGCAGGGATGACATGTCATCCAGGAGGAGCCAAGATAAGAGGGAGGGAAGAGGGTGGAGGGGAGTGGAGTATGTGGGGATGGAATGGGTGTGAGTAGACTTTATGCCTTTGTTTTTTGGCTATCTCCCTTGTAAGAGGGAAAAAGCCTTTGGTATATGTATGTGTTACTAAAAATATATATAAATATATATATATTTTTTCTTTCTTTTTTCTTTTCTTTACAGGTACCATAGATGCAGTAGTAAGCATGGCAGTTGTTGCATTAATATTGGGTATAGTGATGGCACTGTATCCACGAATCAGCACCGTAGTCAGTCAGTGTTGGGAATCGGAGGAAGATCGGTAAGTTTGCACTTCATGAAATTAAATACACCTATCCCTTGATTTAATGAACAAAAAGGAGAAACACTGGTCCAATGAATATAATAAATTCAACATATTTACCATCATTTAATATCAGACTTACCAAGAATTGTGAAGATGGGTTCTTGATATGCCATGATTGTATAGTGGACGGTTTTAGAATATTTACAAAGTCTGCTGCCTCCAAAATCAGTTAAATGGGGATCTTTAAACCAAGGAATAAGTGTACCTTGCCTATATATTTCATTTCCCTAAACACTTGCTAAAAGACTAGACAGCTAAGGATAAATTTAAAATGTAGTTTTTTAACATATGTAATTCAGAATATGAATTTTCTGTATTTCCTTCATCTTTCATAATGGGGATCTTGTAAACCAAGGACTAAGTGTACCTTGGTTATATATTTCATTTCCCTGCACATTTGCTACAAGACTAGAGAGCTAAGGATAAATTTAAAATGTAGTTTTTTAACATATGTAATTCAGAATATGAATTTTCTGTATTTCCTTCATCTTGCATAATGGGGATCTTGTAAACCAAGGACTAAGTGTACCTTGCCTATATATTTCATTTCCCTGCACACTTGCTACAAGACTAGAGAGCTAAGGGTAAATTTAAAATGTAGTTTTTTAACATATGTAATTCAGAATATGAATTTTCTGTATTTCTTTCATCTTGCATATTTGTATTTCATTAATTTTATATAGAGAACTGTTACCACCACCTTTTTTCTTTCTCATCAGGGAAAATAATGAAAATACGAGAGAGGATCCACAGCTCAACAAAGTGCTCAGCCAAAGTGAAAACAACTCTCAAATACACACCATCGCACAAGAAAATTATCCTGCTGCTCCACCCAGATACTACAACAACACCATGTCCTCTTAACCCTTTGACCACAAGGAACTTCCCTCAGTGGAATAAAACTACCCTGTAGCATTGAAATCTTACAGCCACTGCAGTAGTATAGTCAGTTGCAACAGGCCGTTTGACCACCTAAGCAATATCAACTGGCAGTGACTGTAATAAAATACCATAGCCCATAACAAAATCACACTCACCAGTCCTAATGCTGTTTATTTATAACATCACCTTCCAGTTCATGTATATGCTGAAATACATTTTGCATATAATACAGTCTTCTATCTTAATATCCTCAAGAACTTATGAAAGGAAACCTCTCATTTGTTAGTTCAGACACCTCATCTCAAACACATTCAAACTCCTTCTCTCTTCCTCTCTTATGTTCCATGTTTCTGCGCCATATGATGCTGTCAGCACAACCACTCCTTCACACAATCTCCTCTTAGCATCCATTCCCACATGTCTATTTGCTCATTTCTCACAATCTACATTTTACCTCCACCTCCACTCCTCCCTTTCCTACCACATTCATTTCCTCCAGTCTCTCTCCCTTAATACTCCCAGTCTGCTGCCACTTTCACCCCTTGTACATCTCATCACCTTACTTTCATCCACATTTATCTTCAGCTTCCTCCTTTTGCATACTCTCCCAAACTCCATCACTAACTTCCTCAATCCCTCCTCTGATCCTGCTACAAGTGCAGTGTTGTCCGCAAACAACAGCTGGCTTATCTCCCACTTTTCTCCATTTTCTTTAACCATCTCCAATCCAAGATCCACCACCCTTGCATTTACCTCTCACACCACCCCATCCATGTATAAATTGAACAGCCAGGGTGACATAACACATCCCTGATGAAGTCTCACCTTTACCTCAAACCACTCACTCTCTCCATTTCTAATCCTGACACAAGCTCTACTACTCTCCTAAAAACTCTTGACATCTCCTAACAGCTTTCCTCCTATCCCATATATCTGCAATACCCCCCACAGTGCCTTCCTGTCTACCCTATCATAAGCCATTTCCAAATCCATAAAAGCCCCAAAAAAAACATCCTAACCTTTTCCTATAGCTTTCTCACATATCTGTCTTACCACAAAGATCTGATCTACGCAACCCCTACCTGTCCTAAAACCACACTGTTCCTCACCAATTACTCCCTCTGTTCCTCTCCTGATCCTCTCAATCAAGACCCTCCTGTAAGCCTTCCCAACTACACTTAACAAGCTAATCCCTCTGAAACTACTACACTCACACTTGTCCCCCTTTCCCTTGTAAAGTGGAACTATGCAGGCACTCCTCCAGTCCTCCAGCACTCTACCCTCTCTTAAACAAACATTAAATAACCTCACCAGCCAGTCCACCATCATTGTACCTCCTTTTTTCAGACATCCTGCATGGCACCCATCCAGACCAGGTGCCTTACCTGCTCTCATCATCTTAACAACTGCCTTCACTTCATCCTTCCTTATTTTCCTCACTCATCACAGTCATTTTCTTAGTACTTCCCACTGCAACTACCTTTCCCTCCCTATCTTCCTTCACATTTAGCAACTCCCTAAAATACTCTACCCATCTTCCTCTTACCACCTTCTCTTCTATTATTATCTCTTCATCTGCACCTTTTACCCTCTCTTCTCTACTTAATTCACCTCCTCTTCCTCTCTTAGTTTCTTTCCAAAACATCTTTTTATTACTTTCAAAATTTTCTGTCATACTCTTACACCATTTCACATCAAAGGATTATAAAGGCGGAGCATGCCAACAGGAGACCTTTTTGTTCATAGGTCAGATACAAAAAAATATATATATATAAAAAAAAAAAATAATAATAATAAAAATAATAATAAATGAATAAATAAAAACTATAATAATGTAAATAACAAATAAAATACATAAATAAATGCATAGGCATAGTTAAATAATAAACAGGTAAATAGTAAATAATAATAAATTGACATATAACTAATAATAAATGAGAATCAAGCAGACAAATGATAACAAAACAAAAACAAATAATATAAAATAAATGATAATCATTACAGCATCTTGCTTAGGTGTTTATCTAAATGATTCTTAAAGCTTCGAACTGAGCTACAATGCACTGCCTCTGCAGGAAGTTTAATCCATTCATTAACTACACAGTTGGCAAAGTTGTTTCTACCCACTTCCAAATTGAATCTATTTCCGGACAGTTTGAGACCATTGTTTCTTGTCTGATTCTCATTCAGTATGAAAATTTTATCACTTTTGATATTGTCAATTTCCTTTAGAATTTTAAAGACCTGTATCAAGTTACCCCATCCATCCATCTCATCCTCAGTCACTCCATCCACCTCTGCTTTCCACACCTCTTTTGCTAATCTTTCTTCATTCGTTCTTTCCATGTGTCCAAACCATCCCAATACTCTTTCATCAGCCCTATCTGCCATCACCTTTTCCACCCCTGCTCTCCTCCTCACCTCCTCATTTCTCACTCTATCCAACCTTGTAACCCCTATCATACTTCTTAGACACTTCATCTCAAACACGTTTAAACTTCTCCTTTCTGTGATGTGATTTGGTTTAATGTCACAAATTCCCCCTATCAGGAGGCTACAACGATGCCCCTTACAGTGGACATTGTAGTGTGAAATTTAATGAGCCACGCACTTAGTTCAACTCGCCCCAAGCAGGATTCAAATCATTATCATCTCAACCTCCGCTACAAGTAACGACACTAACCCACCCAATCAGAGAGCATCTTCTCCTTTTTGCTGCTCTCAGACTCCAAGTCTCTGCCTTATATAGTGTCAAAGGCACAACCATTCCTTCATATAATCTTCTCTTTGCATCTATTCCCAAATGCCTATTCCCTCATGACGCTTTTTAATCCCATACAAAATACATACATATACCAAAGGCTTTTTCCCCCTTACATAGGAGGGAGTCAAAAAACAAAGGCATAAAATCCACTCCCACCCATTCCATCCCCACATACTCCACTCCCATTCACCCTACTCCCTCCCTCTTATCTTGGCTCCTCTTGGATGATGGGTTATCCCTGTATTTTGTCCACTGCCCTGAGTCAGAAGCAGTGTTGCAAGACACAGCAAGGGCACTTCATTAAATCAGTGACCTCCTCTCTATCCCCTCCTGCAGAATAGGAGAAGACAAGGAGAAATCCCTTCGGGTGCATCAATTTATATCTTACACATATTCCCTCACCTCCATCCCCCACCCACTCCACCTCATGCATCACAGCATCATCCATACACAACCATTCTCCATTCACCCCAAAGAAATAAAATAAAAATAATAATAATGAAAAAAATTAATTTAAGCATTATACATGAGAAATCACAGTACTCACTCAAGAATGGCCACATCAATGGGATTCCTGCCCTTTTGGTCCAAAACTATACGAGCATCACAACCATTAAGGAACCAGTAAATAATATTTTCAAAACTTGGTCCATCCAATAAGTGCCAAGAATACTCACGAGCTTCTGCTAGTAGGGTTTCTAATTTTTCAGACTGTGGGAAAGTCAAGACATTGTACATCATTAGAAATTCAACACAGTTACATTGTACAAACTCATAAAACCCTACTATTCAACACCAATTACTGAAATAATCTAAAACACTGAGTACACACTGGTATGTATAACTAGCAACAATCAAAACAAAATTTAATTCATCATTAATCTTACCAAAACTTACATACATATACCAAAGGTTTTTTTCCCCTACACGGGGGGTAGCCAAAACTTAATCCGTAGAATTGCCAAACCTTACTTGGACCAATAATGGGTCCTGCACAAGGTAGTCTTGCTAGGACATCAGAGTCATCTCCCTGCCGCTCATCTTCAAACCCAATCTACTTCCTCATTTCCATTTGAAGGTGCAACCCCAAGAGGCTGACATTCAAGTCCTAGGATTGGGCCTAAAATTTCTCTTTATCAACTCCTGTCGGCATGCTCCGCCTTTGTAATCCTTTGTAATTTCCTTCTCCTTCCAGGTATCCACCACACAGAGTGGTGGAGACCGAGAATAAATTAGATAAGGCAACAGTGTGTGCAAACACTATTTAAGAATTGAAGAACAAACTTGATGCTGAAAGATACAAAGACGGGTCACCACGAGCATAGCTCCCTTCCTGTATAATACAACTGGGTAAATACACAGGGAGAGCTAACATCTGGCAACTGTTCCTCTTCCCTTACAACTTTCAGCCGGTGACATGGAAACAGTTCCTATCAATCTATATAACTAAAAGGTTTCTTCTCCCATTAAGGGAGGTACCCAGTCAAGACACACCCATCCAACTCCCATCCATCACCCATTTGTTTCCCTTTTATTCTAACTCCTCATAGACGAGGGGCCATCGCTGTCCCCTGCCCACTGCCGGTGTCGGAAGCAATGCAGCAAAACAGAGCACATCTACAGCAAAGCCTGCCTCAGCTGGTTTACCCCTACCACCTCATTTACACTGCAACCCTCCTTCCTCTCTCCTTCATGCAAAGATAGAGACTCTATGTACCTATATACCAAAGACTTTGTCCCCCTTCTAAGGGAGGTAGCCAAGATGATGAGAAATCCCTTCGGACAACATCAATTTACTGTCCATTCACAACCATCCTTTATCCTTTACTCATATCACTCTTGCCTTCTCCTTTCCTTACACAACAGACATTCCCCTTTTACTTAACCACTTCAGTACAAGTCAAATTTTTGCACGCAGCATTGGATGCCATTTGTACAATGCATCACATTACTCGCATTATGAAATATAAAGTCACTGCTGTATTACTCATTCTCTTTTATGCCGAGTAATAATAAACACAGAAAACATTACCACACTAGTTCACAGAATCCAGGGGTAACTCATGTACAACTACAAAAAATGTATATATTCAAGATGCCGATGCTAGCATCCTTGTGTACCCACCCGTGCCTCATGACGCCTACATAGGCGTCATCATACCAAAGTGGTTAAGGTCCCTTTCACTACATCCATCCATTATGATATTTCCAATGCATGTCGTAAAAGACGGGGTGAATGGAGAATGGTTGTATATGGATGATGTTGTGATGCATGATGTGGAATGGGTGGGGGGATGGGGGGTGAAGTAGTATGTGTGAGAAAAGTTTGACACAGCCCGAAGGGGACGGAGAGGGGGGGTCGCCAATTTAATGAAGCAGCCTTGCTGTGGATGTGCTGTGCCTTGCAACACTGCTTCTGACCCAGGGCAGTGGACAAGATGCAGGCATGACCCGTCATCCAGGAGGTGCCAAGATAAGAGGGAGGGTGGAGGATGGAGGATGGAGGGTGGAGGGGAGTGGAGTGTATTTGGGATGGAATGGGTGGGAATGATTTTTATGCCTTTTTCTTTTTGGCTACCTCCCTTGTAAGGAGGAAAAAGCCTTTGGTATATGTATGTATGTATGTATGTATGTATGTATGTATGTATGTCGTAAAAGACAGCTAAGTGGGACAGAGTGATGGAACTAGATATCCTGCTGTCTATACTGTATGTCCATCCTCTGGGAAATGGTTCCATTTCACACTAATACAATGCAGAGTTCAGTCCAAGATTTCTTCCAAGAGAGATATATGAGAAGGCCTAAGAAAAACTCCCAGTTGCTGTGGGGCAGCGGAAACTGAGTTTCCATCCAAAGAAGCTCAAGGCAACAACTGACTGATCGATACTTAAAAACCTTGTCATAGGTTTATGAGAAAGTCTTGAAATTTCTACCAATACAAATAATCAACGACACATTGCTCCTTACAGCAGTGTGGGTACAATCACTCCATATAATTTTCTCTTCGCATTCAAGAAAATAATCATTCCCTCAAAATCTGTTGCCCCAAGTCTTCTTGCATGGCTCCTAAGTAATTGGTGACAGCCACTGAACTGAACTGAAAAATCACTCACATGAGAGATTTTGTATTGCTGTCTAAGGCCAGACTGGGGCAGTGCAGAATTTGTTCTGTGTCCTCTGTATGGTGGTTACATCTGGGTCAATATGAGTGGCCAAGTATATTCTGTATTGGTTCTGTTTTAATGTGGCATGATGGCCTCAGTGTAATTGTACCAATGTGGCTCATTCTTGTCTTGGGAGGGATTACTCTGGGGTAGTCTTGTGGAATTAGGTCAATCTTGAGAAAAATCAATCAATTGTTACCTCAGGGTGATGTCTGGAGTAGTCTTGTGGAATATGGAATTAGGTCAATTTTGAGCAAAATCAATCAATTGTTACCACAAGTTTCACCAAGTGGAAAACCTACAGCCCCGCAGTGGCTGGCAACAGCCCTCGGAATCTCTCATAGATCTCTCTATTGTTTGTGTTGCATCAGAGTGGGACTGTTTACATGTCACCAGCTAAAAGAGGTAGGGAGAGAAGAGAAGTTGCCAGTTGACAGCTCTCCATGTGTGAAAATGTGTAAAAAATACAACTGAAGTTGATAAAGAGATATTTTAGGCCCAGTCTGGGGACCAAATGCCAGCCCTTCAGGCTGATGGAGATGAAGGGGTTGATGGGTTTTGGAAATGGGCAACTTTGTTGTCCATCTTGCCTGACCACCAAGTGCAAACACCCATCATCAATCCCTTAACAAAAAATATATAAATAAACCACAGCATAATAAAAATACTTACTTGTCTAGTAACAGGTTCAAGCGTAAGAGCAGAAAAGAGATTTAAAATGCAGACATGAGCACGTGTGGCTTCATGTTCTTTTGCACTGTCTAGCACCGGGTAGCAAGTGGCATCTCCTGAATCAGACTGCACAGGCATGAAATTATGCATCACTACTTTCCACTGAATTTGTACAAAAATTTTGCCAACAAAACTGTGGCATTCTGGTAGGTACTGGTCCACAATCTGCAAATAAATAAATAAATAAATAAATACATAAGTACATACATACATACATAAATAAAAAAAATACAAATGATCAAATCAATCTACTAATTTTTTGAATTGGCATGAAAAAATATACATAAAAAGATCCATAAACTTGACAATAATTTATTCTGATAAATATGTTATTCTAGAAAACTTCCATAAACTTCTTTTAATCCTACCCAAACCAGCCATTGACCACAACAACAAAAAGAAACATTAAAACTACACCCAAAGACCTTTATTACGCACAGATACTCTCTTCTCTTCCTCCACAACCACCAAATACCAGCCTCCGGAAACATATTCATAATCATATCACTCACCGCTCCATTAACACACTGAAAGACAACACACTGCTGCATGCCAGACCCCCTGATATCCACCCTTCTGAATCCTCTCTCCCACGAAAGGACAGAGTCCACTTGGCCAGACTGCGATGCGGTCACCACCCAGCACTTCTAAGCTACCAGAAGAGGCTGGACGACCATGTTGTGAACAGCTGCCCAGGATGTAACACTTCACCCCATACCATACAACACATAATGGAAGACTGCATTATACACAATCATGCACGCAAACAACACAACATACACTCTATAAAGGATTTGTGGGAAAACCCAGTTTCGACTGTGGCCTTCCTTGGGGAGACACAACAACAAATGGCTTGACAGAAGAGAACCCCTTCCTTTTCACTTCCATCAAATTCGTCCCTCACTCTCCATATATTTACCTAGTTGTATTATATGGGATGGGAGGTCTTTGTATCTTTAAGCATCCAGTTTGTTCTTAAATTCTTGTATAGTTTTTGCACACACTGTTGCCTCATACAATAAACTCCAGATATCTACCACTGTGTGGGAAACTATTCTTTTTCAGATCTCTTCTATAACTATCCTTTTTAAGTTTCTTTTCATGTCCTCTTGTTTTTCTTTTATCCCTTTCATAATTCTGTAAATGGTCAGAAGATCTTCTCTTTCTCTTCTTTGTTCCAGGGTTGGTAGTTTCAGTTTGGACAATCTTTGTTCATATGTCAATTTAGAAAGTGCTGGTGCCATCTTTGTCATTGCTCTTTGGATTCTTTCTACATACTCCCCCTACACAAGGGGTAGCCAAAAAGAAAAAGGCATAGAAAGACCTACCACCCATTCCATTTCCTATATATTCCACTCCCCTACACCCTCCTCCCTCTCTCTTCTCTTGGCACCTCCTGGATGATGGGTCATTTCTAATTTCTTAATATTCTTTTTTGTACTGGATGTCCATAGTGTTGCAGCATACTCCAATCTTGGTCTTATCAGTGTGACTAATATTTTCTTTACTATTTCCTCATCCAAGTGGTCAAAGGCAACTTTCATTGATCTTAGTAAATTGAAGGTTTCTCTATTTTGTAGATATATGCTTGTCCGGTGACATGCCTTTGCTGGTAATTACTCCTAGGTCCCTTTCCGAGCTAACTTTTTTTTTACTTCTTTTGTAACAATTCTATATTGCCCTGATATTCTATTTTCACTTTTTCCAAATTCCATTATACTACATTTCTTGATGTTGAAATTCACTGAACACATTTGACTCCATTCCCAGACTTTATCCAGGTCTCTATAATGATTCACTGTCTTCCTCTGTACTTTAGTATTTTTGCATCATCTGCAAAGAAGTTCATATAACATTCCACACCTTGATCCATGTCATTTATATATATGGCAAACATTATCAGGAGGTGCTAAGATAAGAGGGAGGGTGGAGGGGTGTGAAGTGTATTCAGGGATGGAATGGGTGGGAATGATTTTATGCCTTTTTCATTTTGGCTACCTCCCTTGTAAGGGGGAAAAAGCCTTGGTATATGTATGTATGTATGTATGTATGCAAACATTATCAGAGCTAATACAGAACTTTGTGGGACTCCATTTATCATTTCTTCCAGGTTGAGTTTTTTTCTCTAAGTACCACCCTCATTTTTCTCCCGTTCAAGAAATCTTCCATCCATTTCAGTACCTTTTCATGTACACCACCTATCATTTCAATTATACTATGCTAGTGGCTTCAATGTTTTGTATTAAACCTTAAAAAGAACTAAAAGAAATTTCTACCTCTCTTGTAATGGGGAATGGGAAGAAATTTCTTTCATTCTTCTTTAGGTTTGATACAAAACACTGTAGCTAGTAGCTTAACATAAATGCAGATACATACATACATACATACATATACCAAAGGCTTTTTCCCCCTACTCAGGGGGTAGCCAACAAGAAAAAGGCATAGAAACCGCTCCCACCCATTCCATTTCCTATATATTCCACTCCCCTCCACCCTCCTCCCTCCCTTCCTCTCATCTTGGCACCTCCTTTGCAGATGAATACAAAAAAGTGGAATGTGAGGGCATGGATGTATGCTTTGACTGGCTACCCCCCTTATAAGGAGGAAGAGGCCCATGGTACATACACACATAGATAGATAGATAGATAGAAAGACATTTCTGCACACATTTCTGACCTTATTAAGCATTTCGATGTCCTGCAGAGAGGGCCTAAAGTGTTGCCACGGCAAACATTCAAAGTGATGATGTATTATATTTAGCACATAATCTTTAACCTCTCGGCAAGCAAATGTTGTTCCATAAAACTCCAATACATAGGACATAACACTTCTGTTAGCTGAAAGTAAAAATTTACACAATACCAGAAAGATGATATTTTCACGATAGAAACTAATCATCTTCAAAGTTTGCAACCTAACCAAATATCAAGTCATCACCTTTCTTTCCTCCATGAAACAAAATGCAATAAGAAAGAATAAATCTATGATACTATGGTTTCATTTATGTCTTACCAAACAACCTCCTAGTTACCTGAAGGCAGGAGCGAATGTATTAGCTGGATTGCATGAATAAACATGAACACCATTTTGGATGCAAGTTGTGCATCATCAGGCACCCATGGCAAAAGAAGCTTCCTGTCATGCGTGAGCTGCTGCAACCAAGCAGGACATGATTCTCTTGCCTTTCCACCCAAGGGTGCTACCCAAGCTGCCCAAAGTCCTTCCATAGCTGCCCACATCTCAGCCGTAACTGTGAAGAGTTCATCAGTTTTAGAACACACACAAGAACCTTCCAGCAACTAAAAACCAATTAACCACTCCTCCCATCCCAACACCTCTGAGACAAAGGTTACCCTGTCCTCCATAACACTGTTTGGGCCAAAGGCAGACTAAATATGATACTAGGAAATCAAGGATATAGATGAAGTTAGAACTGCACATGAATTTGAGGCTAGGTACCACAATACTGGAGAGTAGATGAGACCCAGAGAGCATTACTCCTTTCCTGGGTACAACTTGGAAAATACATACATACATATATATACCAAGGCTTTTTCCCCCTTACAAGGGGGGTAGCCAAAAAGAAAAAGGCATAAAATCATTCCCACCCATTCCATCCCTGAATACACTCCACCCCCCTCCACCCTCCCTCTTATCTTAGCACCTCCTGAATGACGGGTCATCCCTGCACCTTGTCCACTGCCAATTGAGTAACAATTGAGTAAATACAGCTCTTCCACAACTAGAGCTAATTTACGCCAACTACTTTATCATATGGCAACCCCCCTACACTCCTCATCCAATCAAATAATTTATTAAATTCATGTCAGCTCTGATGAGGAGATAAGACGAGAGGGAGGACAGGGTGGTGGATGGGAGTGGAATGGGTGGGAGCGAGTAAATGCATTTTGACTTAACTACCTCCCTTGTAAGAGGAAAAAAGCCCTTGGTATATATATAGATAGACTTACTTTCATCTGCTGATGCTTTCCCTCTCTCCATCTGTAACCGTTTGACTAGATATGTAGAGGACACAGATCCAAGAAGAAGCGAGAGGGGTTCAATAAAGGGTCTGTACTTTGGGTAGAGACCATACAAACCAAACTCCAACCGTTGGGTCACAAAGTAATTTGAAAGTTTACTGAGGGTGTCCTTCGCCTGGAAAGGAAATAAATTTTACATAAAACAAATTATTTTATCTACCATCTCCTTTTCCATCCCCACTCTCCTCCTCACCCTATCCAACATTGTAACCACTACCATACCTCTCAGACATTTCATCTCAAACACATTTAAACTTTTCCTTTCTGCCTCTCTTACATTCCAAGGCACTGCTGTTAGCACAATCAGCTCTTCATATAATCTCCTCTTTGTATCCATTCCCAATTGCCCATTTCTCATGACATTTTTTAATCCCCCAACCCATTTACTTGCTTCCTTCAATCTATAATTTACATCCACCCCCACTTCTCCCTTTCCTACCACATGTGAATTTATACATAAAGCAAATATAAATTTATACATAAATTTGAAAAAAAAAAAAAAAAAAATTACTGATGATGATGATATGATTTAATGTCACAAACTGCCCCCTATTGGAATGTCTGGAACAAATTGGATGAAACAATAGTTTGTGCAAAAACCATACAAGAATTTAAGAACAAACTAGATGCTGAGAGATACCAAGACGGGTCACTACAAGCATAGCTCCCCTTCCCATGTAATACAACTAGGTACATACAACTAAGTAAATACACACATCTTTTTACTTACCAAGGAGAATGTGAACAGAGTTTGGCTTCGACTGAAAGTGCTGACAGCATTTACCGATTCCTGGAATGTCATTCCTGGTTTGAATGTCACAACACCTCCAGCCACAACATTTATTAAGTCGTACCATACTCCCATGTGCACCGAGCCTTTCTTTTCCTACAAACAAAACAAAATCAATATTAAATTACATCATTCTTCAAACAAATAAAAAAATTAATTACATTATTTTATTATCCACTAATGAAACACCATTGCCACTTTAGACCTTGATTTGTATTTACTTATACCAAATTCATTCCATGAGCACAGAGCCTTTCTTTTCTTACAAACAAAACAAAATCAATATTGAATTACATCTTCCTTCAAACAAATAAAAAAATAAATTACATTATTTTACTATCCACTAATGAAACACCATTGCCACTTTAGACCTTGATTTGTATTTACTTATACCAAATTCATTCCATGTGCACAGAGCCTTTCTTTTCCTACAAACAAAACAAAATCAATATTGAATTACATCTTCCTTCAAACAAATAAAAAAATCAATTACATTATTTTACTATCCCCTAATGAAACATCATTGCCACTTTAGACCTTGATTTGTATTTACTTATACCAAATTCATTTGTGTAATCTAATAAATTATGCTGGATGGTTTCTAATGTGTTGAGCCACTGTCGTGTTGAAGCGCTAGTGCCCATTGGGTTGGTCATCTCTATCATTCATGTTAAGGAACGAAACTAAGTTATTTAAATACCTTGACCAGGGCAGGCCTACATGTTCATGTTGAGGAACGAAACTAAGTCGTTTAAATACCTTGACCAGGGCAGGCCTACATGTTCATGTTGAAGAACGAAACTAAGTCATTTAAATACCTTGACCAGGGCAGGCCTACATGTTCATGTTGAGGAACGAAACTAAGTCATTATACCTAGACCAGGGCAGGCCTACATGTTCATGTTGAGGAACGAAACTAAGTTGTTTAAATACCTTGACCAGGGCAGGCCTACTGCATGAGAATGACTGGCAAATGGATGCCAAGGGCTCAAGTCTACCAGTGTGTCAGTCACAACTGGGCTGCACCGTTCACAACTCCATTCCTACATCTGATGCCAGACACCTCTGGTTCGGTAATCTATTCTGCACAAACTATTTTACATCAGCTCATTCTTTAGGGGTCAACCATTTACAATTCACAAATGAGGCACCACTACACAATTCTGGTGTACTGCACAACTTAAATTAGAGAAATTTGCTCGTTCAATTATACATGAAGTTATGACCCATTCTAATAATCAACACTTAAATTCTTTTGCTACAGTGTTCCTTCAAGATTTTCTTCTGTCTATCTATCTATTTCTATATATCAAGATCTTTTTTCCCCCTTATATGGGAAGTAGTCAAGTCAGAGGCATGTACCTACTCCCATCCGTTCCACTCCCTTCCACCATCTCCTCCACCCTTCCCATCTCAGCTCCTCATGGATGAAGAAATGGAATGAGTGGGAGTGGTTTCTATGCATTTTTCTTTTTGGCTACCCCTGTGTAGGGGAAAAAAGCCTTTGGTATATGTATGTATGTAATGATGTATTAACAAAAAATTACTATGGTAACCAAATGAGATACATTTCACTATTATTCAGCCAAAACAAACTTATGGTATTGTATAAATAGGAGCTTTGTTGTTTCACTAATCCGCACACATCTTTTTTGAAACAGATCTTGTAAATACCTAAGGAAATGCTGACTAAGTAAATGCTGACATGCATATACCAAGGCTTTTTCCCCTTTACAAGGGAGGTAGCCAAAAAGAAAAAGGCATAAAACCACTACCACCCATTCCATCCCTAAATACACTCCACCCCATCCACCCTCCCTCTTATCTTAGCACCTCCTGGATGATGGGTCATCCCTGCACCTTGTCCACTGCCCTGGGTCAGAGGCAGTGTCGCAAGACACAGCACATCCACAGCAAGGCCGCTTCATTAAATCGGTGACCCCCCCCTCTCCGTCCTCCCATGCAGAAAAGAAGACATGGACAGGTAAATAGCAAATAATAATAAATTGACAGATAACTAATAAATGAAAATTATGCAAATAATAATAAACAGACAAATAATAACAAATAAACAAATAATATAATATAAAGCTATCCATTTCCTCAAGTCTCTCTCCCTTAATATTCACTTCCAATTTGCTGCCACATTCTCCCATTGTACATCTCATCACCTTACTTTTACCAACATTTATCTTCAACTTTCTTCTTTTCCACACCTTCCCAAACTCTGTCACTAACTTCTTTAATCCTTCCTCTGATCCTGCCTCAAGCAGTGTCATCAGCAAACAACTGGGTTATTCCCATTTTTCTCCATTTTCTTTATCCATCTCCAATCCCGCCCATTACCCTTGCATTTACCTCTCGCATCTCCCCATCCATGTATAAACTGAACAGCCAGAGACAATACACATCCCTGGTGAAGTCCCACCTTTACCTGTACATAGATACTTGTATATTTTTCCAACAGTAATGATGTATTAACAAAAAATTACTCTGGTGACTGAATGAGATATATTTCACAGTTATACAATGGCACACAGCCAAAACAATCTTATAGTATTGTACAAATACGAGCTTTGTTGATTCACTAATGTGCACACATCCTTTTTTGAAACAGATCTTGTAAATACCTAAGTAAATGCTGACTCCTGGATTGACAACAAAGAAAAAGAATGAATAAAATTCACATTAGATAAACACTGCATGAAAGGAACTTGTACATTATCTACACTAGTACTAACCACTGCATTAGAAGAAAGAAGCAACAGCTCATCAAGGATTTGCCAATAATGATCGGGGAATTGGTACTGTAGCACGGCCTTGACATGTACTCGAAGAAGCTGTAAATGTCACATTTCATTAACAACAAAGATAACTGCCTAAGACTTCAGTTCTCCTCCCATCCAAACATGCTTACACATCTATAAAAAAAATAAAGGCTGCAATTGCCCTTAGTAGCTGTGACTTTACTATAATCATTTTGACAAATATTGTGTGAATCTTCCTATTAATTTCAGGCCCAAATCCCGAAATGTAGCAACATGAAAACATGTCACAGCATTAAGTATTTAGGTACATTTTCATGGGGAATTTAAAAATCTTACCCTATGGATTCTATACCATCACAAATACTATAAGTTTTTTAATACCACATATTCTGCACTGTTTATATGCACAAGTATATATTAATGTACAGATCATCAAGTAGAAATGACATCAATATCAGGAACTGTCATATGAGCAAGGAAATGTTCAATATCAACCATTTGTAAGAGATATTTGTCTAATAATCCTTACATGTTTAGTCCAGCTGCTGCCAGACAATCTCTTTAAGCTCAAGAATATCTATCACTGCCAGACAATCTCTTTAAGCTCAAGAATATCCATCACATACCCAAAGGGTTAATGTCAAGGTTATCATTCTTGCTACAGATAACTAAAATCATATCACTCAATCAATATGTTCCTCAGATATCTTGCAAAACACCCATGGCTACCACTCATTCAAATTATAAACTCGAATCAAAATTAAGTTCTTACTTCCAGAACGATGAGTTTATCATTTTCCACTTCACAACCCAGTGAAGCTAGTCCTTGTAATGCAGAGTTGAGCAATTCTTTTCGTTCAGCATGACTGGGATTCCTCTCCTTCAGCCAACGTTCAACATCAAACTAAAACAAAATCAATGATACATTAATCACCAAGTGATCACTTCACCTCTAGAAACTTTCTCTAAACTAAACAATCTTCATTCTCATCGTTCTTCAAACAGAATGCTTATTGGACAGGCACCGTTTTCAACAATCCTGCAAGGGAGACTAGGTATGCTTTGATTTGGCCACTCCCCTCATAAGGGGGAAAGGCCACTGTTGTTGTTTTTGTTGTTGTTGCTATTATTGCTGCTATTGTTGTTGTTGTTGTTGTTGTTGTTGCTGTC
The DNA here is from genome assembly GCF_046742065.1 of Oratosquilla oratoria. Taxonomy (NCBI): domain Eukaryota; kingdom Metazoa; phylum Arthropoda; class Malacostraca; order Stomatopoda; family Squillidae; genus Oratosquilla; species Oratosquilla oratoria. Next base: position 992,828 of record NC_134796.1, on the reverse strand, counting down.
GTCATCATTTCCTAGACTGTCTAGCCAAACCGTCCCATCACCCTAAGGACACCACGTCTGAAACGGGGTTTTCCCACAAATCCTTTATAGAGTGTATAATGTGTAGTTGACATGCATGATTGTGTACAATGCAGTCTTCCATATAGTGGATTGAAGTGTTGCATCCTGGACAGTTATCTGCAATGCAGTAATCCAGCCTCTTCTGGTAGCTTAGAAGGGCTGACTGGTGACCGCATTGAAATCTGACCAGGTAGATTCTGTCCTTTCAGGGGAGAGAGGATTAAGAGGGATGGATATCAGGGGGTCTGGCATACAGCAATGTAACGTCTTTCAGTTTGTTGATGGAGCTGCAAGTAATATGATTATGGATATGTTTCCAGAGGCTGGTGCCTGGTGGTTGTGGAGAAAGAGCAGAGAATATTTGTGTGTGATATAGGTATTAGGGTGTTGTTTTGATGTTTCTTGGTGTGCATGGGTGTTCTCCAATGTAGTGTAGTGGGTGTGGTGTGTTTATGGAAGCTGTGGCAAGTGTTTATGTGCTTCTCATGTCAAGATGATCTTTGAGGACTTTTGTTTCATAGCGTAGACCAAGTGGAGGAAATTCAGTTGTTGTTGTTGTTGTTGTCGTTCCCTAGACTGTCTGTCCGAGCAGTCCCGTCTCCCCAAGGAAGGCCACAGCCGAAACTGGGGTTTCCCACAAATCCTTTATAGAGTGTATGTTGTGTTGTTTGCGTGCATGATTGTGTATAATGCAGTCTTCCATTATGTGTTGTATGGTATGGGGTGAAGTGTTACATCCTGGGCAGCTGTTCACAACACGGTCGTCCAGCCTCTTCTGGTAGCTTAGAAGTGCTGGGTGGTGACCGCATCGCAGTCTGGCCAAGTGGACTCTGTCCTTACGTGGGAGAGAGGATTCAGAAGGGTGGATATCAGGGGGTCTGGCATGCAGCAGTGTGTTGTCTTTCAGTGTGTTAATGGAGCGGTGAGTGATATGATTATGAATATGTTTCCGGAGGCTGGTATTTGGTGGTTGTGGAGGAAGAGAAGAGAGTATCTGTGTGTAATAAAGGTCTATGGGTGTAGTTTTAATGTTTCTTGGTGTGTGTGGGTGTTCTGCTATGTAGTGTAGCGGGTGTGATGTGTTTGTGGTGGCTGCAGCAAGTGTTTGTGTGCCTCTCATGTCGAGGTGGTCCTTGACTTTGAGGACTTTTGTTTCATGGTGTAAATGGTCTGTAGGTGATGTATTTGTGCAGCCTGTAATTGTTTTTAGGGCTTTGTTTTGTATGATTTGAAGGGTGTTGTGGTGTGTCTCACTGAGATTAGGAGCCCATGCAGGACTCGCATAATTCATCACTGAGCGTATGCATTGTTTGTATATTGTTATATTAGTTTCTTTGTTTTGTCCAAATGTTGTTCCAGTGATTGACTTAAGTGCGTTAAGTCTAGGTGTGCATTTGTTTTTTATGTTTGTGAGGTGTTGTTTGAAAGACATGGATGTATCGTATGGAGCTGCAACGTCTACGTCGTGGGACCACCCCCCAACCCCAAGAGTTGGGGGCCAATCAGCAGCAACTACCCCTGGCCATCAGCTCTACGCAGATGGCACCGATCCCCAAGGAGGAGCTACGCCTACCTGGGGGAGTACCAGGAAATTCAGTTGAATGAGATCTTGGGCCTAGTCATAAAACAAAGTGTTAGCCCCTTTGGGCTAAGATGGAGGTAAGGATGTTGACGGATTCTGAAGACAGGCAGCAAGGAGACAACTCTGATATCCATTTCACGTGACCCACCTCATTGAGGTATCCATTGTTAGTCCTGAGGGACAGTGGGGCTCTATGATTCTTAATCCAGTGGACTTAAGGCAACAATAATAACTACTAGTAAAGAATACCTGTAAGATACATGCTTAAACCTATAAATGCTGAGTAAAATGAAAACCTATAAAGTATGTAAATCTAGCAATACTCAACAATGTAGAAAAAAATATATAGAAATAACAATAAATTCTTTATACGGACATATTTTCAGGTAAAACTCACCTTAGACATGAGTGTGAAGGTGAGGTCTGGATTAGAAGTTGCATGAGGAGCTAGTACGGAATAGAGGCGGAGCACAGTATTGCTGGAAGCAGACAAGGGACTGAAGTGTGGAGCCAACATTCCTCCTAAGTTGTCCTTTGCTACAACAAATACATTCTCCAATATTTCTTCCTGGCAGTCTTCATGGCCTCTAAAGAATTCCTGAAATTGAAAGATGAAGTGCTACAAGAATGGATAGATTGAGAAATGTGAAAGCTAGGCAGAGAACAAGTTACGAAAGACAGCTGTTGCATGGAGTAGGTCAGTGGTTCTCAAACTTTTTTTCGTGAGCGACCCTATTTGGAACATTTCAAACCTTCGCGACCCAGAATAAAGTAAGGAGAAACAAAATGGACAATGATATGTACCCTTTACTTTGGAAACAAAAATAATGTGTACAGCTTTTCTTTAACAAAACTAAATTAACAGAATCCATGGCACTGCATTTCCTTCAAAAGACTAAATTAATGGGATCCATGGTGCTGCTTCTCATTTATCAGTATTTCAAATTGCGGGGCACCACAACCCATCAAAATTGATCTCGCGACCCAACTTTGGGGTCGCGACCCATAGTTTGAGAACCACTGGAGTAGATCAAGGCATTCAGGTAATAAATAAAAGGCTACCTCCCTTGTATGGGGGGGGAAAAGCCTTTGGTATATGTATATATGAGAAGGGGTTGCTGCCATATAATGAAGCAGTGGGGGTAAACTAGTTCCATTTCTCAGGTTCTGCTATAGAATTACTGTATCTTGTTGTGTTACCTTTAACTCAAGCTGTACAATAGAGGACAGGGATAATCCTCCTTCGATGAGGTGCAGAGAAGAGAGGGGTATTAAATAGGTTTTAACCCCTTCCATACGGTGCCGCATACATAGGCGGCATGAGGAGCAAGTGGATACGCGAGGCTGCCATATCGGCGTCTTGATTATATTTTTTGTAGTTGCCCCTGCGTTTTTACATACTCTCTAAACTGCCTTTAATCACATTTTCTATGGTTATCAAAATTCACGGGTGAAAGAGAGAACGATCGATATAAGCGGTGACTATATTTTATGATGCGAGTATTATTATGACACGTCGTACGGCTGGCAGCAGCTGCTGCCCGCGAGATTTAAGGCCCGTACTGAAGAGGTTAATATGCATGAAGTGATGTGTGCTGTGATTTGGCTACCCCATTTATAAGAGGAACAGCCCTCTGATGTGTGTGCACATACAGGCCCGTGCAGAGGGAGGGGGGGTGCTGGGGGTGCCCGTGCACCTGCCTCTTTGCCCTGTGCCCCAAAAGTGCCATTCATCACAAAAATATGTAAAAATGAATGAAAAATTAATTCTCACAGGCTTTTCCCATTTTCATACCATTCAGAAATTATAATGTGGAAAATGGTGTTACACCCTACCGGATAGTTGCCAAATACGAATAATACAAAAGAATGAAGTGACCAATTTCCAGCCCAAAGCACCTGCCCCTTGCAATGTCTGTGCACGTTACTGTGCATATATAGCATCCTCTTTCCCTCATCTACTCAAAAAATTAGGGAACAGACAAAAAGAACATCCCTTTGGGCTGTGTCACTTCTTTATCCACTTACAGGTGTTTTTGCTGTGTTTTGGAGTGGTTTTTGGGTGATTGCATAGTGATTGCACGCACTAAACAACAGCACCAAAAACACCGAAAATGCAGCGAAAATGCCGCAAACACAGCTAATTAACGTCCGTTAATGAGAGGTCTCACTGTAATTTGTGTTTTTTCTGGAAGTCTGAGCACACCTCCCTGACACGAGTTCCTTACATTGATGTTAGTAAAATGTATATACAAATTTTGTTTTTGTAGAGGGAGGGAGTACATATGAGAAATAAATTGACACAGCCCAAATGGAATTTCTCCCCGTCTTCTCATTTTCTGCATGAAGAGACAGAGGGGGGTTGCCGAATCAATGAAGTGGCCTTGCTACGGATGTGCTGTGTCTTGCGACTCTGCTTCTGACCCAGGGCAGTGGACAGGATGTAGGGATGACCCATCATCCAGGAGGTACCAAGATAAGAGGGAGGGAAGAGGGTGGAGGGGGGGTGGAGTATGTAGGGGATGGAATGGGTGGGAGTGGTTTCTATGCCTTTTTCTTTTTGGCTACCTCCCATGTACAGGGGAAAAAAGCCTTTGGTATGTGTATGTATGTATGTACAAATTTAACTATTGTGTACACTTTACCTGTCCTAACACTTCAGCACATGAAGAGATGAGTTGCTGAGCAGGTGGGTATGACTGAGTCTCTTCTGATGAAAGCTGAAGAATGCGGTAAAAGAGAGTTCGTCCGAGTTTGAGAAGGTTACCATTGGTTCCTGATTCTTCACCATGGATCTTCACCATTAAACTGTGGGAGACATCAATAACATTGAAACAAAATACATTCAGCACATTGTGACATACATAAGGGGGGTAGCCAAAAAGAAAAAGGCATAGAAACCACTCCCACCCATTCCATCCCCTACATATTCCACTCCCCTCCACCCTCTTATCTTGGCACCTCCTGAATGATGGGTCATCCCTGCATCCTGTCCACGACTCTGGGTAAGAAGCAGTGTCACAAGACACAGCACATCCACAGCAAGGCCGCTTCATTCATTTGGCAACCCCCCTTTCCATCCCCTCGTGTACAAAAGGAGAAGACAGGGAGAAATCCCTTCAGGCTGCATCAATTTATTTCTCATACGAGTAAATACTTCCTCATCCCCCATCCCCCACCCACTCCCCCTCATGCATCCCAGCATCATCCATATACAACAATTCTCCATTCACCAATATCTTCTGTTCTCTCCCGTCCTTCCTCAAAAGACGTTCCCCTCTTTCCCAATGCCCCTTTTACCCCATCCATCCATCTCATCCTAGCTTGACCCTTCATGTTCACTCCTTCCACCTCTACCTTCCACACCTCTTTTACTAATCTTTCTTCACTCATTCTTTCCATGTGTCCAAACCACCCTAATACTCGTTCATCAACTCAATCTCCCAACTCCCTTTCCACCCCTGTTCTCCTCCTCAACTCCTCATTTCTCACTCTATCCGGCCTAGTAACCCCTATCATACTTCTCAGACATTTCATCTCAAACACATTCAAACTCCTCCTCTCTTATGTTCCATGTTTCTGTCCCATACAGTGCTGTTGGCACAATCACTCCTTCATACAATCTCCTTTTAGCATCCATTCCCAAATGTCTATTTCTCATTACACTTTTTAATCCACCAAGGCATTTACTTGCTTCTCTCAATCTACATTCTACCTCCACCTCCACTCCTCCCTTTCCTGCCACATTTGCACCCAAATATCTAAAAATATCCACTTCTTCCAGTCTATCTCCCTTAATACTCACTTCCAGTCTGGTGCCACTCTCTCCCCTTGTACATCTACAAGTGTAGTGTTGTCAGCAAACAACAGCTGGCTTATCTCCCACTTTTCTCCATTTTCTTTAACCATCTCCAATCCCTGATCCACTACCCTTCCATTTACCTCTCACACCACCCCATTCATTTATAAATTGAACAGCCAGGGTGACATAATACATCCCTGACGAAGTCCCACCTTTACCTCAAAGCACTCACTCTCTCCATTTCTAATCCTAACACAAGCTCTACTACTCTCATAAAAACTCTTGACTGCTCTAAACAGCTTTCCTCCTATCCCATATATCTGCAATACCTCCCACAGTGCCTTCCTGTCTACCCTGTCATAAGCCTTTTCCAGATCCATAAAAGCCCAAAAAACATCCTTCCCCTTTCCTATAGCTTTCTCACATATCTGTTTTTTTTTCACAAAAATCTGATCTACAGAACCCCTACCTGTCCTAAGTCCACACTGTTCCTCACCAATTACTCCCTCTGTTCCTCTCCTAATCCTCTCAATCAAAACCCTCCCACAAGAGTTCCCAACTGTACTTAACAAGCTGATGCCTCTGAAACTACTACACTCACACTTGTGTAAATATAGCATAGAAACTAAACACTTTTTTGTTCATGAACAAAAGAAAAAAGAAATTAAGAATAATATTAATACATACATACATATACCAAGGCTTTTTCCCCCTTTCAAGGGAGGTAGCCAAAAAGGGAAAGGCATAAAAACACTCCCACCCATTTCATCCCTAAATACACTCCACACCCCTCCCACCCTTCCTCTCATCTGAGCACCTCCTGGATGACGGGTCATCCCTGCACCCTGCCCACCGCCCTGGGTCAGAAGCAGTGTCGCAAGACACAGTACATCCACAGCGAGGCCGCTTCATTTAATCGGCGACCCCCCCTCTCCGTCCCCCTTTGCATATAAGGCGAGGACGGGGAGATATCCCTTCGGGCTGCGTCAAAATTTACTCACACATACTACCCCACCCCCCACTTCCCCGCCCATTCCTCCTCATGCAGTCACAACATCATCCATATACAACCATTCTCCACTCACCTCTGTCTTCCGTCCTCTCCCTTCCTTCCTCAACAGACATTCCCCTCTTCCCCAAAGCCCCCTTCACCCCATCCATCCACCTCATCCTAGGACGTCCCCTCATGTTCACTCCCTCCACATCTGCCTTCCATACCTCTTTTACTAGTCTTTCTTCACTCATTCTTTCCATGTGTCCAAACCATCCTAATATTCTTTCATCAACCCTATCTCCCAAATCCTTTTTCACCCCTGTTCTCCTCCTCACCTCCTCATTTCTCACTCTATCTAGCCTAGTAACCCCCACCATACTTCTCAGACACCTCATCTCAAACACATTCAAACTCCTTCTCTCTTCTTCTCTTATGTTTCTGCCCCATACAGTGCTGTTGGCACAATCACTCCTTCATACAGTCTCCTCTTCGCATCCATTCCCAAATGTCTATTCCTCATTACACTCTTTAAACCACCAAGGCATTTACTCGCTTCTCTCAATCTACATTCTACCTCCACCTTCACTCCACCTTTTCCTGCTACACTTGCACCCAAATATCTAAAACTATCCACTTCCTCCAGTCGCTCTCCCTTAATGTTCACTTCCAGTCTACTGCCACTTTCACCCCTTGTACATCTCATCACCTTACTTTTACCCACATTTATCTTTAGCTTTCTTCTATCACATACTCTCCCAAACTCTGCCACCAGCTTCCTCAATCCCTCCTCTGACCCTGCCACAAGCGCAGTGTCGTCCGCAAACAACAGCTGGCTCACCTCCCACTTTTCTCCATTTTCTTTAACCATCTCCAATCCCTGACTCACTACCCTAGCATTCACCTCTCGCACCACCCCATCCATGTATAAGTTGAACAGCCAGGGCGACATAACGCATCCTTGACGAAGTCCCACCTTTACTTCAAACCACTCACTCTCTCCATATCTAATCCTAACACATGCTCTACTACTCTCATAAAAACTCTTGACAGCTCCCAAAAGCTTTCCTCCTATCCCATAAATCTGCATAACCTCCCACAGTGCCTTTCTGTCTACCCTATCATAAGCCTTTTCCAGATCCATGAAAGCCCAAAAAACATCCTTCCCCTTTCCTATAGCTTTCTCACATATCTGTCTTACCACAAAGATCTGATCTACACAACCTCTACCCGTCCTAAATCCACACTGTTCCTCACCAATTACTCCCTCTGTTCCTCTCCTAATCCTCTCAATTAAGATCCTCCCATAAGCCTTCCCTACTACACTCAACAGGCTAATCCCTCTGAAATTACTACATTCACACTTGTCCCCTTTTCCCTTGTAAAGAGGAACTATACAGGCACTACTCCAGTCCTCCGGTACTCTACCCTCTCTCCAGCAAACATTAAATAACCTCACCAACCAGTCCACCATCACTGAACCTCCCTTTTTCAGACATTCTGCATGACATCCATCCAGACCAGGTGCCTTACCTGCTTTCATCATCTTTGCAGCTGCCTTCACCTCATCCTTCCTTATTTCTCCTCCATTCTCCTCACTCATCACTCTCATTTTCTTCGCATTTCCCACTGCAGCTATCTTTCCTTCCCTATCCTCCTTCACATTCAGCAACTCCCTAAAATATTCTGCCCATCTTCCCCTCACTGCCATCTCTTCCATTATCAACTCTCCATCTGTACCTTTTACCTTTTCTTCCCTACTTGATTCGCCTCCTCTTCCTCTCTTAATTTCTTTCCAAAACATCTTTTTATTACTTTCAAAATTTTCTGTCATACTCCTACCCCATTTCACATCTGCTCTCCTCTTTGCCTCCTTTACCTTTTGCTTTACTTCTCTTTTCTTTTCTTTGTTTATTAATGACTTAAGTTTATTAATGACTTAAGTTAAAAAAACAAACAATGTATAAGTTAAAAAAAAAAAAAATATTGTAACACCATCCACATACACAGTGAACAACCATTCAGACATCACACAACTTTGATGCAGCTCCACACTCACTTCAAACCACTCACTCTCTCCGCTACTGTGTTACACATGAACTACTACTCATGTAAAAACTTCTAACTGCCTTCAACAGACCTCTCCCTATTCCTTACATTCATAATATGCTTCAGAAAACTTACCTGTCAGCCCTATCATATACCTTCTCTAAGTCCATGAAAACTTAAAAGCATATTCACTTTTTTTTGGCACATACTTCTCATACCACAAGAACTTGATCTACACACCTCCTAAATTCACACTACTCTCCCTTAATTATTCCCTCTGCTCCCTACCTAACATCCTCAATTAACTTGTGCCCATAAACTTTATTGACCACACTAAAAATTGATACCTCTAAAACTAGTACATACATGCTTGCTTTGATGAATACATGTATTGAATGAAATTCCACACATCTCCAGGTCAACAGTGTACAAAGCCAGGGAAAAAGGATATAAATCTGAGCAAAGGGACAAAGTTCTCACGTAATAAGAGCTTCCAGGTGAAGGGCAGCCTGACACAAAGTCAGTGGAGGAGGACGTAACGCATTCTGTACCAAACTCTTGTGCTGTCCTCGGTTCTGTTCCAGATGGGCATTCACTCCTTCATTAAGACGTGCCTCTTCAAACTAAGATAAAATACATTCATTATTTCCTTGCTTTGATAATTTAGAGTAATGCACAGAAAAAAAAATGCTAGGATGAATGTAAAACACCATCTAATAAAGTAAAATTATGAAAGAAGACGTTCAAAAACCTGGCAATCACTAGCTTTGAAATCTAATTTAATAATAACTTAAAGTTGTATTATCTACAAAAATGTTGCACTATCAAATTATATCTGCCATACATGAACAATAACACAATTTTTCTTTCTTGAGTGACTTCTTGGCCAGTCTCAGCTGCTGACAGTTACCTAGAAGCTATGTGTCTCCTGTTAGAGACCTAGGGCAACAGATTGACTGATTGACATACATACAAGCAACAAAGATATGTCGTAGCACATTTGTAAAAAATACTGATGACCCACTTTTGGAGAAGAATAAGCGAAGATACAGAGATCTGTATATTTCGATCACTTACTGTGATCCTCTTCTGCTGAAGAGGATCACAGTAAGTGATCGAAATATACAGATCTCTATATCTTCGCTTATTCTTCTCCGAAAGTGGGTCATCAGTAATACATACAAACATATACCAAAAAGCCTTTTCCTACTTATAAGGGAGGTGGCTAGCCAAGGTATGCACCCAGCATTCACCCAAAAATAAAAAGTATTTTTAGGTGTTAAGCAGACAGGAATATGGATCAATTAATACCTATATATAACTTCTGTCACATGAATATTTACACCTATTTTATAGAATATTTATACCCATTTTATAAAAGAGATCTGAAAAAGAATAGCTTCCCACACGGAGTGGTGGATACCTAGAATAAATTAGATAAGGCAACAGTGTGTGCAAACACTATTCAAGAACAAACTTGATGCTGAAAGATACAAAGATGGTCACCACGAGCATAGCTCCCTTCCCATGTAATACAACTAGGTAAATACCTCAATGACAATACTAGCAGGTCCTGTGCAATCTTCTTGGGTCTTCCCCCGCTTAGGAGGTTGGCATGCAGCCATAACTACTTTCTTGCACTCTGGATTTGTCCACTGTTGTGGCAACAGTTCATTGTAAACACAGTCAAGGGCACATACTTCACGCCATGCTAGCATCATCATGTGTGCATGGTCTCGAATGATTTCTGTTGGAAAGAATTTCTTAGTAAAGACACGTTCATTGTAAACACAGTCAAGGCACACACTTCACGCCATGCTAGTATCATCATGTGTGCATGGTCTCGAATGATTTCTGTAGGAAAGAATTTCTTAGTAAAGACAAGTGCTGTTACCCTGTTACTGTGATGGTAACAGTAATCATATGTATTAACATACACCAAAAGGCCTTTTCCCACTTTTGAGGACAATGTCCAGCCAAGGCATGCATCTGCCCTTCAAAGGATTACAAAGGCGGAGCATGCCGACAGGAGACCTTTTGGTCCATATCTAGGTCGGATGCAAAAAAAAAAAAATCATAATAATAAAAATTTAATAAATAAAAACTAAAATAATGTAAATAAAAAATAAAATACATAAATAAATGCATAGGTATAGTTAAATAGTAAACAAACAGGTAAATAGTAAATAATAATAAATTGACATATAACTAATAATAAATGAGGATCAAACAGACAAATGATAACAAAACAAAAACAAATAATATAAAATAAATTATAATTATTACAGCATCTTGCTTAGGTGTTTATCTAAATGATTCTTAAAGCCCTTCATCCATCCCACATCCAAACAAAACCCATTTGTTTTTGCAATTTATCTTAGCTGCTTGTGGATGAAGGGCCATCCCTGTCCCCTGCCCAATACCTAGGTCAGAAGCAATGTAGTAAGGCACAGCACCTCCACAGCAGGAGCCTACAACTGAAGTTGGTTTACCCCCACTGATTCATTACATACTGACATCATCCCCCACTCATCTATTCATAAGTAATTATTGAAAAGAAGAAATCCCTTTAAGGCACACTAGTTAGTCATTTATTCACACCCATTCTCCACTCACAACTCTCATTCCCCCTTTTACCCAAGTGAGATCTTGGTCATGGTCCAGAGAGTAACTGCTAGCTTCTGAGTGGAGGAATGGATGTTGATGAGATTTTGAGATGTGTGGTGGGAAGATGATTCAAGGGTAGTGATGGCAGCAGCAACAACGATGATGATTGGTGATTGGTGATTGATGATGATGATGATGATGATGATGATGATGATGATGATGATGATGATGATGATGATGATGATGATGATGATGATGATGATGATGATGATGATGATGATGATGATGATGATGATGATGATGATGATGATGATGATGATGATGATGATGATGATGATGATGATGATGATGATGATGATGATGATGATGATGATGATGATGATGATGATGTTTGAGGTGGTGGTGTTTGTGGTGGTGGTGTTTGTGGTGGTGGTGTTTGTGGTGGTGGTGTTTGTGGTGGTGGTGTTTGTGGTGGTGGTGTTTGTGGTGGTGGTGTTTGTGGTGGTGGTGTTTGTGGTGGTGGTGTTTGTGGTGGTGGTGTTTGTGGTGGTGGTGGTGTTTGTGGTGGTGGTGGTGTTTGTGGTGGTGGTGGTGTTTGTGGTGGTGGTGGTGTTTGTGGTGGTGGTGGTGTTTGTGGTGGTGGTGTTTGTGGTGGTGGTGTTTGTGGTGGTGGTGTTTGTGGTGGTGGTGGTGGTGTTTGTGGTGGTGGTGTTTGTGGTGGTGGTGGTGTTTGTGGTGGTGGTGTTTGTGGTGGTGGTGTTTGTGGTGGTGGTGTTTGTGGTGGTGGTGTTTGTGGTGGTGGTGTTTGTGGTGGTGGTGTTTGTGGTGGTGGTGTTTGTGGTGGTGGTGTTTGTGGTGGTGGTGTTTGTGGTGGTGGTGTTTGTGGTGGTGGTGTTTGTGGTGGTGGTGTTTGTGGTGGTGGTGTTTGTGGTGGTGGTGTTTGTGGTGGTGGGTGTTTGTGGTGGTGGTGTTTGTGGTGGTGGTGTTTGTGGTGGTGGTGTTTGTGGTGGTGGTGTTTGTGGTGGTGGTGTTTGTGGTGGTGGTGGTGGTGTTTGTGGTGGTGGTGTTTGTGGTGGTGGTGTTTGTGGTGGTGGTGTTTGTGGTGGTGGTGTTTGTGGTGGTGGTGTTTGTGGTGGTGGTGTTTGTGGTGGTGGTGTTTGTGGTGGTGGTGTTTGTGGTGGTGGTGTTTGTGGTGGTGGTGGTGTTTGTGGTGGTGGTGGTGGTGGTGGTGGTGGTGGTAACATAAAAACAGCTGTATATAAAATACCTAACAAAACATTTTTCTATATTTTACCTGTGTACCTGTCCACATCATAGAAAAGTGATGTTTCATCTTGCAAAGCTTTTTTAGTAATTTTTGGCATCAATGGTCTTATGGGGACTACTGATGGTGCAGGGAGTGGCTGGTCGTATGTGGAGAGGCGCTTAAGTATACGTTGAGTTGGCGAGAGAGATTCATTGACCGCTCCTTCATGGCCAAGAGAACTCTCATGGAATGGAGATGATGTGGGTGAAATACGATGCATTTGACTTTTGCCTCTCTGCTGTTGCCAAAGCCTATAAATAATAAATTAATAACTAACCTCATTTTCAATCTACAATTATAATTGAAAAAGTTATAGATTTATTGTGACCATATCAATAATATCAATCAATATATGCAAGGGGGGACGGAGAGGGGGGGTCGCCGATTAAATGAAGCGGCCTTGCTGTGGATGTGCTGTGTCTTGCGACACTGCTTCTGACCCAGGGCGGTGGGCAGGGTGCAGGGATGACCCGTCATCCAGGAGGTGCTCAGATGAGAGGGAGGGTGGGAGGGGTGTGGAGTGTATGTGGGGATGAAATGGGTGGGAGTGTTTTTATGCCTTTCCCTTTTTGGCTACCTCCCTTGTAAGGGGGAAAAAGCCTTGGTATATGTATGTATGTACATCAATAATAGCAATTATTCATTGGATAGCAGTCATTTCTACTGTAGTTTCTTTCAGGGAATCTGATCACTGGAAGGAACATGAAAGAAGACTACAAGAGGGAAAATGGAAATAAAAAAAAACAGATTACCAAAGTACAAAACTTGAATAAATTTTTACCTTATTAGCTTCTCACTTTCCTGAGTGAAGGTATACATGTCTATAGCTTCAGGCCATATCTCCAAATTTTCCTGAACAAAGAAAGTAAACATTGGTGAAACATATATACATACGCGTAAGTAACCACTAGGAAAAGTAAACTAACGAAGCAGAGCGCTTTCGTATAATTACATCTTCTTTGTATCTGCACTTTTCCTAGTGGTTACTTACGCATTTGTGAACACACACTCCTAGTGTTTTTACTGCATATATACATACATATGCCGAGGGATATTTCTCCCTTACAAGGGAGGTAGCCAAAGTCAAAGGCATAGATCCACTCCCACCCATTTCATCCCCACATACTCCACTCCCATTCACCACCCCTCCTTCCCTCTTTTCTTGGCTCCTCCTGGATGGCAGGTCATCCCTGTATCTCGCCCACTACCCTGGGTCAGAAGCAATACACCAAGATACAACATAACCACAGCAAGGTTGCTTCATTTAATCAGTGATCCCCTCCTTCTCCATCCCCTCATGCAGAAAAAGAGAAGACGGGGAGAAATCCCTCTGGGGTGCGTCAAAATATCATTCACACATGTTCCACCACTCCCACTCATTTCACTCCCATCCACCATCTTTTCTGCTACATGCGCCCACAAGTATCTAAAGCTATCCACTTCCTCCAGCCTCTTTCTCTTAATAATCACTTCCAATTTTCTGCCATCCTCTCCCCTTGTACATCTCATCACCTTACTTTTACCCACATCTACCTTAAAAAAAATAATAATAATAAATAAAAAATAATAATAATAATAAAAAAAGTACATACATATATACATATACCAAAGGCTTTTTTCCTTTACACAGGGTGTAGCCAAAAAGAAAAAGGCATAGAAATTACTCCCACCCATTTCATTTCCCATATATTCCACTCCCCTCCACCCTCCTCCTATCTTGGCACCTATAAAGAAAGTAAAAAAAAAAGTACTTATCCATAAACTTCAAACAACAAAAATCTCAACCTACTGTCCTTGTAACAATGTCATGACTCACCTGGAATATGTGAAGCAAGTAAGTTGCAAGGAAGTGCGGTGGAAGAGCAGGAATATACAAAGTAGAATCGTACAACTTCTTTTCTTCAAGCCAAAACGTCATTGCATGAACCAGACGTACACTTGCCTCCCAGTGCTGTCAAGAGTGAAAAAAGACAAACAACCATCATATCCACATACCAAAGGCCCTTTCCCTTTACATAGGCATCTTATCCACATACCAAAGGCACTTTCCCTTTACATAGGCATCATAACCACATACCAAAGGCCCTTTCCGTTTACATAGGCATCTTATCCACATACCAAAGGCCCTTTCCCTTTACATAGGCATCTTATCCACATACCAAAGGCCCTTTCCCTTTACAAATGCATCATATCCACATACCAAAGGCCCTTTCCATTTACATAGGCATCTTATCCATATACCAAAGGCCCTTTCCCTTTACATAGGCATCATAACCACATACCAAAGGCCCTTTCCCTTTACAAATGCATCATATCCACATACCAAAGGCCATTTCCCTTTACATAGGCATCATATCCACATACCAAAGGCCCTTTCCCTTTACATAGGCATCACATCCACATACCAAAGGCCCTTTCCCTTTACATAGGCATCTTATCCACATACCAAAGGCCCTTTCCCTTAACATAGGCGTCACTGAGAAATTTGTCCCCGGGCAGCACTTAGACATGTAAGAGCTCTGGGTACTCACCCAGGTAACCAAAGCTACTCCCAAGGATCAGTGCCCCCGTATAAGAGCCGTTGGCAAGGGGTGTGCTGTGGTCATTTGGCCCCCAACTCTCGGGGTCCAAGACATAGACAGCCAGACAAAACATATAATTCATAACCTGAAGCACTCGTCTGACTGTGGCCCTGACAACATACATAACATCCACCTAAAACACGTTGGACCACATGGCATACATTCACTCACCAACTTTGCAAACGACAGCTATTCACACAACACTATACCCAACGTCTGGAAGCACGAGGAAGTCATCACCATCCCTAAACCCAATAAAGACCCAACAGTTCCAGCATCACACCACCTGATCACACTTCTCTGCACCCACTCCAAAGTCAGATAATGCCTCAAACTACAACTTGTTAAACAACATAACATGCCTTTCTGAACCACAACAAGGTTTTAGACCACTACACTCCACAAACACTCTTCTGATGAACCTCACACAAAAGAGTTTTTGATGGCATCAATTCAGATAAGCCCCCACAAAGAACAAACCTGTTTCCGTTTATCACAGGCTTCCTCTATGGATTCTTTATAAAGCATTGTTTCCTCACTGCATTTCTTCTTGAAAAGTTCATGGGCATCATTAACTTTTCGCTTGATTTTATTTAGAAAAGCAGAATTAATGATCCCTTCATAGAAGAGATGAATTACACTGCGATGATCATATTGCCTGAAATGTATGAACAAAAATTATAGCAAAATCGATGACATTTCCCATTTTAATGAGAAATCTTCGCAACTACTTATGTGGCAAATATATGAACCACATGTGACAGGAAAACACTACACTAATCTAGTACTACACACCCACTCTGTGTTGG